>NC_081185.1:43329406-43929406 GCF_029867415.1 Vicia villosa
TCCCATTCTCCGCCAGACTGCTATTTGATTGTACCAACAACATCGCAGAATACGAAGCTTGTATCATGGGTCTCGAAGAAGCCATTGACTTAAGGATCAAGATCCTCGACATATATGGAGATTCAGCCCTCGTGATCAACCAAATCAAAGACAAGTGGGAAACTTACCACCCTGGCTTGATTCCTTACAGAGATTATGCAAGACGTCTTTTGACTTTCTTCAACAAGGTTGAATTGCATCATATACCTCGAGATCAGAATCGAATGGCAGACGCCTTGGCTACTCTATCTTCCATGTTCAAAGTCAGTCACTGGAATGATGTGCCTAAAGTCAGAATCACGCGCCTTGAAAGGCCCGCCTATGTGTTTGCAACTGAAGCAGTCATCGATGATAAACCGTGGTTCCACGACATCAAACGCTTCCTTCAAACTCAAGAGTACCCGCTTGGGGCATCAAACAAAGATAAGAAAACTCTAAGGAGACTTTCTGGCAGTTTCTTCCTGAACGGAGATGTGCTATACAAAAGAAATTTCGACATGGTTTTGCTCAGATGCGTGGATAGACACGAAGCAGACATGTTAATGCATGAAGTGCATAAAGGGTCCTTTGGAACTCATTCAAATGGGCATGCAATGTCCAAAAAGATCTTAAGAGCAGGATACTATTGGTTGACAATGGAATCTGATTGTTATAAACACGTGAAGAGATGTCACAAGTGTCAGATCTACGCAGATAAGATCCATGTGCCACCGACTCTACTCAACGTTCTCTCATCTCCATGGCCTTTTTCCATGTGGGGTATCGACATGATTGGAATGATTGAACCAAAAGCTTCAAACGGTCATCGTTTCATCTTGGTAGCTATTGATTACTTCACCAAATGGGTCGAAGCAGCATCTTATGCCAATGTTACAAGACAAGTGGTTGTGTGGTTCATCAAGAATAACATCATTTGTCGATATGGTATTCCCAGCAAGATCATTACTGACAATGGTTCAAACTTGAACAACAAGATGATGAAAGAACTGTGTGAGGAATTCAAGATTGAGCATCATAACTCTTCTCCTTACAGACCAAAAATGAACGGCGCCGTCGAAGCTGCCAACAAGAACATAAAGAAGATCGTCCAGAAAATGGTCGTCACTTACAAAGACTGGCACGAAATGCTGCCATTTGCTTTACATGGGTACCGTACTTCAGTGCGTACTTCAACAGGGGCAACTCCCTTTTCTCTAGTATACGGCATGGAAGCTGTGCTCCCCGTAGAAGTTGAAATCCCATCAATGAGAGTCCTCATGGAGACTAAGTTATCAGAGGCTGAATGGTGTCAAAACAGATACGATCAGTTGAACTTAATCGAAGAAAAACGTATGACTGTTCTATGCCATGGACAGTTATACCAAGCAAGGATGAAACACGCCTTCAACAAAAAGGTTCGACCTCGTGAATTTCAAGAAGGCGACCTCGTGCTTAAAAAGATCTTGTCTTTTCAACCAGATTCTAGGGGCAAATGGTCTCCTAATTACGAAGGCCCGTATGTTGTCAAAAGAACATTTTCTGGCGGCGCCATGACTCTTACAACCATGGATGGTGATGAACTCCCACATCCTGTGAATGCTGATGCAGTCAAGAAATACTTTGTCTAAAAAAGAACAAAAGAACAGCTCGGTAAGTCGAAAACCCGCAAAGGGCGACTTAGGCAAAAATGAGCGTCTCGGTGGACTGAAAACCCGAAAGGGCGGTCCAGGCAAAAATTAGGGACAATAAACAGAAAAATTCATCCTGGTAGATTGAAAACCTGAAAGGGCAATCTAGGCAAAAATTAAGGATTTATGACAAAGTAACTGCATCAGTCCATACTTCGTCACCTGAAGAGTCTTTTTCATCAAAGGATCTTCAATCAAATCATCGCCAATCTGAAGCAACAAGCACAGTTGGAACTCAAAGTTGTTAGGGGGAATAATGGTTATTACTTTCAATGTAGCCTTTTCCGCATAATTACCATTTCCAACTTTTGTAAATACTCCATGGAATCACGCCTTTAGTTGATTACCATCCTATTAAATAAGTTTGAGCCTTGTGCCCATTTGTTTGCAATCTCTAATTTCTTTTAGCTTGCAAAATGACGCTTTAATTGTGTTATTCACTTTTGAAAAAAAAGAAAAAATTTTTTTTTAAATGAATTTACTTTTCTTTTTCAAAATAAAAGCGAAACCTTCCTTTGAGTTGTGAACAACAGAAGGAACGTCAACAGCTATCTCCATAGGACGAATCAAGGATTATGATAGGAAAAGCTCTTCTATCCCCAGTGAAGAAGGTCTTCTATCCCCAGTGTCGAAGATTTTCCATCTCTAGTAAAGAAGATTCTTCCATCTCAGTGAGATAAAATTGCTCATCTTCCCCAGAGAAGTTTAAAACATGCAGCACCATTCATCACCCGTGCTATCTACAACGTGTTGAAAAACATTTGCCAAATATCTGGTTGTATTGCGACGTCGGTCCTTCTCCAGTATATACTCCTCTATCTGTCAGTATTGTCAGTATGCATGCTACATTCATGACATTCATCATTCATACATATTTGCATCATTTATGCATTCTTGCATTTTTCAATACTTACTTGTTTAGGATATATTTATCCTCAAAAAGAAAAAAAGAAAGAAAAAAAAAGGAAAAAAGAAGAAAGAAAAAGAGGAAAAAGAAACAGATATGGGCGTGTCATCTCTCCAAGTAGGTTGTCACCCATAAGCAGAAAGAACATCTTCTTTCTCCAGTTCCCCACTGAGATCATTCCTCGTGGAAGAAGGTTGCTTCAGTTTCTCCTCTCAAAACAAAGGAGAAAGTCCCCATTTGAGTTCATTCCTCATGGGAACAAAGTCTTGTTTGACTGTTTCTTTCCAATTCAGTCATGGTTAGAACTTTGTCTTTACCAAAAATTCAAATTCCGATTCCTCAAATAGAGTCGTGAAAAACAGACAATAAGCAATAGCCTCATCATCTGAGCAGCTTATGTCTCTTCCAAAAGATTTTTCCTCTCAAGGAAATCAAACATGAAGACCATTTGACAGTCAGGGCCTTATTACTGTTCACAAGGCTGAATAACCAGTAATTTCCCTAGCAAAGTCTCCAGAATCATTTTATCACTCGGCTGATAATTGATCATGTCTTCAGAACCGCTATCACGAGGCTGGTAGTCGGTAACCTTTTGTTCTGGTTATATTATTCAACATGTCTATCACAAGGCTGATAGTCGATAATATTAACCGAACCTTTGAAACTCTTTTTACCTTGTCAAGTCTATCACCATGCTGATAGTCGGTAATACAGTTTCATACCTTTCACCTTCGCATTATTAAACAAGTCTATCCCCATGCTGATAGTCGATAATGTCGATAGGTAAGCTTTTCTTACAAAGCTATCATTCCCCGGTGAAGCATACACTTGCTTTCCCGAAAAGACAAAACGGATTCTCTTCCTAAAACGGATTGAGACATCCTTCTCGATCTCTTGTCCCCAGTGGAGTCAGTTTGATATCCCTCGGTAAAAATATCTTTGCATCATTCGCAATTTTGGTATCTTAGGTCCAAAATTCGCGTCTTCTGATATTTAAGTCTCTTCCACCCTATCAAAACGAAGATTTTCAATCTTCATGTCTCAGGTTGAAGAAACTTAAATAGGGGCATCTGTCATACCCCAATTTTTGACCTAAGATACCACCTCATATCATTGCATATGCATCATTTGCATCTCTAACAAATTGCATAGCCTGTGTTTGTTACTTGTGACTCAGCAGGATTTGATCAGGAAATCACTCATCAGTACAAGTAACAATCAATTAGGGTTTTGTTATCCCTTCATCTCAAATGAACCATCTTTATCAACAATCAACATTTGGTCCTCAGAGATTCATTTCAACAAGCTCAACAGCTTTGAATCGACTGAATTAGGGTTTTGACTGAAGACAGCACACTCCTGACTTTTGCTCAGAATTTGACCTAATGGCTTGGGACATGATATCAAGACCTCAAGTGCATCATTTTGACCTAATCCATTGGCTCATAACATCTCCTACACAAAGATTGATCAGACAAATCCTCAGATCAGGGTTTTGAACTATCAGGGAATGAAATCAGGGATCACATTTGGGAAACCCTAAAAACCCCCAGGAAGTCAATCAAAGGTTTCAATCATCTTCAAATAATCCCTATGACAATATCCAATGAAGATTGTATCTCAATTCAAGATCCACAGACATCAATTTCATCAGGTCGACAATTAGGGTTTTTGACCTAATTCACTGAACAACTGACTTTTTAGTCAGGACATGGTGTCACAACTCAAACTATGATTCAATATCCTCCAATAACTTAACATGATCCATTCATACCATTCATTTGGTGAGGATAGCTTGGTTCATTTAAAATCTCCAGAAACGCGATTCGTCTGAAAAAGTCAACTGTACAAGAACACCATTGACTTTTGAGGAATTTTGGTCAACCATGACTTTTGAAGTTTTAAATCATCAATATATAATATGAGAAGTCATTTGATCAAGAAAAATCAAGAAAATCAATCAAGAATCAAAAAGTCAAAAGTTTGACTTTTCATACTTAGAAATTTTTCTAAGTGTTTTTCATGGTTTTTTCCAAACTTTGGAGGGGAATAACTCAAAATTTCACCTACAAACTGAAAAAAACTTCCAACATGAAAGTTGTAGATTTTGATCCAATAAACAACTTTGACACATATAATTTTTTTCCATAAGATCAACCATTTAAGAGATATGGAGCTTCAAAGTTGGTATCTTATGAAAATTTCACTTAAAACTTCATTTTCTTCAAAGTTCATGGAACTTTTTCACCCACTTCCTTAAGGATCTTGAAGAAACTTTCAACTAGGGTTTTGAAGTGTGTAATATGAGCTTTCCAAAATGTCCAAGAGCAAGAAAAAATATGAAGTGTAGCTATGGTTTTGAATTATGCATTTAGTGATCTTTTTCACTTGGATTTTCACCATTTTTCACTAAGTTTCAAGACTACATGACCTATAATCCAAGCAATGATGCATAGGAGCAATAATTGAGAGATATTTTCTGATTAGAAGATCAGAATGGAAGAGGATAAGAAGCTTGAGAAATAACCATGGTTAAGTCACTTTTAACCATTTGCATTTAATGTGAAAGATTCCTTTTTATCTCTTAAGCCAAATCATCATTCTTGATCAACTTGCAAGAGCTTTGTATTCAGAAACTTTGGCCTATAAATAGAGGTCCTTACCTCATTCAAAATCACACCAAAACCTCACAATTATAGGTTTTCTCTCTTCTTTCTTGAATTGCAAGTTTCATAGTTTTCAAAGAGGTAGAAAACTCAACCTCCAAACCCTTGAAGTTATGGCCAAAGTGATGGTTCTAGCAACTCATAAACATCATATGGGATGTGTTTGAACCACTCACACACCCCAAATCACCCCAAAACTCAGATTCACTCTTCAACCTCCATATGAACACATAAAGAGCCTTATCATGCCAATTTTCATTCCAGATCATTTCTGTCCAAATTAACACTTCCCACACCTCACATATATCACATATAAGCTATCTAAACACTCATCACCAACCTGAAACATCAGAATCATAGAGCTCGATTCACACTTAGGCTTAACTGCAGATCGGGTACCTCCAACTACTCCAGGTGTTTTCAATCCACTCCAAGCATCCAGACACCTTCCATATGGTTCATTGAAGCTGTCCAGATCAAGCAGCAACATCTGTAACACCTCCTTCGCAAAATTCAATCTCCAGCTTGGCCGTTTTTGAGGTAAGTGTTCATGAACTTCAAACTCTATCATACATGCATCATAAATGCAAAACTGAGTTACCATCTTGTTTCTGCACCATCACTGAATAATAACCCTCAATCAATTGCATCATATCATGATCATACACGATTTCACAAAGATTTTTCATATTAGGGTTCTTCGTGTTCATCAGAGGATTAGTCATCTTAGAGCAAAAATAAATGAAATTAAAGGTCATCATCATGTTCCTCGTCCAAAACCGAGTGAGATAGACCCTTTGATCGATCAAAACAACACAGTTTTGAAGAAATTTGAAAATCAGTTAGGGTTGTGTTCTTGGCGCCAGATTTGGTTTGGGAAATTCAAATTCTTGATTTAAAATATATTTTATCAAACGCGTATGTTTAACAAGCCACAAGCGTGGCTCAGTTGGTTCATGTTTTGGCTGGTGAGAGAGAGGGCGTGAGTTCAAGCCCTAGTGGAGACAAAACCAATTTTTTTGCAACCTTTTTTCTTTCATTTTTTAACAAACTTCACCAATTAATTTAACTAATCAAAATTCATTATTTTCACTTCATTTTTTTTTACACTCTTTATTTAATATACATATTTTGATAATATAAAAAAAAATCACAAAAAAGGATTCATTTAATATATTTTTAATTGAGTTTAAAATGACATGTTTTAAATGTTTTTAATACTTTTAAATATTGTTTTTCACTTGATTTTTCAAACTTAATCACTTGTAAATATTTTTGGAGCAAACCCTAATCATCTAAGTGTTAATTGAGGATAACCTTTTTGTTTATTTTGATTAATTTGATTCCTTTCAAAATTCAAATCGTTTTAAAACAAGCGATCGCGATTCTTTTCAAAAACGATAAACCATTTCTTTTTGAAACTTTTGATTAAATTCTTTTGACTAATCAATTAATTTTCAAAAACAGTGGGGCCTCTCGAATATTAGAGAGTGTAAGTCCCATTTCTTTTCTTTTTGTACAGTTTTTTTAAACAATAAAACTTCTTCAAAGTAAAACCTTTTCAAATAATTTTCAAATCATTTTTCAAAACAACAAAACTTCAAAGAAACAAAACTTTTCAAATATACCATGGGCCTCCATGTAGGTATAAGTCCCAAGCCCTTTTAAATACCTGTTTATATAGCTTTGAATAAACTCAAGTGGACTTCTCCCCGAGTGTGAGTCCCGAGCCCCCGTGTATACAAATGGATCATGCTTACAGGTATATTTCCTTCATAAACTCCATTATATACACACACTTTGTCATATATGTATAACTGTTCATATCTGTTCATGTACTTGTTCATGTTTGTTCGTACTTGTTCATACTTGTGATTGTGTTATATATACTTGTTCAACTTAGTACAACACTAGGTTCCCCATAGCCTCCTATTGGGCTTCGTGCAAAGAATCTCCCTAGTTTAGGTTAGGACATAGAGTATGGTTTCCCGGTGAAATCGCTCTAAGAGCTCAAACCAACTATACCATGCCTCCCCTTGGGCTTTGTACAAACGAGTGACCCTCCCATAGCCTCCTCTTGGGCTTACAATGCAAGGACCTTGGATTGTCCCTCCCATAGCCTCCTCTTGGGCTTACAATGCAAGGACCCTCGGATAGCCTCCTCTTGGGCTTCGTACAAGGACCCACGGGCTTCTTATAAGCATCCCCCATATCCAAATCAAATACCCTAGGAGATTAGACATTTTTCATCTCTATGCTAGGAGTATCTCTTATATATCATCACAAACAATCAATCAATCAAACTTTTTTTGCCACAAGGCTGGCTAATCAATCAAATTTCTTTTTGCCACAAGGCTGGCTAATCAATCAAACCGTTTTGCCACCGTACTGGCTGATTAATCAAAGTTTTTGTCACAAGGCTGACTTCATTGAAACTTTTGCCACGAGGCTGGCTGATTAATCAAAACTTTTTGTCACAAGGCTGACTTCATTGAAAGTTTTTGCCACAAGGCTGGTTAAACAAACAAAAACATCTTTATCATTCTAAGCACCCTAAGTGGCATGGCCCCGGGCTTATAATGAAAAGATTTTCAAACAAAAATCAAACAGATGTATGTGATGATATAGATTAGATACATCTAGCATTTAGACGACATTTGTCTATTTTCCTTTGCTTCCACTAGCATAAGTGGGAACTACGATTGCTCTGACTTTCTCAACATCCCTTTGAGAATACGTAGGCACAAGGTCGATCCTTGGCGAGCAAAACAAAACAAAAAAAACCATTCAAACCTTAGCACCCGTAGACCCCGAGCTACAGATGCTCTGATTCCCTCTAAGGGATATGTATGCAGAGGATCGCGATGATCTTTGCGAGCATAATCAAACAAACACCTTAGATCCCACCTATTTCACAAGAACCTCCACCACAATAAGAATGGAATAAACAAAACAAAGAAACCTATAGAGTACTATAGATACGTTGGGTGCTAATACCTTCCCTTCGTATAACCAACCCTCTTACCCAAAGATCTCTCCCCCCACTTTTAGGTTATTGCAGCTTTTTTCCTTTTCCTCCTTTGGAAACAATAAAAAGTTTGGTCCGTACAAAAGAAAAATCATTTTTTTTAGCACTCGAGCCCAAAGAAGGCATCAGGTGTCTCATTTAGAAAAGCAACGATTTTTCGCCCGCGACAGAAAAATGGCGACTTCACTGGGGACTTTTCTTTTTATTGTTTCCAAAGAAAGGGTTATTTCTATTTGTTTTGTTTTTATTTTATTCTTGTTACATGTTTGGTTCTTTGGTTTCGTTACATCTGTGGTTCTGTTACAAGTGATACATTATGGACAAATCCTAACCCGGATTAAGTACACATAAGAAATTAGGTGGAGGGTATAGTCATGTGCAGGCGCACGTGAGAATCCTTCCGCTCAGTGGAGGTTCCTTGTTTGTAATATATGTTTAGCGATTTAATTGCGAAGACATTGTTGCTTTCATTGAACTGTAGAAGCTGAGAGACTGTAGAACCCCAACCCATCCTGGCCTTATTAGGTTGTGGTGCAGAAACTATTCAGGTGAAGACTTGGATTAGTTGTCATGCGGAGAACCACACTCAGACGAGTTTTTCTTGAGAATATTGCTGGCTCATGAGTTTAATTGTGGAAAGCCGGTAATATCCGAAAGAAAAATGTAGACTCTGACGTATCAGTAGAACATGTTTTGCAGGTGATTAACTAGAACTATCCCATGTTTGGTTCTCTGACCTCATGCTCGTGACGCTGGACCTTTGAACCTGTGTGTACCATGTTTGTGTTACCATGTTTGTGTTGCCATGTTTACAGTACCATGTTTGCGTTACCATGTTCGCTTTACCATGCTTGAATATGTGGCATCCATGCATCCATGCATTCATACATCCATAAAAAATAAAAAAATCTTTTTCCATAAAAACATGATTTTTTCCAAACAATTAGAGAATTTTCTTTGCAAACATTATAGGATTAGGTTATGGAATGGGTAAAAAGGCATACCAAGAGGTACGGTTTCAAAGAGCCTAATATGGAAAGACTGAAAGAGTTAGCATCTTTTGTACAAGATCCTTCTGATTTTAGGAAAAGCCATGGAAAGCTTTTGCCTATCTTGAACACTCATGTTGATGAAGGACTTCTCAAAACTCTGGTTCAGTTTTATGATCCCGTCTACCGGTGTTTTACCTTTCCAGACTATCAGTTGGTACCAACCTTGGAAGAATATGCCAATCTTTTGGGTATTCCTGTGTCTGACAAAATACCTTTCAATGGTTTGGAAGCCATTCCTAAGTCACCAGTCATTGCAACAGGTACCCACTTGAAGAAATCTGAAATAGAGAGTAATTGGACTACCAAAGGAAACCTTCCAGGTTTGCCTTCACAGTTTCTAATAAAGAGAGCCTTTGATTTCATCGAGACTGGTAGCATGATAGCTTTTGAAGCTGTACTAGCCTTGCTCATCTATGGGTTGGTTCTGTTTCCCAATATCGACGACTTTGTTGATATCAATGCCATAAAGGTCTTTTTGAATGGAAATCCCGTTCCGACTCTGCTTGGTGACATGTATTTCTCTGTCCATCATAGGAATCACCAAGGTGGTGGAATTATTGTATGTTGTGCACCTCTGTTGTTTAAATGGATTGTTTCACACTTACCTAAGTCTCCCATTTTCACGGAAAACCGGGAAGGTTTACGTTGGTCCCAAAGACTTATGTCTCTTACTAATAATGATATTCAGTGGTATACCTTGGCTCGCTGCGGTACAGAAACCATTGAAAGTTGTGGAGAATTCGCCAACGTACCCCTCATTGGTACACAATGTTCTGTTGAAACCATTGAAAGTTGTGGAGAATTCAGTGGTGTACCTCAATGTTCTGTTGTTGTTAACCTTTTGGAGCTATAGCGAGTGGTATACTTTTGGATAGTCAAATGCGACGTAAGAACTGGGATTTGAATGTATGAAACATGTTTCCTGTTGGTTATGTCGGATGGAGTTTGAGGATTGACCGATGGTAATGTTAAGTGGGAGCTGGAGAGTCAGGTGGAGGACTCTTATACGAGCTGGTTACTTGAGGTATGTTTTCGAGGATGAAAACTCTTTTAGTGGGGGAGAGTTGTAACACCCGTATATTTTAATTTTTAATTTAAATGGAAATTTAATTTACAATTAAAATTATTGGTGGTTTGTGGGATTTAATTGGAAGAAAGATGGTTTATAGTATTGGGCCAAGTGTGGTATTAGTAAAGAGGGGGTGCTATGTTAGTAAAGTCCTTTACTAATTAAAATGTTATTTTCATAAAAATAAGGGAAAGTTGGGAGAAAGGAAAAAAGAAACGTGAAAAGCAGAGCAGAGGAGATGAGGGATTGGGAAGCTGGTACGTGAAGAGGAGCAATGGAGGGAGAGACCAATCAAGAATCTTTGGCTAAGGTAAGGGGGGACTCTCCGGTTATCATCTATTATCGTATTCTTGGATAATAATATTGATTAGGGATGTTGTTGAGTCAATTGGATTATATGTCGGGTTTATGGAGGTTATGAATTGATGAAAATTGCATGGATTATTGATTGATTATGTGTTGTTTTGATGTGTGATGATGAATAATGATGCAATTGATGATTAACTGCCTGTATATGACGTTTAGAGTCAGTTTTGGACTCAGATTGAGTCAGATCGCAGGATCTGACGCAGACCCGAAAATCTGTGAAATCGCCAGTTCGCGCCGCGTCCCAGTGTTGGCGCCGCGAAGGCGTACTTGTTTCCTCGCATCGCGCCGCGTGCATAGGTTGGCGCCGCGAACGTGTTTGTGTGCTTCAGGTCGCGCCGCGAAGTCTTGGTTGCGCCGCGTGCTGTAGCGTTAGTTGTTTTCTTGAAAAATTAAATGATGTGTAACTTTTGAACCGTAGGTCTGTTTTTAGTGCCGTTTCGAGCACGATGAATCTTATGAGATAGCCTATGTTTTAAATGATGGAATGAGGTGTGAATCCAATTATTTTTAAATATAATTTTATTTCTTGGTGAATGATGTATTGTACATATATGTGATGAAATGTGTTAAATACATGCTACGTTGAAATATTAATCATGTGACGATTTGTTTAATTGGATGATGTATTGTTGACATATATGATGAAATGTAACAATATAAGATGTTGTTTTGAGAAACATTATGATGTGGTGAA
Source organism: Vicia villosa (assembly GCF_029867415.1). Taxonomy (NCBI): domain Eukaryota; kingdom Viridiplantae; phylum Streptophyta; class Magnoliopsida; order Fabales; family Fabaceae; genus Vicia; species Vicia villosa. The sequence continues at coordinate 43,340,898 of NC_081185.1, forward strand.
TTGTTGAGAATTGTATGATGTTGATTGATTTGTTTTGGAATGATGTGGATACATGTGTGTTCTTCTTATTAATGAGGATGATTGATGTGGACACATGCATGTTCTTTAATGATGATGATGATGATGATTGACTGTATTGAATGATGCTAATGTATATAAACATACTTGATGATAATGATGATGTTGATGATGATGATGATGATATAAGTATGTTGTATATGTTGCATTCATTCATGTTCATTGATGATACTGTATCCATAAGGGTGTGTTGGATCAGTGAAGGGCACGATTCCCATTGTGTGGAATCTGTGCCGGCAGGGCCGTATCTTGATGACGTTGGATCGGTCATGGGTTATTCCCATTTGATGAGGTTAATCGTGTGCCCATGTGGGGTGTGAGCGATTTGAAGGGCAGTATCGTAGAGAGAAGTCCTGTGAATATGATTCACGAATTTTGGTACCACATGCATAGTGTCAGTTCATACATATGCATACTTTTAGAACATGATTGGAAGTATTCCAGTGTTATAAATACTGATGACGTGTTGGTTGTGTGTTTTGTTGAATTAATGTTGAGTATGATTGTCTGTGTGAAAGATGTGTTCTGTTGATGTTGTGTAAATGATGGATGTTCCTGATAATCTGAATATGATGAAATTGGGTGAATAATATAACTATGATGTGTTGTTATTTAAGATGCAATAACATTTGTTAACTGTGATGAGACTCACCCTTACTGTTGACATTTTCAGATTGAGGATAGCTGCTTTCGACTTGGTAAGGATTAGCTCATAAGTCGGTTTAGTTGTTGCGTCGGTGTCATGCTCTGATAGATGTAACACGGGGAACGCGATGTTTTGAGTTTCGATTATAACTCTATTGTTTATTTTATTTGAAGTCTGATACATTAACGATGTAATGTTGACTTGATGATTTGATTCTGCTGTGTAAACATGATTTTTATCTAATGAGTTATAATTTCAGATGTTTCAGTGAATGCATGACATATGTCGAACGTGTGTTTTCTTTTATTTTTGAATTGTGACACCCTTTGCATGTTTACTCTGATTTAATTTTGCTAATTGCCGTGGGGTATTAGAGGGGTGTTACACTTGACAGTGTGCTTTGAAGGTGTCTCTTTCTCCTTTTAGTTGAACCCAAGATTTCTGCAGCTCTTCCAGGTCAGTTGGCATGTCCGGATGTAAAATAACTCGAGGTTCGTCCCCTTCGACTTCTAGCTCAATAGTCACAGGTAGGATAGCGGGATATGGCATGATGAACTTCTGAGCACGAGCACACACCCACTTGAGGTAAGGCTCCATGGGAATAGAATTCCATTGTCCTAAAGTCTTGCTTTCTACTTTGTAGACACTGCCCCAAGCATGTATAAACCTTCGTTGATATCTTTGGGAATCATCTTCGTAGTCGAACACAATGCCATGGATAATCATGTCATGAGGACCATTTCTTCGTGCATATCCGAATTGGCGCAAAGCTAAAGAGGGGTTGTAAGTGATACCTCCCCTAATGCCAAGGAGTGGCACATTAGGGTACTCCCCACAATGGTCAATGAGAGTGATGTCTTTTTGAAAGAAGTTGTTCCACCAGATATCTGAATGAGATAAAGACATAATCCTGCGAGACCATTGCATCCTTTGCTCGTTTCTCAATACTGATCGGGGAAGGTGTAATATAAACCATCTAGCCAGTAGTGGTACACAACTGTCATACCCTAATTTTTGACCCCCCCTGAGATGGCATATCTTCAGGATTTTTCATCAGGTCAAGACAAGTTCCCAGAGCAGTCACTTCTCCATCTGGTATCCAATCGAGGATGCTCAAAGACAAGAAAGCTCAGGCAAAGGATCAATCAATACAAGGATTAGTCCCTAATACAATCATGAGACTCAAAAACTTCACTTTTCTCATCTATGATTGATTAGACATCCAGTCATATGAGTACAGGTTTACTCAGGTCACCAGACTAGGGTTTTGAGCCTATCAAGGACTAAAATCAGGGATCACTTTTGGGAAACCCTAAAAAGCCCCAGGGAACCATTCAAAGACATCAATCATCTTCAAATAACTCATATGACAAGATCCACTGGACATTACATCTCAGTTCAAAGTCTACAGTCATCATTGTCCTCTGGTCGACAATTAGGGTTTTTGACCTAATTCACCAAGATAGTTGACTTTTAATCAGGGCATGAATCCAAAACTCAAGACATGATTCAAGAATCTCTACTACCTCAATATAATCCATTTACATCATTCATTTGAGGAAAAGATCTTGTTTCTACACAAAAGCCCAAAAAATTCACTTTGTCAGGAAAAAGTCAACTGTGAAGGATCATCATTGACTTTTAAGGTTTTTGGTCAAAAAATGACTTTCAAAGGTCAATATCATCAATATATGGATGTCAAAGTCATTTGACCAAAGAAATTCAAAGAAATTCATCAAGGAGCGAAAAGTCGGGAATTAGGGTTTTTTAAGGCATGGTGAGAACTCAAAATTTCACCTACACAACTCAAAAAACTTCCAACATGAAAGTTGTAGATCTTGCAAAATAAAACAACATCTTACAAAGGAACTTTTTTCAAAAGATCAACCATTTATGAAGTTTTGGAAATTTTGAAGTTTAGGTCATAAACACTTAGAAATTTTTCTAAGTGTTTTAACCTAGTTTTCTTCCAACTTTGGCCTCATTTTTCACAAATTTGCCAAAGGATTCTGAAGAAACTCCAAACTAATGATTTGAAGTAGATGTTTAGGGCTTTCCAAATTGTGTTCAACCTTCTCCAAATTCATTTTGAGCTAGGAGTTATGCTTGTTCAAAGTTGGCCTCATGAAGTGAAATTATAGGTCATGTACAATTTGAAACTTTGCAATTTTGTGCATTTTGCTTCACTAAATGATGCTACACGACCTCTAATACATCTGAAGACATGCCATACATTCAAATTCATCATTGCATAAGGATTAGAGAAGATAAAACAAAGGCATGTGATTATGTAATGATTGCATTTTTGAATTTATGGCAAATGGTGAATCATCAAGGAATCTTGCTCTAAGCCAATTAGAACTCTCCTCTGAATCAGAAATGTTCCCTAAGATCATGCAAGATCAATGGTTGGGGAAGCTAGCCCGAAAATGCATCATTGCATTTGGAATATTTTCAAACTTTCTTCATGGCTAAGAAACCAAACTCACCTCATTAAGCAAGCTCACTATGCACACTTACTCTGATCCAATTGCCTATAAATAGAGGGCTCATTCTCATTCAAAAAACACACCAAAGCAACTCAATTCCTTGCTTTCTCTTTCTCTTCTCATGCTTATTGTTTTTCAAAGTTCTTTGGCAAGAAGAATCGTTTTCTTCAAACCAGAGCTCATCTTTGGAAAGTAAGCATTCTAACATCTCAAGGGAGGTCATTTGAGGTGATCCAAGCACCTGGATCACTTCTGTAAGTGGAGGAACACCATTGTTGCTCTCACTTTGGAGCATTTGCAGTTGGAGGTCCATGGAGTAATTCAGGAGGTTCTAAGCCAAGCCAATCATCCAGGCACATTCCTCAGGTCATAGTGAAGCTAACCAGATGGCTGCAGCTCATCTGTAACTCAAGAATCAACACCCTCCATGTTCACTTGAAGCTGAAATCGAGGGAGGACCATAGAGCAATTCAGTAGGATTCAAGCTCCAATAAGCATTCAGTTAGCATCATTGAGTCTCAGGGAAGCTATTGAGATCATTCATTCAAGCCCAGGTGCTCTCAATCATCCTCACGACCTCCATTTTCAGAGGTAAGTTCCTGAACCTCACTTCTCTAATTTAAGTACTCTTTGTGAAATAGCTCGATTCTATCTTGTTCAGCATCATCAGAGGATTGAAAACCCTCTATCATCATCCATTTATCTTGCAGTATAGTCATTTAATTTGATTTTGAAATTTTAGGGTTCTTCACGATTTCTGGTAAATTAGTTAGATGTAGTTAATATTAATTCATGTTAGTTACATATTTAGAATCGTGAGTGAATTTAGAGCAAGTTTCATGTTTACATCATTGCAAATGGTTGAGAGTTGAGAGAGTTCAGAAATTTGAATTGATGGAGCTTGAGGTTGAAGACGAAGATGGAGGGTGGCGCCATTTTTCAAATCTCTGAGCAAAGTTTGTTTTATTTTTAATGATAGGCGTTCCCTTAACGACTGAACAAACTTGCCCTAGTGGCCTCCCATACGCCCTTAGTATCATCATGCCTCAAGTCTGGGGTTCGAATCCCCCTCGCCCCAGACTTTTTGATTCTTTTATTTTTCAAGGATTTACAACTTGTTTTGAAACATAACCAAATGAAGGCAAGTCACTATCACCACACGCGCGTTGGCTCAGTGGTGTTTGTTTTGAGTGTGTGGCCTAGAGGGCGTGGGTTCAAACCCTCCAAGGGCCAAAACTATTTTTTTTTACACACAATTTCTTTCATTTTCTCACAAAACTTCACATATTCATTTAACCTATCAAATTAATTTATTTTCACTTCATTTTTCAGACACTTATCATTTAATATACCTATTTTGTGAATAATCAAAAAAATCATAAAAATATTATGTATTTCTTGAATTTTAATTAGGTTTAAAATAGTATGTTTTTAAGTGTTTTCTTAAATACTTTAAATATATATATTATCACTTTATTTTAACCTAATCAATTTGTAAATATTTTTTTGATAAAACCCTAATTGTGTAGGTCTTAATTAGTTAAAAAGTCTTTATTTTTACCCTAATTAAGTTGACTTTTTTGTCAATTTTCAAAATTGTTTTCAATCTCTGATAAAATCAAATGGTTAAGGTTTTCAAACAACAAAACCTTGTATCATTCCAAATCATTTTCAAATTGCTTTTACACCAGTACTGTAAAGTACTGGGCCTCTAATAGAGTGTAAGTCCCAAAAACCTTCTCTTCTTAGCTTGTTTTCAAAACTGTATTTTCAAAATCTTCTTTCTGTTTTCAAAACATTCTTCTGGTATTTGAAGGGCATTATTCCCGGTGAAACTCTTCAGATACCTATGTGACCTTTGTCCATCTTCACTTCTTCTGTTTTCAAAACCATTAACTGTTTATCATATATATTCAACTGTTATCAACAAAACAACAAAAATACTGTTGAGGCTCTGTACATACTTCTTCAATGGCCTCCACTCCATCCAGGTTAGGCTTTACAAGCTTTCAATTTACAGTCTTTATTTAAATTACTGTCAAATATAAACTGTGCATATATTAGTTTAGAACTGCGTTTGAGTATAAACCTTAGGACAGTTAAACTATATATATATTATAGGAATATGACCTAGGATTGAGAATGTCTTCCCGGTGAAGGCTCTTTCCTAATTAGAGATCTGTAGTTCAAACCCCCAAGATGAATTATTCCCGGTGAAACATCTTGGCAAAAACCTTAGAATCCAAATAATAGGACACATCCACCCAAAGAGGAATTATTCCCGGTGAAACCTCTTACCCATTTGCTTAGAGCCAAAATAAGTTCAAAACCACATAAGCTTTCTCTTGTGCTATAACAAGGACCCTCGATTAGCCTCCTCTTGGGCTTTGTACAAGGACCCACAGGCTTCTTAAAAGCATTTCCAGCTTCCTCTTGAGCTTGTATACAAGGACCCATCAGGTTTCTTATAAACATAGGAACAGGTCTTTAGTCACCTTTTAGCCTACCCTGGTGAGTTTCTTCCAATTTAAACCAGACTTTAAACAAGCTAAGTTTGTCTCAATTTTGCATTGAGTACACTTTTTGGAATGAGAGACATGGACAGTCTCTGTCACCCTTATCTTCATCAATCTTCCTTAGCAGAGTCTAGGATCCATGTTTGATCATCCTCAGCATTGAGTCAGCCTTCATCTTGGGCTTTAAACAAGAAGTCTCCACTAGATAATCTTTCTGCCATTCATATTAACAAAAACCCCTGGAAAGGGTTAGCCTCCAACATCTGTCTAAAATGTCAAAATCCCTGGAAAGGGTTAGCTTCCACACATTCCTTCATTTTAATAAAAACCCCTGGAAAGGGTTAGCCTCCAAAGTCAATTAATAAAAATGTCAAAAAAATAAAGATTCATTTCTCTTAGGAGATAATTTCCCCAAAAAAAGTCAAAACCCCTGGAAAGGGTCAGCCTCCAAAAAACATGATAAAGTCAGTCTTTTAACAGACAAATTCACCAGCTGAGTCAAAATCCCTGGAAAGGGTTAGCTTCCAAAGAAAAACAGTCTTTTAATAAATAAAACCTCCTCAGTAGAGTCAAAACCAACAAAAACAGTTAGCCTCAACCTTGGGCTTCATACAATTCCAAACAATAAAACTCCCCTGTCAAGAGTCTGCCTCAAACTTGGGCATTGTACAAGGCAGATAATAGAGTCTCCCCAGTGAGTCCTTCATCACTCAGTAGCCACAACCTTGGGCTTTGTACAAGGCAGATAAACCATATCTTTCATGTGTCAAAGATTCCTAACACTTAGGATCTTTCCCCATATAGTCATCCATACTTAATTCATTTAAGAGTCCGCCACAACCTTGGGCTTTGTACAAGGCAGAAAATAATGTTTTCCCTAGCAACAGTTAGCCACAACCTTGGGCTTTGTACAAGGCACACAAAATAGAGTCATTCATTCAATTATCCTCAACAGTCAGCCACAACCTTGGGCTTTGTACAAGGCACATAAATAGAGTCTCCCTAAGTAGAGTCAGCCTCAATTCTGGGCTTTGTACAGAACACTAAAATACCCTGTAATTAATCCCCAGTGGAGTCATCTCCCAGAGTCAATAATATCAATTAATCAATCAAAAAGCCTCAAGCTTGGGCCTCATACAAGCCAGCTAAAGTCAAATCTTCTATACAGTAGATAGACATAGCTTATCTCTATAGAGAGATATTTTTACTACTCTACCACATTCAAACAAACAAACGTTTCATTTCAATTTTAATCAAGTCTCCCATTTAGGATTTTGAAAGGCATGAGCTGGCAGTAAAACCCAGACATGTGGTAACTTTCCCTAATTTGGATGAGCATCCTTCTTTCATTTAAGAGGCATTTGACTGGTATACTTGCACATACACAAGTAAGGTCCCCCTCTTGAATGAAATGAATTCAGTTATTCTGTCACTCTTTAAATGTTTGTGGTAGAATAGTACAAATACCTCTCTGTAGAGATAATTTCATGTCTCTTTACTGTAAACAGAGATTTAATTCCAAGCTTCAACCTTGAGCTTCAAGCAAGGCACCAAAAATAATTAATTTCCCTAGTTAGTTCCCCGAACTACATTAAGCTCTGACTTCCACTAGGGATATGTAGGCATGAGGTTCACAAGGAATCTCAGCGAGCTAATAAAATACCAAAAATAGTCAGTTTGTTTGTCTGTCTGTCTTTCTTTAATCAATTCAATTCCTTCTCCTAACACAAAGGAAAAACTTTCCCAATCATTAGCAATAAACACAATCACAATGACACAGAGAAGGTTCCTGTAGAGTACTACAGATATGTAGGGTGTTTAAACACTTCCCTATGTATAACCGACCTCCCGGACTCCAGAATTTCTAGTCTAGGTGAAATCCCCACACTTAGCAAACTCCTAGGGTTTAGTTGAGATCTTTTTTCCCCTTTCCTACTCGTAGGACAAATAAGAAAGTTCGTGTGATATCGTAGGAAGAACTGAAACAAAATTCATCCCACCACGGGCGCATTCTCCTTCCAAATTTCGCGTGAAGGGTTTAGCGTGCCGTCCTCCCAAGTGAAACGGGGAGGTAAAGAAAACGACCACCACAACAACACATAAGAGTTCCTCGCTTTTTCGTGGTACAAGTGTGTAAAGAATGTAAAATGTCTCCCAATAAAGTAGGTACCAGATTGCGGGTAAAGAAAATGTTGATAACGTGCACACTTATGAATTGGTCGGGATTAGGGAATAAAACCAACCCATAAATCAAAATAGCCGCAACTTCTTCAAAAGCTTGGTAACTCCTATCTTTTAATAGTGATCGATCCTTTCCCATTAAGAACTTAACAAGCAAACCCTTGACTCCACTCTTTGTAAATGTAAGGCAGCAGCAATGATTTCAGGCTTTGGAATCCTTTCTAAACCAGTGAAGGGTAATTGATCTCGAACAGGCAACCCAATCAGTTCAGAGAACTCTTCCAAAGTGGGTACTAGCTGGTAATCAGGAAATGTAAAACAATGATGTTCGGGATCAAAGAATTGGAACAGGACTCGCATCATGTCTTCTTCAAATTTTGAAGTAACCAAATGGAGTAGGTGACCGTGCCTCTCGGTGAATTGAGCATTTCTGGGAAATTCTGATATTAAGTCCTTAAGTTCAGATGGTACTGTTGAGATGTTGATTCGGATGTAATCTCTGGTAGCGGGAGCCATTACCTGCAACAACAGAACAAAGGTAAACTCTTCGATCCTTGAAATGATTAGTGAGAAAATGATATGTTTATGATGCTTATGATGTCATGATGTCAAACATGTGGAAAACACAAACAAATCAAACAATAGCCTTAGGTTTAAAGGCTTGCATGAGGTTCATAGGTGATACCTGTAACACCCGGAATTTAATTATTTATTTAATTAAATTGTATAATGAATTAATTGTTGGAATTAGTCGAAGTTAGAATTTTTGGCATTTTTATAAGAGCCGTAATTGGAATTATATGTTGTTTTGAGCGGTTAAATTGATGGTCGAGAAATTAGTCGATTTAATCGGAGAATAATATTAGAAATAATATTACTATAGAGGACTATGATTTATTTAAGTTGGTTTGGTGGTGGGTGACATGAAGAAATGTAGAGGTGTAATATTAAGCCCAAGAGTATTATTGGAATAATAGTAATTATTATTATTATTATTTGATTTATTGAATTAAAAGAATAAATAATGGAATTAAGGGTTTGTAAGCTGGTTGCAATTTAGATCGTGAAAACAATTTCAGAAAAAGAGGAACAAGGGTTTTGGAAGTTTTGGGAAAACAGATCGTGGAACAAAAGTTACAGACCTGGAGGAATGAGAGTTTGACGGGAAGAAGATTGAACGGTGGCAAAGACTTGCACTCCATCAGATTTTTAGAGGCAATCTCCATATACAAGGTAAGGGTGAGGTTCAATCTCTATAAACGGGTATATGATAAACCGTATGTGGGAGGAGATTTCTTATAATTTTTGGTTGTGTGAATATTGATTTTTATGGTGATAATTGTTTGATTTGCTCCTGTCAAATTTATGTTTGTTGTGGTTGAAATTGTGTGAATCTGAAAATTTATACTGAGATTGAATATTCTTGCTGGAAAATTGTTGTTGAAAAATGTCGAACAATTACTGGAAAGAAAAATAGGAATCTACAGAAAACACACGAAGATGAAGAGATGTGCCGAGGAGCATAGCAATTGACATATAATTAAATAATTATATGTTAATCCAAGTGCCTATTATATACATATATATTTTTTTGAAGTTACTGGTATATATATTAAATTGTATTGGTAAAGTATATATTGAATCGGTACTGTATATGTACCACCATGTTTTGGTAGATGAAGCAATTACATTGTAGAAACTAGTGAATGCATCAAAACCGTTCATATATGGCGTCACTTCTTCACGAGACATATAACGCTACTGTAGCGTCATGATAGCCTATAAATACTGTTGCGTATTAGAAGTAGTTAAATTGAGAATGAGTTTCAAGTTCCTTATACATATTTTGTTTTCATTATAATAATTATAATAATAATAATATTATTATTATTATTATTATTAAATATAATGATTTAATATTATTAGTGTAATAATTTTAATACTTTGGAGTTAGAGATAAATATTTGGATTATTCGTCCAATTTAGTTATTTTCAATCATATTAGAGTTGTCAATAGGGTTGTTAGAGTTACTTTCGAATTGTTTAGAGTTAAATCTGATAAGTTGTAAAGATTAAAATTGAAGAGATTTGATCCTTTAGAGTTGTTTTATTATTACTTGAGTCAGACCATTAATCAATTAGGTTCATAAGAGTTACCCTTATAGGTAAGAGTTGTCAGTAGAGTATTTTTGGGCACTTTAGAACTGTAGGGATTATTGTAGAGTTGTTTAGAGTTCCTTGGAAACTCTGGCGAGTTATAATTATATATCGTTATAACTTTTTACAAGTTAATAATGTAGAATGAATTAATAAAAATATTTGTAGAGATGTTTTGATCTTATAAAAATGTGGATTTGCCGGTGAAGTGGAACTATGATGATTTGTCCCGGTTTATGGACATTATTAAGCTGTAGGCATTATAACCCATGTTTATCAAATTGAATTGTTTTTTTTATATGTTGTTATTGTTGATTTGTTGTTATTATAACTTGTTGTCGATACGTTGATGAAGTTGTAGGCCTATGGCCGATGTTGAATAAGTTGAATCGTCCTGAATTATGGACATGTTTAAGTTGTAGGTCGAATGACCAGTGTTGAGTTAAGTTAATGCAATTGATGTATATTTAAGTTGTTGTTGCATTGTTGTGCATTTGTTGTTGAAGTTGAGGTCGCATGACATACATTGCATGATTAAGTTGGCCTTGATGGCACCACGTTGAAAGTTGAAGGCTTATGCCTTGGCCTTAATGGCACCACGTTGAAGGCTTATGCCTTGTTAATGCCTCAATAAACTGGCATTTGTTTAAGTTGGGAGTTCTGCTCCAAATGGTACCACATGCATTTGCATAGTTAAGTCGCATATTAAGTCGCGTGTTAAAGTTATTGTTATTATCTGTTGTTTATTGATTTTCGTTGTGTTGTTGTGAGCTGTTGTTGCCATAAGTTGTTATTGTTGGGAGATGTTTTTGTTATAAGTTGTTGTTGTTGTTATTTATAGTTGCTGACATGAAGTGGTGAAGTTATATGATTCTGATCTAATATACTGTTTATCATACGCCTATTTATATTGATTCGATATCTCACCCCTTCTGAATGATGTTTCCCTACCATGGGAAATGGACAGGTACTCAAGAGAGCGGTGGGAGTTTGAAGTGATTCTATGAATCTTTTAGTTGCTGTTAGTCGAGTTGGTGTCTTGCTCTGATACGTAGCACTCGGGATGGGATTATGATTGTATTTGTTGTTCTCTTGTTGTTGTATTATTATTATAGCTGTTGAAAATCCAAGTTGAATAATAAGAATTAACTACTGTTATTTTAAGTTGTTTTTAAGTTGAATAAAAGTTGACGAATAAAGTTGTGAATGAATTATAATTTTAAAGTTGTAGATGCCGAATGCTATGTATCAAAGATAAATGAAATACATGACGTTTGTTGTTTTATGTTGAAATGTGACATCCTGTTTTATTGTTTGAAATTTTGGCACTCTGATTTTATTATAATTACCGGGTAGAAAAAGGGGTGTTACATTAGTGGTACCAGAGCAGGTCGGTCCGTCCGGCCAGAGTTGTCTAATGTTGTTTATTCCTCTGTACGCGACAAGTGTGTGAAACACTGTCGGTACTTGTTGCTTTCTGGTTGTTGCAGGTATTAGTTTGAGCGAAGTGGGGGAGAAGCTTTGCTTCTCGAATGTGTTTTAGTTGGAAGTTGCAGAGAGGATTGTTATTTTGGTATTTCGAAAACTGAAGTCGCCGAAAGAATTTGCCTCTCGAGTTATAAAAAAATTTGGGAGCGAGGAGTTGTGTTAAGGACTGTTTGAAAAGTGATTAAGTTGAAAAGAACAAGTTTTGGAGCGAAATTTCCATAAGCAAAACGCAGGAAAATTTATGAATCGTTATGAAACTTCAAAAACTCATAACTGGAGTTCTGGACGTCTGATTTGAGTCCCGTTTGAAGCGTTGGAAAGCTAACGAGATGAACTTTCTTATTAAAATAGTGGCAGCAGCTGTAAAAAAAAATTTATTGGTGGCAGGATGATGTTGGAAAGAAATGAAGTTGTCGGTTTGAGTAGTTATCGTGTAAACTGTTGACGAAGGAACAATGATTAAGTGTTGGATTATTGTAGACCTTGTTATGGATTATTAGTAAGTGATTATAAGAGTTGTTGCAGCTGTTAGAAGTGCAAAGAGCATAACTTCAAGAATGAGGAGTGCTGACGATGATAGCGTTAAGGAATGTTGTTATGATATTATCACAGGATGTGTGGTAGTATGAAGTTGTAAGACGTCGGTATTAGCAGGTTCAAATGGTTTTGTAAGATATTGAATTATGATGCTTTTGATGGTGTAAGTAGAGACGTTGTTGTAGTTGGTAATGATGGTTATACTCTATTATAATTGTCGGACATCTATTGACAAATTGAGGACTTGATCACCCTTAATCTCTTGTTAATAGTAGACGGAAATTGTATTTGGATGTTATAGACTTATCTTGCTATCTCGATGGTGCGTAAAGTGGTGAATGTTGAGGGAAGTATGAAGCTTGGTCGAAGCTTGTGAATCATATAAGTCGATAGAAACTCTAATAGAACAGTGAATTAAGATGGAGGATCAGAGTCGCGCGGCTAAAGCGTGATGTGCCAGAGTGTTGTGTTTTCTTTTGAATGGTGCCGATTGTAATAGGATGACCTTGTAAGTGTTAGTTGATGATGAGTGGTGTGGCTATTAGTCGAGTTATGCTATTCAGTTGGAATTATAATAATTTAGCCGTTGTTACAGTAATGTTATTGTTGGTTACCGTAAGTGATGAGTAATACTCGGAGATATTATGAAGTTGATTAAGTTGGTTACCTTGACGTTATTATGTGATTGACCTGACAGGATGATGATGTGGGATTGTATAACCGAGTATAAGTATAATATGGTTGATTGCTACTTAAAAAGTTGATACGTCTGATGAGTTAATAACGGTTAGGCCGCGAAGTAATAGCATGCATGTATTGGATTTGAATATTGTTGAGTTGTTATTACTACACAAGAGTAGTAGTCGAGGTGTTGCCAAACGCAACTGAGGATCAAAAACTAGATATGGGATGAAGTTGAGGTTGGAGTTGGTGGATAGAATTTTCGAGGACGAAAATATTCTAAGTGGGGGAGAGTTGTAACACCCGGAATTTAATTATTTATTTAATTAAATTGTATAATGAATTAATTGTTGGAATTAGTCGAAGTTAGAATTTTTGGCATTTTTATAAGAGCCGTAATTGGAATTATATGTTGTTTTGAGCGATTAAATTGATGGTCGAGAAATTAGTCGATTTAATCGGAGAATAATATTAGAAATAATATTACTATAGAGGACTATGATTTATTTAAGTTGGTTTGGTGGTGGGTGATATGAAGAAATGTAGAGGTGTAATATTAAGCCCAAGAGTATTATTGGAATAATAGTAATTATTATTATTATTATTTGATTTATTGAATTAAAAGAATAAATAATGGAATTAAGGGTTTGTAAGCTGGTTGCAATTTAGATCGTGAAAACAATTTCAGAAAAAGAGGAACAAGGGTTTTGGAAGTTTTGGGAAAACAGATCGTGGAACAAAAGTTACAGACCAGGAGGAATGAGAGTTTGACGGGAAGAAGATTGAACGGTGGCAAAGACTTGCACTCCATCAGATTTTTAGAGGCAATCTCCATATACAAGGTAAGGGTGAGGTTCAATCTCTATAAACGGGTATATGATAAACCGTATGTGGGAGGAGATTTCTTATAATTTTTGGTTGTGTGAATATTGATTTTTATGGTGATAATTGTTTGATTTGCTCCTGTCAAATTTATGTTTGTTGTGGTTGAAATTGTGTGAATCTGAAAATTTATACTGAGATTGAATATTCTTGCTGGAAAATTGTTGTTGAAAAATGTCGAACAATTACTGGAAAGAAAAATAGGAATCTACAGAAAACACACGAAGATGAAGAGATGTGCCGAGGAGCATAGCAATTGACATATAATTAAATAATTATATGTTAACCCCTAGGTACATGGTTCGATTCCTGCGGGAGGCAAAAACAATATTTCCTAGGCAGCCGATAAGCGGACCTAGGGGGGATTATTGATTAAGCTGGTGACATGCTTGGTAGGCCGAAAGCCCTGCGGGGTAAGCGGAAATCCAAGGTGTTACATTAAAAGGCGCCTTTTTATGTAACAGCCCGAGCCTTCGGCGTTCCCGGCACTGTCACCTCATGATCTTCTCTACCCCCCTCACTAGTAGAGTTCTTGCCTTTCGTGGGAATCGAACCCTGTACCCTGGGGTTCAAGTACATGTTCAATCCATTCCCACTACCAATTGAGCTAGTAGCTCAAGTGGTAGTGGGAATGGATTGAACATGTACTTGAACCCCAGGGTACAGGGTTCGATTCCCACGAAAGGCAAAAACTCTACTAGTGAGGGGGGTAGAGAAGATCATGAGGTGACAGTGCCGGGAACGCCGAAGGCTCGGGCTGTTACATTGATACCCTCCCCACTGAAGTTGAGTTGGTTTAAACCTATCTTAAAATGGTATTCGGGTTCTATGATCCTTGGAGAAAACATCTCAATACGGCACTCGGACGGCCGATCAAAAAATTTCCTCGAGGATAACCAACTTTGATCAATTTCAAAGCCAGTCACTTAATAGGCCACAAGTCAAGTTCAACTAAAGGTTCTAAGACAAATTAGTGCTTAATGACATTTCGGAAGCCTAACATACTCCTTGATTGTTTTCAAGGGATATCAGTACAGACCAAAGTGTCGCACTAACAGTGACTACCAGATCAACCGTATCGGTACATGCCGTATAGTTTCCTTGGTCTATTGTCACATACTTAAGGTATCTCGAGATTCGGGTTAGAATCTTTCACACAAGTAAATCCAATACCCAAACAAACCTTTGAAAAATAGAGCAAACAAGACAAGCAATTGAAAACATCGAAGTGATCTAAACTCTAAGGTAACCCCTTTTGAAAACATTTGTTTTTTGAAATCCCCAGCAGAGTCGCCAATTCTGTCGTCCTCGGTTTTTTTCGTGGGATACGAACTGACTTTTCTTTTATTTTTGAGTTTGTGAAAATCAGAGAGTCGCTACCGACTTTTATTTTATCCAATTAAGGAAAGGTTTATAAAAGAAACAAAAAAAGACCTTAAAGAGATTTTGGGTTCGGGGGTAGGTTATACAAAGGGAAGGTGTTAGCACCCCTTTGTATCCATGGTTATCCATGGGCTCTTAATTGCTTAGCTCACTTGTTTGAGTCGTTTGTCTTGCTTTGAAATGCTTGTATGTGATTTTAAATACTTTTGTAAAGAATTAACTTTGTAATGATCCTTGTGCGGATGTATACAAAGTGTTTTATCTTTCGAAAGATGTTTTGATGGTGTGAAAAAAAGATTTTTAACTTCGTAATGATCCTTGTTCGGATATATACAAAGTATTGTCTTTTTGAAAGTTTTTGTTTTGGAAAAACAGTGATATGTGAAACATTTGTTGGTTTGATTGAGCAAGCAATTAGGAGATCTACCCTAAGTTCGTAAGGTCCTTTTCTTATTTCTTTTAGAAAATTTTCTTTGACTGGATACAGAAAGAAATTATTTGAATCGCCTTTGAAACAGTAGAATTGATTTTGAAAAGAGTAACAGAGGGATTACCCTGAGAGGTGCAAGTGTGATTGTGTTTTGTTTCAGATATTTTTTTGTCTTTGAAATGAGTGATCTAGCGCTTCAGTTATTATTCTTGCCCTACACGCAGTTTTATATGTACAGAAATTAAAGTGCGGGAATGTAAAGTGCGGAAAGTAAATCTACGCTATTACATCGATTGTGCGAGAAATGTAAACTACGCTATTTACATGATTTTGACAACCTATACTCTTATCTATGAATTTAAATTGCAATAAGATAAAGGGAAAATATTTTTGGATTTTTGGATGGTTGATTTTAATTATGATTAATGCATAATTAATTTAATTAAAAGGTTAGGAATTAGAAATAAAATTTAAACCTAAAAAATTAAGTCTAAAATATGTCCAAGTTGTTTGTTAATTAATTTTAAAATAAAATTAATTTTTTGTTTGATTTTTTGGAATTGTTTTGGAGATTATTAAGCTAATTAACATATAATTATAGAAATAATTATACACATAAATTTAACTTAAAGAGAAAAATATTCTAAATATGTACAAAATTAGTTTATAATATATAAACTTATTTTAATAAAAATAAAATATTTTTTCTGATTTTTTTTTATAGGTTAAAAATTAATTAAAAGATAAATATATAAATTCTAATTAATTAAACAAAATATTTTAATTATGAAGAAAAATAGCATATTTTTATGTCAAAAAATAATATATTATTTTATCAATCTAAAAATATTTTTCATATAATTTTTTGATTTTTAAAACTATTTTAAATTAATTTTACAAAGAAAATCAAATAAAATAGAAAATGTATTAAATATATGATCTGGTGTGGCTGATAGTAGGGTCTATGATATGGATGCATGTTTAGGCACGTTGGATGAGCTGGCAGATGGATCTGAAGGCTGAGATTATGAGGCGCATAACATGATAGTGGAACGCAAAGCATATGATTGGTCTGAAACTTAAAACACACGCGCGCGCAAACCAGCCAACCAGAGGACGCCACGTCTTCATCTTCTTCATTTCAAATTCCTGCAACCGTAGGTAAAGGCTTTACCAACGGTTTTTTCCGTCACTAAAGCTCCTGCAAATTAAATATCACAAGACAAGCTATATAAATAAGACATGAGACCATGGATCGACTGCAAATGATCCACTGATCACAACCATGGCCTTAGTTTGGTCAGATTTTGCCTTAAACGAAAAGTCCCATTTCGAGCTTCATAAACCCTAAAATGGCATATGCTTCAAACCTCCATTAAAATCAAATTAAAGTTCCAGAAACGATCAGAACATCTAACCAAACACAAATATACAATTACATCTTGTTAAACATGCGTGTATGATTGAATTCGAGTTAGTTTATGTTTGGACAAACCGTGAGCTACGGTGCTTGGTTCTGAGTGATTTGCTTGCTGTAAATGATTGGGATAGGTTCAAGGATGTTTGATGATCGTGTTTAGATAATTATTTGGACTGGAAATTAGCTTAAACTAAAAATTCAAAATTTGAATTTCTTTGAAAGTTTTAAGTTCACACAAATGTGATATAAGCATTTGTTTGATTCTGAATTTGTCTCCCTATTCTTACTGAAGTATGCTAAGCTATTTATGAGCAACAAGAGTGCTGCAAACTTAAGCTAACAATTATTGATTGCTTTTGAAATTTTGAATTTTTTAATATAAAAAGCTTTGAATTCTTTGGCCATGGCTTCATTTTTCTTCACCCTCTTGCTCTAGGCCTGCTGTACATCTCTATGTTGCAGAAGTTAAGCCATCTTGGTGACTCTAAGGACAAAAGCTTTGGATAATTGTCTTGAACCATTTCTTTTTTAATTTAATTTTAAATGTAATAAAATTAAATTAAAAAAGAAACAAAAATGTCATGGGCCTAATGTTGGTCATGGGAGCCCTTTAACATCATTAGAAACATGTTTGGATCATGAATGCTTGGCCTCTTTTGGAAAAAAAACTATTTTGATCAATGCTAGTTTCATGCATTTTCCCAAAAAATAGCCAACTTCAACAAGGCATATCTCCCTCAATTTTGATCATATGAAGGAGTTCTTGTACTTTTTAGAAACCTCAAGATGTCCTCTACAAGCTACTTTGGAAACTTTTTTGCATTTGGAGAAGTTATCTTGATGTTATGGGCTTTGACAAAAAACCACTTTTTGTTGACTTTGAAAATGACCTGTAATGTCTTGGCTCATATTTTCCAAATGGTAAATCCAATGACCATGGGACCAATTTCATTTGAAATATAATTGAATTTCCTTCAAAATAAGCTTTGGTTGGAATTTTTTGGATGAACAATGAGAGAGTTATGGCCAGTCAAAGTTCAGTTGACTTTTTAGGAGAAAACCCTAATTTTGAAACTTAGGGTTTTGTTGATTTCTGAACTTTTCTTGATGAATTATGATCAACCATTAGTCAAATGATGAATCTTTTGACAAAATATGGATGTTGACCAAAAATTTCATTTTTGACTGTCTGTTGACTTTTCGGTCAAACTGGTCGTCTGTTGACTGTTTGAGCTGCTGACTGTGCGTCCGAGCGAATCGAAGCTTGAAAATTTGTATGGTGGTACTTTGAGACATATGGAGATCCATGAAATCCATTTGAGGTTTCAAAAAACTTGTTCTCCTGAAAAAAAACAAAAACCCTAATTAGGGACTGTTTGTGTAGGAGTCAGTTAAGCGTACCTGGTTTTTGTGCAGTGTTGAGTCTTTGTTGATCATGTGATTATCAGAAGACTTCTAGAACAAAAATCTTGGAATTTTGAAATGTGAAAGATTGATTTGAATGATGACACAAAACACGGAGAATCGTGCTGTCAGCGGGTTTGCCTGTTAGCTGCCTGTCCGGGCATTAACGTAACAGTTAAAGTGAAAACTTAGCAGTTAAAGTTAATTTTTCATTTTTGTTTTTTAGTGTGTTAATGGTGAAAATTTATTTACCTGAGTTGTTAGAAAAACACAAACATAATAAATAATTAAAATATACCGTACGCGAACGAAATTACCGATAATAATCTTGAAAAATATTCAATGCACAGAAAAATAAATATTTAACTAGCAATAAACACACATAATACTATCTTGATAATTAAACGACGGTACGACAGACAATACAATATTTAATACTGACAGTACAAATATTACATAATATAACGAACAGTACGACAAATAAAATGAACGGTACATTATTTGAAAGCGAAAGATACGACAAACTTTAAGTATGACGATTAAAAAACCATGATATAAATAACAACATATAGATGCACGGGAGTGTAAGCATCCCAGGTCCGCATTTTTCAGGACTATGCAGACAGAAAAAGGACATGATCACCACCAAAACAGTGATGACCATAAGAAAAAACGTATCCATCCACTTTGCCATTTTTGCCGGGGAAGAAGATAGAAATTTGGGAAATGAGTGAAATTTGATGTGAGAATTTATGGAAAAAATGAGGGGTATTTATAGAGTGAAAAGAAGGATGGAGACGTTGGGGAATGAAGTGATACCGTACAAAAAAGGAAAATTTGAGTGGTAGTAGGATTTGAAAGAAAGTGTATGGTAGGGTTTGAAAAGAAAGATGTATGGAATAAAGTTAGGATTTGATTTGAAAGAAAGAGATTTGAAAAGAAAGGAAAAGATTTGAAAACAATAGTATAGTACAAAAATTAGTGGGAAACAAAAACTAATAATAATTTAATTGTTACCAGTACAGTCTGAATCCCCGGACTCTGCGCCTGCAAAATTTAATTCTGTACCAATTGCGTCAGTACTATTTATCTGCAAATAAATCTCAAATAAACAGCGTGTGTGAAGTGATAAACAGTACTTGGTGTTTGTGTAAGAATAAACTCAACAGCGAACCAAAATACCGTATAAAAATATTCTAAAAAAAAACTGAGTATTCATAAAATCAGGATATTTATGAAATAAAATCCAAGGTTATATGATACTTCCAATTTTTAGACAGAAGTTTGTTGCCTTCTCTCTGAAAAAGATGCGGGCAAATTTTGGGGTATAACATAAGTCAAGAGTATATTTCCTTTGAGACAAATAAATTCCTAATTTTGATCGTGCCACTTCCATTCCTAGAAAATAACGTAATTGACCAAGGTCTTTGACTTCAAATTCCTTAGCTAGTAACAATTTTAGCCCTTCAATTCCTGTATAGTCATCACCTGTAATAATATTATCATCTACGTAAACAATGAAGATGGTTACCTTGCCTTCGCCTGAGTGCTTTAAGAACATTGTATGGTCTGTTTGGCATTGAGAGAAACCATGTATCCTAACCACTCGCGTAAGCCTATCAAACCAAGCCCATGGGGATTGCTTGAGTTAGTAGAGTGATCTTTTGAGCTTACATACCTTGCCTGAGTTTTCTGATGTCTCAAGTCCAGGTGGTATTCTCATGTAAACATCTTCTTCAAGTTCACCATTTAGGAAAGCATTTTTTATATCTAGTTGGTGAAGTGACCAATCCAAATTTACTGCCAATGAAAGGAGAACACTGACTGAGTTTAATTTTGCTACAGGTGCAAAGGTCTCTTCATAATCCACCCCATAGGACTGAGTGAATCCCTTTGCCACCAATCGAGCTTTATACCTGTTCACACTCCCGTCCACATTATATTTCATTGAGAATATCCATTTGCATCTGTAACACCCCAATTCTACCCAAGCTTTTAGGTACAAATATCAGAGTATAAAAATTAAATTCGTATAAACAATTAGGGTATTACACTTAAGTAACCACATTACCAAACATAACATACTCGCAAAAGATGCGTAACACAAATAATCAAAGAGGAAAGATTCTCATAAACACTTGACAGTATTCATATATATATATATATATATATATATATATATATATATATATATATATATATATATATATATATATATATATATATATATATATATATATATATATATATATATATATATATATATAATCGGTAAACAGAATATCCACAGCATTCCTCCAAAATACCACGTATGATAAGGTATCCAAAATACATAATATGAATACATCCAAAGGATCAAATATACATCAAAAGGATCCTATAAGCATCATCTACAAAATAAGTGTTCAATCCCCCCTAGGTGTTACGTATCACGAGCGAACGACACCAAAACGGACGACTACTAAAAGAGCACCTACACTTGCGGATCACCTGCATATTACCCACGAGTAGGTAACATTAAAGCAGAAGGGTGAGAATATAATTTATAATGAAAAAGCATGATAAATATAGTAATGCCAACAAGTATCATCAAGAATCATACAACAAAGTAATCCACTAAATCAACCACAATCAATGTATGAACAATGCGATAAACGAGTGAGAACATAATGGTAAAGACAGATGGTGATGAATGAGACTCGACTATGCATATGCATGTGGTACCCAAATCCGGAGTAAACTCCTCCTTGTCATTATGACAAATACACCTTGCCGAGCATTATGTTGGGACTTCATTCCACTCAGGAAAGTACATCGTTGTCGAGCAGTAAGCTATGACAAACCGTCATCGAGCGTTTAGCCCTCACTGATGATATCTTGCCACTCAGGCTAATGTACCGTTACCGAGTATTAAGCTCCCACTGGTAACCAATGCCACACGGGCCACCTGTTAACAGCATTCCGCCATTAACGTATTGAAATATTATGTTGTGCATACAAACTACTAGATAACATAACGACAACAATAATAATATATCTCGGTCACATATCCACATCACACCGGTTATATTAATCCACATGGATACATCATAAATACCACTCAGGCTTTCATAATCACACAGCACACATTTACCGTCAAAATACACCTGATTAGTAAATATTATTTCACAAAATATATTTATGAAAACTCATACAACCACCAACACACTCTTCTTTATCATAAAACATACTCAAGGATTTCCATAACACTTCAAACGGAGCGTAGAAACGACCTACAGTTCAAAAGATACAACAAAACGAAGTTTGGAAAAACTACATCTTACACTATCCGCTTGAGCCCCGCTTAGTGGGCCGAGACAAAAATTTATAGTCTAAAATGCAGAAGCTCCGCTTAGCGGACCCTCACAGAAATTGTTCTGCAAAAGAACCTCCGCTTAGCGGACCTGCGAAAACCTAGAAAAACCAGTTCTGCAACAGTTTATCTCAGCTCCCTCTAAACCATTCAAAACCCATTTAAACCTTTATCCCAACACCAATACAACACAAACATGCTATATATACACCTAATCCATGATTAACACATGGTTGGATCATCACATAACACCTTTGACCTATATTTCTTCATAAGCAAGAAAACATGGAGAAATGGAAAAACAAACATGATCAATGAAGATATCTACCATCATACTACACATACACACCATAAAATCATGTTTATAACTTCAAAACTCACAAAACTTACAATCCACCATTGTTGGTCAAGCATAGAAAATGAACAAGAACAAGAACAAGAACAAGACTATAAGAATCATACATCCAAGATAAATTAGATTCACCCCCTTACCTTGGTTAACCTTGATTCTAGCTTTGGTTTGATCTTCTCACAAAATCTCTTCTTTTCTTTCTCTTTGTTTTTCTCCTCTTTCTCTTCTCACTTTTCTCTCTATTTCTTTCTTCTTTTCTTTTTCTGGTTTTTCTCTCTTATCTCTTTTCTTTCTCCCCCTACTTCCTATTCATCCATAAAAATATCTAACTAAAATATCTATTTTACGGTCTAAACTTAATTGCTCCGAAAACCCCCAAAACACAAAGTAACACGTCATATATATTTCTACTATCGAAAACGTAAAAAGCATCGATTAAATAATAATCTACTATACCAAACTATTACTAGCTGACACGACTCAAAAACGGTAAAATTTAGGAAAATACAACAACCATCACAATTAAATAGAAAAACACATTTACGGGCGTTACAACATCCAACTGGCTTCTTTCCCTTTGGTAGGTGACATAGCTGCCATGTACCAGTCTTCTCTAGTGCCTTGATTTCTTCCATAATTGCGCCCTTCCACTCTGGAATTAGGATAGCCTCATGGAAGTTTTTAGGAATGTGGGTATTGTCCACTGAGTTGATGAAATTCTTGTACTCCTGCGACAATTTTTCACTAGAAACATGGTTCCCAATTGGGTGTTTGGTACAAGACCTCACTCCCTTTCTCAGGGAAATAGGTAAGTTTAAGCTTTGGTCATAAGTGTCATTATCCAATAAATTTGAAGATGATTCAATGCATGGTAATTTACCTTTGTGAGTAGGTTCAGAATCTGAATTTTGGGCAGAGTCTTGGCTCTGCTTTGGAAGAGTGCAAGTTTCTACTTCCTTAAGAGTTTGATGCTTGTTTTTCTTCCTTGTGTATACCTGTACCTCTTTTCCTCCATTTGCTGGTTTGGTAACCTTAGGAGTGGTTGTTTTCTGGTCCAATTCAGATTCAAGTACTATTTGGTCAGATTCTGAATTTTCAGTGGTTGAGCCAAGTTCCGGTGAGACAGATTTTGGGACAAGTTTTTGCCAAACAGATTCTGGTACAGTTTCTTAGCAGATTTTGGAGCAGATTTTGGGACAGATTTTGGGACAGATTTTGGGACAGATTTTTCTGGGACAGTTTCTGGTACAACTGTTGTAGCAGATTCTGGGACAGGTTCTGGAGCAGATTCTGGAGCAGTTTCAGTGACAAATTTTGGTATAGTAATTTCCCAAGGTTGGTGTTCATCAATTGTCACTTTCTCCCCCTGAATGGCAGCAACCTTGGAATAAAAGGCATTGCCTTCATAAGATGTGACATCTATAGTGTGATAGATCCGTCTTTTCTGAGGACAATAACCTTTATATCCTTTCATGGTGGGAGAATATCCCAAGAATATACATTTTAGGCTTTTGGGTCCAGCTTGTTGGGATTTGGCTTTTGATCATGTACAAATGCAGTACATCCAAAAATCTTTGGTGGAAGATTTGTGAGAAGTTTGGTCGAAGGAATAAAGAATAAGATGGATTGGTGAGGTGTGTTTAGGTTGAGTGTTTTGGAAGGCATTCTATTTATTAGGTATGATGAAGAAAGAACCGCTTCACCCCAAAAATGGCTTGGTACATTCATGGACAACATGAGGGCTCGAGTGACTTCCAATAGATGTCTATTTTTCCTTTCTGTTGTTCCATTTTGTTGGGGGAGAATATGGGCATGAAGTTTGGTGGACGATGCCATTTTTGGTAAGGTATGTACCAAGGGTGTGGTGGAAGTATTCCCTGTAACACCCTTCTAAACCCCGCAGCAATTTAAATGAATATATCAGAGTAAAAAAAACATAAACACAAGGGTGCCACAATTATTTAAAATAAATAAACCACTCATGGTCAAGGTCATGCTTCATTAGGAAACGATTTAACAAAACACAATTATGTTTATCACAGCGGAATAAGAAACATCATCAACGTAATCAAATGGAAATATAATCCAACACCAAATAAAATAGAGAATTCTCATAAATCTCTATAACTATCGTTCCCCAGTGTTACAAGATCAGAGCATGACCGACACGACCCAACATAAACGGATAAACTCTACGAGTCATCCTCGCCAAGCACTAATGCCGCTACTCCTCAATCTGAAAATGACAACATGTAAGAGTGAGTCTCATTCTCAATTAGTAAATATTATGCAATTCATAAGCAACAAGAATCATAATATATCGTTCACCCAATTATACACATTCAGATTCACATATATTATTCATCAAATCACACAATAATAGATTACGATACAAAACACAGAAATCCACACAATCATGCTATGACAAAATGCATATGACACAACTGACACTATGCATGTGGTACCAAAATTCGTGAATCACATTTGCAGGACTTCTCTCCTCGATACTGCCCTTTAATCGCTCACACCCCACATGGGCACACGATTAACCTCATCGCTCACACCCCCATGGGCACACGATGACTGCTTACTAATCTCCGCACAATGGGAATTAGCCACCAACGATCCACTCATCAACGGGATCCATCATCAAATGCATATGAATGAATGAAACACACATAAAATACTTAAAACATCACCGAATCACGATGAACAACTCACCTCAACATCACATCACCGAATAAGTATGTACATGTTTTCAACATCATTCAAATAGCCATGCATTCATCACAATCACAATATCAATCACAACCAATTCACCATCGCATCAAACACATATGAGATAGGTGTGACAATGTGTTTGATGTGATGATGAATTGGTTGTGATTGATTTTGTGATTGTGATGAATGCATGGCTATTTGAATGATGTTGAAAACATGTACATACTTATTCGGTGATGTGATGTTGAGGTGAGTTGTTCATCGTGATTCGGTGATGTTTTAAGTATTTTATGTGTGTTTCATTCATTCATATGCATTTGATGATGGATCCCGTTGATGAGTGGATCGTTGGTGGCTAATTCCCATTGTGCGGAGATTAGTAAGCAGTCATCGTGTGCCCATGGGGGTGTGAGCGATGAGGTTAATCGTGTGCCCATGTGGGGTGTGAGCGATTAAAGGGCAGTATCGAGGAGAGAAGTCCTGCGAATGTGATTCACGAATTTTGGTACCACATGCATAGTGTCAGTTGTGTCATATGCATTTTGTCATAGCATGATTGTGTGGATTTCTGTGTTTTGTATCGTAATCTATTATTGTGTGATTTGATGAATAATATATGTGAATCTGAATGTGTATAATTGGGTGAACGATATATTATGATTCTTGTTGCTTATGAATTGCATAATATTTACTAATTGAGAATGAGACTCACTCTTACATGTTGTCATTTTCAGATTGAGGAGTAGCGGCATTAGTGCTTGGCGAGGATGACTCGTAGAGTTTATCCGTTTATGTTGGGTCGTGTCGGTCATGCTCTGATCTTGTAACACTGGGGAACGATAGTTATAGAGATTTATGAGAATTCTCTATTTTATTTGGTGTTGGATTATATTTCCATTTGATTACGTTGATGATGTTTCTTATTCCGCTGTGATAAACATAATTGTGTTTTGTTAAATCGTTTCCTAATGAAGCATGACCTTGACCATGATTGGTTTATTTATTTTAAATAATTGTGGCACCCTTGTGTTTATGTTTTTTTTACTCTGATATATTCATTTAAATTGCCGCGGGGTTTAGAAGGGTGTTACACCCCCCCCCATTATCCGTTCTTATGATTTGAATGTTGCTTTGAAATTGGGTTTGAACCATTTTATGGAAGTTCTCAAATATACTCCCTACCTCTGACTTTTCATTCATGAGAAACATCCAAGTGACTCTTGTATGGTCATCAATAAAGGTGACAAACCACCTTGATCCGGTAATATTGCTCACTCATGAAGGTCCCCACACATCACTATGAATAAGGGTGAAAGGTTTAGATGGCTTATAAGGTTGAACGGAATAATGAGACTTGGTGTGTTTGGCTAGTTCGCACACTTCACATTTGAAAAAACCAGAATCTTTATTAAATAATGATGGAAACATCTTTTTCAAATATATAAAATTTGGGTGTCCCAGGCGATAATGCCATAACATTACACCATTCTCATTCTTTGATGAACACGTAAGGGCAACCTTGTATGATCTCTTATTTTGTTCTTCAACTCTTAGGTAGTAAAGGCCTGCACTCTCTTCAGCATTGCCAATCATCTTCCCCGAATCCATATCCTGAAATTCGCACAAATGTGGTAAAAACTTAGCAATACATCCCAAATTTTTTTGTTAATTTATAGATAGATAACAAACTGCAATTTAATTTTGGGACATGTAAAACCGAATCAAGAGTAATATCTTTGAAGATAATCACCGAACCTTTACCGGCCACTTTAGAGGTAGTACCATATGCTATTTTGACAAAAGATCCATCCTGACAGGGAGTGTATTTGGTAAATACATTGATGTCCCTAGTCATGTGATCCGATGCCCCAGAATCAACAATCCAATGGTTTGTTTTCTGGTGATTAGCATGAAGGGCAGCAGAAAAATTACCTTTTTGGGCAAGAGTAGCAATGGAAGAAGAAGTACTAGTGTTTTGTAGTGCTTGTTGCATCATTTTCTGCAGCATCTCTATTTGCTCTATGTTGAAAGGGCTTGTCTCTGCATTACTTTTGGATTTGCTTTCATCAGCAGCAACAGCATATGCGCGTGTATCTTTGAATCGTGGTTTCAAATCCATGGGTTTCCCATGAAGCACCCAACATGTTTCCTTTGTATGTCCGAGCCGCTTGCAGTGATCACACCATCCTCTACCTTTCTTTGGAGGGCCTCTTGCTACAAGGGCAGAACCTTCAACATTTGCACTTTGACTTCCTAACATAACTTTCCTTCTACTTTCTTCCCTTCTTACTTCTGCAAATGCTTCACGAATGCTGGGGAGAGGTTTAGTTCCAAGAATCCTTCCCCTTACTTCATCCAAATTTTTATTCAGTCCCAATAAAAACTGATAGATTCTGTCTTTCTCTATCAATTTTTTGTAAATCTTTTCATCCTCTAGGCACTTCCACTCCGTGTCGACATAGATGTCGAGTTGCTGCCAGTACTTTGTGAGAGTATGATAGTACTCCGTGACTAGAGAATCTCCTTGCTGAAGGTTATGTAAGAGACTTTTGATCTCAAATATGGCTGAAGTGTTATCCACATTTTAATAGGTCTCCTTGGCTGCATTCCAGATTTCTGCAGTAGTGTCATAATACATAAAATTTTCACCACACATTTTTCATGGAGTTGAGTAACCATGACATCACAAGACTGTTTTCAAGTTTCCACTTTGCATGGTTTGAATCAGTCTTTGTTGGCTGCTTAGCGTCGCCGGTGATGTAGTCTTCCTTTCCCTTTCCTTAGAGGAAGAGTCGGACAGATCTGGACCACTGTGTATAGTTCTGTCCATTAAGCTTGTAACAAGTAATGATAATTGTCTCATTAGGACTGATGGTGTTTCCAGTCGCTGCCTTTGGATCACCATCTGAGATGCTTGAGTTGTTTTGTTTTTCCTCCATCGGAAAACCCTAATTATTTTTTTTAAATTCTTTCTTTCGGATCAGAACGGTAGCTCTGATACCATGTAGAATTCTGTATTTCCCATTGAGTGTGTACAAAATATACTATGATATAAATAGCCTAGGGAGTACAAGTAATTGAAGAAACTAATTAAATCCTAATCATCTCAAATTAATTTCTATTTACAAGAAAAGAAATATTCTATATGGCTGTGAAAATAAGAATAAATATACAGCTATGAAATTTGTATTGCTGTCCCTTATTAAAGGCTGCACAGCTGTTCCTTGGCTGCAGATCAGCAACCAACAATGTGAACGGCAATACTGGGCAATGGCATAGATAGTTCAACAATAGATACAAAAGAAGTTGCAAGTACTTGTATAAGAGAAAATTCAGTAAAAATCATATTGCTTTTCTGTAGAGAGAAAAGTAACAATCAGTTTATAGAAGGCATGATTACCCTTTGGCCAACCAGCATTAGTCTATTAATTATGCAAAAAGGATTATGTTTCAATTTTTTTCATGTGAACATGCTGCAATGGTGACTGTGTAAAGCATGCTGCAATCCATTGTTTTGTGTCTTTTTTGATTAATCTTATTGGAGCAAATCAATTAGCCATACGTACCATCAAACCAAGCGAATCAAGTGCTGGCATGGAAACTGCACCTTTATATAGTAAAAAGCAAAGAGAAAGCATGTCGATGGACATGGTGTATTGAAGAGCGTATGGATGAGAGCATATATATATATATATATATATATATATATATATATATATATATATATATATATATATATATATATATATATATATATATATATATATATATATATATATATATATATATATATATATATATATATATATATATATATTAGGGTTAAATATACTATGCCCCCTGCCATTAGAGCGAGATTCGGTTTTGGCCCCCTAAAAATATTTTTTTTTTTATCCGCCCCTTATAAAACCAAAACATCAATTTTACCACACCTTATTACCACAGATGCTAACTGTGTAGTTGACTAAGACACATTATATTTTTTTATGCTGACTGTGTAATAATTTATCTACCATATCACACTAACCTTCTTCCATTTTCTTCATCTAATTCAACCTCTTCAATTCTCCATTCTCTCTGCAAATAAGCACAAATCACCGCAACCCACCACCACCATTAATTTTCATTCTCTTTAATTTCCACCGTCATCACATATCTCATCACCGAAGCACAAACCGAAGCACACCAACACAATGAAAAACTGCCGGCCAGACAACAAATCGAAGCACACCAACACAATGTGCAGAAAGTGAAACCAGAACACTACTATAAAAAATATCCCAATATTTTTTAAAGCACACTAACCTTCTTCCATTTTTTAAAGCATATTGGTAGAAGTGTATAACACGTGCTTCTTAACATGAATAAAAACATTGTAATATTGTTGTTTTGGTTATATCATTTAGGAACGGTGATATAGTTGTTGGCTACAAACACACTACTCTTGTAAAGACAGTCCAGAACCAGAGCAACATCTGGTTAGGATTCAGGATGGATGATTGTCTTTTGTAGGATCAGCCACTTGTTAACACAACAGAAAAATAATAATATATTGAAGAAAAAAACATTTTGCTCTTAAAAGAATTTGAAGTATATTTCAACCACTGATATTGCACACCACAACTCACATGTAAAACATAACACTGTATTGTTTATATCAACAACCTCCTAAAATACTATATATATATATATATATATATATATATATATATATATATATATATATATATATATATATATATATATATATATATATATATATATATATATATAAAACTATATCAAAGAAGAAGATCAAAATAGAACAAATCTATCTAAAACTAAAACAGTTAAGTCAAGTGAAATTCAATGTATGTAAATCCAAAATGTCAAAGCACTTACACAACACCATATAAAATACACACAAATCTTAAAAACTACCATACTTTAAAAACTAACATAAATAACAATTATTCTCCCTAATAACAAACTTAACACGTTATAAACTAATTAAGAATGTTCGATGCGCGAATCCATTCGGTTGTTCTTGATGGCATAACATCCCATAGCGTAAATGACAGTAACAAGCACAAGCACAAGCACAAAAGCATTGAACACAGTTAAATGTCTCCATTGGTTCCTTATATTAGTCAACACTCCTCCTTTGCATGCATTGCAATCGTAACTCAGTTTGTCTTGTCTATTATTCCATGTCGCACAATCAGAGTTATTCGAAGACAAACCCGACTTCGGCACTTCCCAAAACGTAGCATTCTTCATCGTAAATCCACAAATACACCGGCGGCTTACAGCACCCAGCCTAAAAGAAATAATAAATGTTACACAATTTTATGCAGTTAGTCACATGTTTGTGGTTTGAACTCTACTGGTTTTTGGGTTTGTAAAGGAAGTAATAGTTCTGGATACCTTGATGTTCCACAAGGTGGTGCTTTTGAGTTTCGTGACTTGGCACTTGGAGATGAACATGGTTGTGCTATTAGAAGATTGAATGGTTCTGTTGTTTGAATGGTTCTATTGTTTATGAAAGAAAATGGAAGAAGGTTAGTGTGATATGGTAGATAATTTATTACACAGTCAGCATAGAAAAATGATACATGTGCCTTAGTCAACTACACAGTCAGCATCTGTGGTAATAGGGTGTGGTAAAATTGATGTTTTGGTTTTATAAGGGGCGGATTAAAAAAAAAAATCTTCAGGGGGTCAAAACCGAATCTCGCCCTAATGGCAGGGGGGCATAGTATATTTAACCCTATATTTTAAAACTATTTGTTTATTATCCGTTGATGTTTTGATTGGAAAAATTGACTAGAGACATTATAAGATTGTAGTTTAGTTTGATTTATTCTGCTATTGGATTCACATCATTTTGGTTGTCTGATCTCCAATGTTTTAATTTTGTTGTCTGAAGAAATATGCTTTATATTTAAGTCAATGGCGTCCTGATGCTGAAGATATGTTTTTTGTAGTTTGAAGTGTTAAGTATATTCTTCTTCATGTCTATCAAAATTTCATATTCATCCTTGTGTTGCAGGTTGCTGCAAATGAGGTTCATGTGTTGGATTATGTGAAATCAAAGTTACCATTCTTAGTTACTACATCAGATGATGCAAAAGATTCTCTTAAAGAGGAAATCCGTTTGAGGTAGTAGCCATTGGTAGTTGCATGGTACTTGTAATTTGCTTATATCCTATATATATATATATATATATATATATATATATGTTTTATGTAGGGGTGTGCAAAATAACCGGTAACCAAAAACCAAATTGCTATCCAAAATAAACCACATTTAAAAGTCCAACCCAAACTTATGTTTACAAACTGGTGGCCGATTAAGAAAAAACCGGTACCCGTTGTTACAAACCGGTTCAAGTATGGATATACTCCAAAATTTCAGAAACAGTCGCTTGTGTAATTTCTGTTTCCCAAACCCTAATCTTCAAAAATCCCAATCTTATTCGTCTCTTTCTTCTTCATCGTTCTTCAAATTTCAAACCATAATATCTTAATTCTCCAAATTAAATTCATGGATTTATGGAAATAGTTGAAAAATTGGCAAAATCGTTCTTCAAATCTAACAAATTTGTCCTTCAACAACGCATCCACTTGCTTTCTTCTTACAATCAGGTTCAAGTGAAATTCTATTTAGAAGTTTTAGTTTTCACAAATTAGAAGCTTTTTTTAATATGGGTTTATCTAATTAACCGTAAAATTGATGAAATTTCAGGTTTAAGAGAAAGTTCTACCAACATTTTCACTCTTCATCTTCCATTCATACTCAGGTAAACGTATTATAAACTTCAAATCTGAGTTGTGATTGCTATGTTGTTGAAATGTATTTGTTAAATAGTGAAATTTAATATATTTGGTTCTTTTGTGTTTCTTTTATGAGTTATATTTATGAGTTATCTTTTATTTATTTTTTGTGTTTCTTATATGAGCATGATGTTTGTTTGGATATTATCTATGATATTTATGAATTTAGAGCAATAATCTAATAAGAGTCATGATTGATGATTCAACTGTCTTTTATTTTAGAGACAAGTAATATTCACTTGCCATAGATTTGTTGTAATGACCTATAAGGTCATTCCTCTAGTTCTCTTCAGTGTCTAGTTATCAGTGCCAATATCACATGAATGAGCTAAAATAATTAGATACTATATTCATATAATACAGATGAACTACATTATGGAACAAATGAAATCAAGGGTTGAAGATAATGTTGCCACATTTGCATTTCTAACTCATAGGTTTGTAGTTTGAATTATCTTGTCTACTGGCATAAGAAATTGTAGAGAAAGTTGAAGGTTTGATGTTTGCATTCAGTGTTCTAGGATTTGTAGGAACTTGAATAGCCTCACAGTGTCCACAGAATCTGCATCTTGTCTTACATCTTGGTGGTTTTGCTTCTTTATTAACTACCTTATCCAAATTGAATAGCCTCATATGCTTCTTAAATATCTTATCTAGATTGATGGATATGCTTCTTTATTAACTACCTTATCTAGATTGAAAAGGTCTCTATGAAGTTATTCTATTGAGAAACCCATCAAATAGTCTCACTGTTTGAACAATTTATCGTGACAAAAGGAAAACTCAGTCTTTTCTGCTAAAACCGTTTTTTTTTTTGCTAAAACTGGTTTTTGTGAAAAACCGGTTTAGAACCAAACCAAATCATATGTAAACCGGTTTTAATAAAATAGTTTTAAGATCCAAACCAAACCATATATATGGTTCAATTTGGTTTGGTTATTGATCCATGTACACCCCTAGTTTTATGTTGGTCAATTTCTCAGAGGTCAGAATGTCACTGTATTTAGATTTTTCCTATTAATGTTGTTTTATGTGTTTATTTGTTATGAAGTTACTCCCTCCGTCACATAATAAATGTCTTATTTGAGCAATGCGTCGTTTTTAAGAAAATGATTAGATGTGTTGGTTTTAGTAAAAAAAAGGTAATGTCATTTACTAGAATACCCCTATTAATAGTAGTCGAATAACGTGAAAGTTAATAAATAGGGGTATAATAGTGGAAAAATAATAATGATTGATGCATTGGAATTGTAAATGAACAATTAATTTGAGACAAGAAAAAATGCAAATAAGACATTTATTATGAGACAGATGGAGTATTTTTTTTAGTAAACTAGTAGGAAACCCGTGCTATCGCACGGTCGAGGTTTCACATTACATGTATCCAAATATCACTTGTAAAGTTCTTCTATATAAATCAACCATATATATTTAACCAAAATGCAAACAAATTTTAGTCAATGTTAATCCCAATAAAAGAGCTAATAATACATCAAATTTTTTAGCTCTTTAAGTATAAACAATAAACATATGGATTCATATTACACGTATCAATGATTAAATTATTAAATATGACATCATATTTTCAGTTAGATAACATTAATATATTTATACATTATAATCATTTATCAAAATTTAATTCATGTGTTTGGAATATCAAACATAATATAACTTATTTTGCCGTTCATAAATATTCACGTAATTTCAATCAATAAATGATATCTCATAGATACATTCACATCTACCCGTCAATTAATTTTATAACTTCAATATATATAAAACAGTAACAAAAGAAATAGTTAAAAGATAGACATTAAAATGATCCTTCAATCATTGGTATCTCATAGATGCGTTCACATCTACCCGTCAATTCAGATGAGTTAAGAAACGTCAATCACTGGTATCTCATAGATACGTTCACATCTACCCGTCAATTCAGATGAGTTAAGAAATCTCAGTTGAATCCAAATGAGTTAATTCTAAAAATTTATTAAACCTATTTGAGATATTAGCCCAGTTAAGAAATCTCAGTTGAATCCAAATGAGTTAATTCTAAAAATTTATTAAACCTATTTGAGATATTAGCCCATTTTCCCAAACGTAAAATGTATAACAACTCCAGTTAAATGCTTAAGAGTTTCTACATTTAATGTATATTATTATAATATAAAAATATATAATTTTATAAGTTTAAAAAATATTTTTTTAATTAAGAAATTAAATATAGTTAGAGAATAAAATTTATTAAATCTATTTGAGATATTAGCTCATTTTTTTCAAACCTAAAATGTATGACATCTCCCGTCAAATATTAAAAGTTTCTACGTTTAATGTATACTTAAAATATTTAAAAATTAAATAAATAATAAAAATATGAATATGTTAATAGAGTAATTAGATCTTGAATATGTACAATTATAAAAAAAAATAGAAATTTAAAGCCTATGTATGGTAAATAATATATATTTATTCTCATATATCTAAAATAGTCGGATTAAGTAGTCTCCATTGGATAGTGTAATAGATATAAAATCTCAAATTTAAAATGCAAAAACGATCGTAGTTTGTTCAATTTATAAGATTGACTATATTAATAAATTTTTATCTTTTATCATTATTTTTTATGATTACCATTAATCTTTAAATTTTCATGACTACCCATTAACATATTTTTAACTTGATTAAATTATGAAGTTAATTTGAAAAAATTCTCATAAGTTTTAGTTATTTCATAAGTTTACAAAAATTACAGAATCTCAATTAAATTTATTTTGTTTTATTAACCTTTCTATAAAAGTCTAAATAATTTCAAAATAAATTTTATCTCAAATAAGGATCTAAATAATTACAAAATAATTTTTATTCTTATATTTTTATAATGGAAAACTTAATATTTAACTTTGGAATAAAAAAAGTTATAAGTTGTAGTAAAAAGTTATAAATTTTATCTCTATTGATTTAGATTTGTTTTTATCAACCTTTTCTAATAATCTAAATGATTACAAAATATATTTTATTTTAAGTTAGAACTTTTAATTTTAATAAAAAAATTAAATAAAATAACAAATTAGTAGTATAAACAAATTAGTTATATTATAAATAAATTTTAAATTAATAATTATGAGAAATTATTTAGTTTTCAATTCAATAATAATAATTTCATTCAATATTATAATTATCATTTAATTGAATTTAAGATTTAAAAAAGTCTACCTTTTGAATGAAAAACTAAAAAATTTGAGTTTCCGTATCTGCATTAAGAAACTTTTCATCTTCCTGTGTGACCTTTCAAATTAATTGCATTGAGCAACAGAAAATTGACTTTACATGAAAAGTTAAAAACATGAGTTTTAATAGCTATGATAATTAAATAGTCATTTACACGTGTATGTCTATTCCATTAGTCTTTAACTTCATGAATTATTGACACATTTTAAACATAATTTTAATATATATATATATATATATATATATATATATATATATATATATATATATATATATATATATATATATATATATATATATATATATATATATATATATATATATATATATATATATATATATATATATCCACTTATATTATGTTAGGATGATAAAAAACACGTAAATGAA
Organism: Vicia villosa; assembly: GCF_029867415.1. Taxonomy (NCBI): domain Eukaryota; kingdom Viridiplantae; phylum Streptophyta; class Magnoliopsida; order Fabales; family Fabaceae; genus Vicia; species Vicia villosa. The sequence goes on from NC_081185.1 coordinate 43,376,049, forward strand.
ATTTATTTCATTTTTAACTCCTAAGAATTGTTTTGATGATATACATTAATAATAATAATAATCAATAAATATTATTTAATTTTATAATAATGATGATTGATTTTGTAATCAATTTAAAATGTATAATTTTTTGTATTAAATACATAAAATATATTGATATTTATTTGAACATTGAAACGACTATATTTCAATCTTTTTTCAACCTACATAAAAAAATTGATGAATAAAATTGGAAATCATTATCCCTAGTCCAATATAGTTATGCCATTAGTAATTAAAAACTGACTTTTAATTATTTCATACCTATAATTATAACAATATTAAAAAAAATAAAAAATCTGATAATTATGTTTTCCACGTAAAAGTGGCATTATCAATCGTGACGACTCAAGTAACCAAAATATTACCATAAGTAATTTTTAAAGTACTATCATTAACCCTAGTCCAATATAGTTATGCCATTAGTAATTAAAAATTGATTTTTAATTATTTCTTACTATAATTATAACAATATTAAAAAAAATAAAAAAATATGATAATTATGTTTTCCAGGTAAAGGTGGCATTATCAATGACAACTCAACTAACCAATATATTACAAATAATTTAGAGGGTGATATTTTTTTTTTGACAAATAGAGAGTGACATATAATCCAAATAAAAAGTTACACTTTATTCAATTGAAAATTAACTATTACACTTTACATCTTCTATTTTATAACGTTAACCAAGACAATCAAATAGCGTTAACCAATAAATAATTTTTTTTCACGTTGGCATTTAATAGCTATAGTTTAGGGTTTATATATGGTTAGGTATTAATAGTAGATGCTTCTTTTAATACAAAATATAATAAAAATAATAATACAAATAATAATAATAATATATAACAAAATAAAAAACAACCAAAGAGCTGACATACCATCCTACATTAAAGCCAGATCAATATTAGTTTATTTTACAATATAATCAAGAGACATAAAGTGATTGAACATTTCAAATTCAATAATAATAATTAAATATCATAAAGTATGATTTGTGTCATAATAATGATTAAACGTTTCGATTTTCAAAATTAAAACAGTTCATATTTTTGGAATTATAATTTATTGGATAATTATTGTTTATTTAAATTTAAAATTTGAATTTCTTTTATATTATTTTATTACAATAATGCTAATAATGTTCTGAACGTTTCAATTTTTAAATTTTGTTCTATTTATTAAATAATTGTTATCTATTTAAATTTTGCTTATTGAAATTTAATAAATTTTTTAAAATATAATAATTTTATAGAGAAACCCGTATATCATTATTAAAAGATAACATATTTTAATCTAACAAATAATACTTAATTATACTATAAAATCGAAAAAATATGATTAATTTAGTTGAATATATAAGTATTAACTATACTCTTTTCCTGATTATAAATATATTTGAATAAAAATATTATAATATAAAAATTAAAATTGATTGTTTTATTTATTAAAAAATATTACAAAATAAAACATACTATTATTAATAAATGTAATTGGTTATATAACAAAATTAAAATTTATAATATTTGATTAGATTTAATGAGCTTAATCGTTTTTTAATATATTTTATTTATTTAGATTATTAAGAAATAAAAAAAATTCATTGGTATTAAATCAAAATAACAATTTGATTATTGTTGATTTAATTTTATAAAAAAATTTATAAAATGATACAAATAAAATTTCGATTAGATGAATCACAAATAATTTATTTTATTTATTATCATGACTGACAATTAAAACATTCAATAAGAACATTTAATTCAATAAGAACATTCAATGTAATTGATATTAAATCAAAATGTAAATTGATAATTATTGATTAAATTTTATAAATATATTTTTGTAATGTTTTGTTGTAAATAAGACTCTACTTTAAAAAAATTAAAACTCAATTTAAAATTCAAATAAAATTAAGGAATAAATCATAATTAAGATAATATTTATTAGTATGAACAATAAAAGAATAACATCACTAAGTGATTGTACTACACAATGCAACTTTCTTTAGCAAATTGGTATATACACAAAAGTTTGTTTCAAATTATTTTCAAATTATAATTTATTAGATATTTATTGTCTATTTAAATTTTAAACTTAGGGTTTGTTTCAAATTATTTTCTCATAATAATGCTAATAACTTCCAATAGTCTCAAAGAATTCTACATGCATAGGTTCCAGCTATTCCAAGTAAGTGATTTGGGGGTCTGAACGAAGAGTTCAAAAGTAAAAATAAAAAATTAACACTTTGACCAAGGATAACACATCGAATATAAAAAATAAAATGAGAAACTAAACGCAAACCATCGGGAGACGACAACAGAAAAAGGACATTTCGTCAAACTGAATTATATTTTTGCACACTTTCTCATTAGATTCATATCAAATGTAACTTTTTTTCTTCTAAGAATAAACTTATGATATACAACTGTGTTTAAGGCAAAAGCAAGGCAAAAACAATTTCTGCTTCTATAAAAGCAAATTTGACAACAAAAAGCGACTCTTCAAATGATTCACTAAAAGAACGATGAAGCTCATCAGTAAGACTCTCGCTATCAACATCATTTGCTATTTTCCTCTCTAATTCACTAATCTCTGCATCAAGTCCTGAATGCTTTAGAATCACGGTTGAACAGAAGCTATTTTCCTTCTTTTTGAGATCCTAACCTTAAAGTGAATAGCATAATCAACACATAAAATTCAGTTCTAGTGTAATTATTAAACTAAAGAATTTGTTAAATCATCTGCATTTTTTCAGTTTGCATAAAAAATTGAATTTTTAAATTATCGAAAGCAATGATAATAATAATGATTCACCTTCGTAGACATGATTAAAGGATACAAATTCTGGAATACAAAATCATCACCTTCCCTATTTACTTCTTGCTTTTAACTTGTCTAACTTCTTCAAGTCATTAGTCTTCCGGTGATTCTGCAGACCAACCAATAACATCAGTAGCCAAGTGTCCAACAAAAATGGTGTAATCAGAAGAATCGTCATGATGCTTCTCACCAGAACTAAAAGTTGTCGAGTTCAAACTTAAGTTTTGCCCACCATTTGGCATAATGGTGCTATTGAATGATTGAAGTACTCTCTCAGCACAAGAACAGCTAGTAAACTCAAGAAATCCACAACCTTCAGATTGATTACTTTGCTTATTGCGAATAATTTTAACAGATCCAACCTGCAAAACATCATCCCACATTTGTTAAAAACAAAAGCAGGTTTCACTAAACAAAATCTAATATAACATGTCAACAGACACTGAAGCAATTGTGATTCAAGGGAATAACAAACTTTTACATCACTGTCATGATGAGTATCTCCAATTTATACCTCTAAAATATAATAGCACCTGTTCAACGTGATTACAAAATCCAACCATCCAAGTCTTTATGCTTCCTTGTGTCTACTTTGAATACTTGTCATATTCAAAGGAATCATAGAGCTGAATCAATTCCAAAAAATTTTAGGAACAACCTCTGCATATACCTGCTCAAATTAACCAACAATAACAACAAATAGTCATTACAGAAATCACTAACCATGTTAGCAAACCTTAACGTTTGTGATAAGTACAGGTTATAAAATACTACAATCAGCTTTTTCAGTTTCTGTTAGTGATTCAATGCATCAATATAACACTCTATAGAATTTAAATCCTAAATCACTCCCAAAAGAATATGCACTTGTATTAACAATAGAAACTTAGAGTTCAACAATATTGCACCAGTTCAACAATATTAATACCCCATCCCCAACACAAACATTTCATCAAACACTTAAAGTTCATTGAGGTTTGAAGTAAAATTATAAGTTGTGGTTAACATGACAAAACAATAAGCACTCAACCTCATCAGTTTACTTCATCATATACTTTCCCAAACAAATCAAAACCATATTGAAAAAACAACATCAAAAATAATATCAAAAGTAATTGAAGGTGGTTGTTGATTAGTGAGTTCTATAATGGCATTGCCGATGAACTTCAAATGTTCATAATAAACAACTTCCATCTTTCATATATTCTCTATGTATTGGAAAGTGATTATTTGAAAAGTGATTCAAAAATAAGCATAAACAAAGGCGAAAGAAGAAGATATCAGGAAGCTTGATTCAGAATCTGAAACCCTCGTCGCCGGCGCCGTTTCATCTGGACTTAAAATTAGGGTTCGGACTTGAAGCTTGAAGATGAGAAATTGTGATTTTCATTGGCATAGCTTGAAGATGAGAGGTTGTGATTTTCACTGGCATTGTTAGGATTTTTATGGTAGATAAAAAGCATAGAAAACGAAAATCTGCAATAATGGTATTGGAATAAGAAATGCAGTGTGATCGTGAAGTTCAAAGAATTTCGGCTGGCTTTTCCATTCCCAAATGCAACTTTGTTTATTATATAAATGCTTGGAATGATTAGGTTTATTAATTATTATGCAATTAAAAAATATATAAAATGCAACAAATATTTGGGTGTAATAAAATATAGAGTTATTCAACAAAAAAAATCAAAAAAAAAATGAAAACTACCAATCAATATGTGACACATCAGATAGCATTTAATGTCAAATGAATATGGTTGATTTATTCATCAAAATGACCAATTTAGCCATGGAATTTGAACGGTTTTAGTTATTTAATCAGAGGGCTTAAAGTGTAATTATCAGATACTTTACTTTTTATATATTATAATAGATAATAGATGTCATTTCAGACTTATCTTCAATTTTAATGTAAAAGAGAGAATTTTGTGTGTGGCCTATTGTTGGCTGGAGATTTCGTTTAGAGGAAATATTCTTTGAAGGATTAGAACTCGAAGAAAGATGGTTACTGATGACCATTTTTTAGATTAAAAATGGCTACTGATGGCCATGTTTCGAGGATGTTGTTTGAGTTGGAATGAAGATGGTTAGAATCGGAGCTAATTCGAAGTGAATTATCTTTAAGACTTAAACATTTTGCGAAATACGAAGGGTACTGAAGCTTAACGTGTTTTCGTGACATTCTCGGTTATGATCACGTTGCCACACGTCGAAAGAGGATTCAGGCGGGAGGATTTGAATTTCGAAGTAGTCTGTGTAACCGAACAAGGACAGATGGCATCCCAGGGATTCTTGTGAGCAACGTGGCATCAGATTAGTGTAGGACCGTTAGGGTCGAAATTAGTATAAATAAGGGTCTTAATGTTAGGATTCCGTGTGTTCATTTTGTACAAATCACTCACAAATTACTCAAGTATCAAGTGTTTAGAGAACGAGTTCGCTGAGAAATGTACGTATGACACCAACACCATTTTAAATACATTTGTATCTTTCTTTATTCAAGTATCTTTTCAATTCCTTTATTTTCTTCGTTTAACTTTGTTATACCCCAAAATTTGCCCGCATCTTTTTTCAAGAAAACTTCAATCTAAGAATTAAGAGTTTCATATAATCTTGGATTTTTATATCCTGATTTATGAATACTTGGTTTTTAGAATTTTTCTTATACGGTATTTTGGCTCGCTGTTGAATTTATTCTTACGCAAACGCCAATTACTGTTTATTACTTCACACACGCTATTTATTTGATATTTATTTACAGATAAATATTACTGACGCAATTGGTACAGAGTTAAATCTTTTGCAGGCGCATAGTCCGGGGATTCAGACTGTACTGGTAACAAGTAAATTATTATTAATTTTTTGTTTCCCACTAATTTTTGTACTATATTCCATTATTTTCAAAATCTCTTTTCAAATCTCTTCTTTCAAAATCAAATCCTAACTTTATTCTATACATCTCTCTTTTTTCCAACACTATCATGCACTTTCTTTCAAATCTTACTTCCACTCAAATTTTCCTTTTGTACGGAATCACTTCATTCCCCAACGTCTCTATCTTTCTTTTCATTCTATAAATACCTCTCATTTTTTCCATAAAATCTCACATCAAATTCTAACTCATCTCTCAAATTTCTACTTCATATTCATTCTCTCTTCTTCCCCCGGCAAAATGGCGAAGCGGATGGAAACGTGTTTTCTTATGATCATCATTGTCGTGGTGGTAATCATGTCTTTCTTCTGTCTGCATAGCCCTAAAAAATGTGGGCCTGGGATGTTGACACTCCCAATCATCTACATGTTATTGTTTGTAGCATGGGTTATTAATCTTCATTCTTAAAGTTTGCCGTATCTCTTATTTCTTAATGTACCGTTTACTCGTCGTACTGTTCATTATAGTATGTAATATTTGTACTGTCAGTATTAAATGCCGTACTATTTGTCATATTGTTGCTTAATTATCCAGATAATATTTTGTGTGTTTTCTGCCAGTTAAATATTTATTTTTCTGTGCATTAAATGATTTTCAGGGTCATTATCGGTAATTTTGCTCGCATACAGTATTTATTATTTATTTATTACGTCTGTGTTTTTCTAACAAGTCATGTAAATAAATCTTCAACATTAACATAATCAAAAAACAATAAAAAAAACAACAAAAACAAAAATATTAACTTTGACTGTTGAATTTTCACTCTAAACAGTCAGTTGACAGTCAAACGCTGACAGTGCAATTCTCCGTGTTTTGTACCATCAATCAAATCAAAATTTTGCATTTCAAAATTCCAAGATTTTTGTCCTAGAAGTCTTCTGAATATCACATGATTAGCAGAGACTCAGCACTGCAGCAAAATCAGGTACGCTTAACTGTCTCCTACACAAACAGTCCCTAACTAGGGTTTTCTTGTTTTTTCAGGAGAACAAGTTTTTGAGACCTCAAATGGATTTCATGGACCTCCATATATCTCAAAGTACCACCATACAAATTTTCAAACTTCAATTCGCTCAGACGCACAGTCAGCAGCTCAAACAGTCAATAGACGACCCGGTTGACCAAAAAGTCAACAGACAGTCAAAAATGAAATTTTTTGTCAACATCCATATTTTGTCAAAGGATTCATCATATTATCATTGGTTGATCATAATTCATCAAGGAAAAATCAAAAATCAACAAAACCCTAAGTTTCAAAATTAGGGTTTTCTCCTAAAAAGTCAACTGAACTTTGACTGGTCATAACTCTCTCATCCTTCATCCAAAAAATTCAAACCAAAGCTTATTTTTAAGGAAATTCAATTATCTTTCAAATGAAATTGGTCCCATGGTCATTAAATTCACCATTTGAAAAATATGAATCAAGACATTACAGGTCATTTTCAAAAGCAACAAAAAGTCACTTTTTTCAAAAGGACACACAAGGAGCATGGAAAATCATTTTGAAATGAGACCAAAGACATTGGTTAGAGGACTCTTTGAGGTTTCCAAAAAGTGCAAGAACTCCTTCACATGATAAAAATTGAGGGATTTACACCTTGTTGAAGTTGGCTAAATTTTGGGAAAATGCATGAAATCAACATTGATCAAAAATGTTTTTCTTCCAAATGAGACCCAATTTCCATGATCCAAACATGTTTACCATGATGTAAAGGGCTTCCCACGACCAAGACAAAGCCCACATCATTTTTGTTCTTTTTTTGATTTAATTTTATCACATATAAGATTAAATTAAAAAAGGAAAATTGAAGGATAATGCATAGCTTGAATCTTAAGCATGACTCATCAAAGAATCTTCAATTTTCTGCAGCAAAAGGAAGTACAAAGCAAGAGAAGTAAAGGAGAGCAAGCTTTGGTCAAAGTTTCAAAGATTTTTAATATTTAAAAATCAAAGTTTCAACAAAGCTCATCAATGCTTCTAGCTTAGATTTTAAGCACCTCTTAGCTTATAAATTAGGCAGCATACTTCACCAAATAGAACACACACGAAATCATAGCAAGGGTATAGCCATCAACTTCACAAAATTCTCACAAAAATATCAAATACTTTGTAATTTTCGTTTTGCAACTTCCAGCTTACTTCAATAAAAAATAACCATTCAAATCATCCCTTGGGGTCACATAGAGTAAGATTGGTGCACTAAACAAGTCCCATAATGGTTTAAATGCGTGTATCACCATCTTCATATTCTTAATTTCATAACTTTCGTTTTCGTATGCATGCTTGATTAAAATAAAAACTAACCACTTGCATGGACTCATGGCATGATGTAGAGTAGGTTTGAGTGATCACATGCAAGTTTTAATGTGGTTTTGAAGCTCTACCATTTTTGAGCTTCAAACATGTGAAGCTTTCGTTCTCCATAATACAAGCTCCAAATGAAAAACTAACGACGCTATCATGTTCAGAAGGGTCCATTTAGGTGATCTGGGTGGCCCTTGTTCTTTTTTATTTTCGTTTTGTAGGTCATTCAAAAGGTTAAAAAATTGAAAGCAAAATCCACAGGAAAATCCGCAGGTAAGTTTGCAGGAAATTCTGCAGGTACCAAGGAAGAAGATGATGAATAGTAAGGAGGAAGATTTGACCGCACGCGTGGCGCTTTCCTCTCCTCTCATTCGCTGGTCAACCAGCGTGGACCCCACCTGGAATATTTGAATCCTGAATGATCACATGCAATCTCTTTATCCACGTGCACCATGTGTCCATCAATCTGAGCCATAGATCTCCACTAATCTTCAATCCAACGCACCAACATGCACCCCCATATCATAGACTTTCAGATTAATCACACAGGATCATAGCCTTATTTTTATTTTCTATTTTTATTTTAATTTCTTTGCAAAATTAATTTAAATAGTTTCAGAAATCAAAAAAATATAATAAAAATATTTTTAGGCTTCTAAAATAATCTATTATTTTTTGAAATAAAATATTTTTTTTAAAATATTAAAATATTTTATATAATTAATTAGTATATATTTATATATTTGCTCTTTTAATTATTTTAACCAATCAAAAAATCATAAAAAAAAATTTGTTCTTTATATTAAATGTAGTTTATATATTATAGACTAATTTTGTACATATTTAGGATAATTTTCTCTTTAAGTTTTAATTATTTGTATAATTATTTGCATAATTATGTATTAATTAACTTAATAAATTCAAAATCAATTTCAAAAATTCAAAAAAAATCAGTTTTGTTTAAAAATTAATTGACAAGCATTTTGAACATGTTTTAAGCTTAATTTTTAGGTTTAAATTTTATTTCCATCTTTTTCTCATTTTAATTAAATTAATCATGCATTAATTCTAATTAAAATAAATCATCAAAAAATCCAAAAAAATATTTCTTTTATTTTCTTGCAATTTAAATTCATAGATCAAGTGTATAGGTTGTCAAATTCATGTAAATAGCGTAGTTTACATTTCCCGCAAAATCGATGTAATAGCGTAGATTTATTTTCCGCATTTTACATTTCCGCATTTTAAATTCCAGCACATATAAAACTGCGTGTATGCCAAAGATAAAATTGAATCGTTAGATCACTAACTTCAAAGATAAAATATCTGAATCAAAACACAATCACACTTGCACCTCTTAGGGTAATCCCTCTTTTACTCTTTTCAAAATCAAAATCAAATTCTACTGTTTCAAATGCAAAATCGAACTTTCGTTTACATCCGGTAAAAGGATAGTTTTTTAAAGGAAATAGGAAAAGACCATATAACTTAGGGTAGACCTCCTAATTTGCTTGCTCAAATCAAAACAAACAAATGTCTCATATATCATTGTTTTTCAAAATGAAACTTTCAAAAAAGACCATACTTTGTATATATCCAAACGAGGATCATTACGAAGTTAACGTTCTTTTTTTCAAAAAAAAAATCTTTCGAAAGATAAAAACACTTTGTATACATCCGCACAAGGATCATTACAAAGTCAATTTACAAAGGTATTTGAAACCACATACAAGCATTTCAAGGCAAGAGAAAAGTGATTCAAAACAAGTGAGCTAAGCAAATTAAAGAGTCCATGGATAACCATGGATACAAAGGGTGCTAACACCTTCCCTTTGTATAACCTACCCCCTTACCCAGAATTTCTTAAAGGTCTTTTTCTGTTTCTTTTATAAACCTTTCCTTAATTGGATAAAATAAAAGTCGGTGGCGACTCTCTGATTTTCAAAAAACACAAAAGCAGAAAGAAAAGAGTCAGTTCGCGTATCTCTCCGCGAGAGGTATGGTAAAAAACCGAGGGCAACAAACTTTCATTTCGAAGAAACTTTACGTTTCTGCATTTAACATTCTAGCACGTTATATTCTTGCACTTTACATTTATGCAATCTACACGTTTTTATTTATGTTTTCTTTGTCGAAAGTCATATTAACATGTATAACAAGTGTTGTTTCAAGTGAATAGTCATACGATCATATCACAAACAAGTTTTCTTGAAGTCAGAACAAACAAATATGAACCAAATCATATCGATAGACAATTGTTTGACTATGTCCTAGGATCAATCTAGTCGATCCTGCGAGTAACCAAAGTATATTTTATAGTTTGGAGGACTAGCGGTTGTTTACCGGAAATCACCGTAAACAAATTGGCACACCTGGTGGGACCGCGTCAAACAGATTGTTATTAATTGATTGTTTTGTTTTATCTAGAAAATATCAAGTCCTTGTATGAACCTTAGGAATGGTAAATTAACCAACAGTGCACAGCCGATTCCTAAACGAAGGTACAACAAGAAAATGGTCAATGTGGCCAGTGGAGGGGGAGATCAAGATCCCCCACAGGGGTTAGGAACAGTAGCGGCAAATTCTACGCACGTTTCGACTTCTACTCAAGGGGCGCGGGATATACGTCGACAGGATCTGCACCCATAGGTAGTTCCCAGGCTGTACCCAAAAATACTTCAGGGACAACAGGGACTGTTCCAGTCTCGAGTTCGACTACCGTGCCTCCACTCACAGGCGCAAGCGAGACACCACCTTTCTCGACAAACGCCGCAAGTCAATTATTTACCCCAGGACCATCATCCGCTTTAGAAGGTTGGAGACCCAACAACCCATATGGAATGCCATATTCATACATGGTAGGATTACGAGGAACAGGGCCTACATACACTGCGCCTAACCCAATGGCTTTTTTGCCTAATGTCGGTTCGATAGGTCGAAGCGCACAAAACACTGGTTTCTCTGCCCAAATACCTCCCTTAACCACCAGTAGTCAAGCGGCATTTCGACAGAAAATGGATGCAAGTAACCATGATATTAGGGGTCCTTGCTAGAGAATTGGGGTTGATCTTTAATCCGTTAGCAACAAACATTGCCAGGACTAACCAAGAGAATGTAGAGACATATAAAAAATATCGTCACAAATAGGACGAATGGCGGATTTCTTAGGAGTCCCGCAAAATAGGCAAAGAAACAACCAATCAACCTATCAGGAAGGGGACCCAGTTCTAGAACAAATTCGAACCACAGTGCCGCCATCTAGGCCAGCGCCAGTCGAACGAAACCAAGTGGTAGATTTAGAAACTCAAAATCAAACGACTAACGTTGGTCGACAAGCAATTCCCCAGCAACAGCCTAGAGTAGTTGTAGTGGGAAGAGACGAACATTCTGACGAAGTTATGCATAGGGTTAGGAGAGACAATTTGGCAACAGAAAACAATCCCACTGCCATGATAGAGAGAATAATGGCTAACAATGGCCTTAATACTGGACTTCGACGTCCAAACTACACGTCCCCCATACCCGAATATATTATGCAAACAGAATTACCAAGAGGTACCAAGGTACCCAAATTTACGAAGTTTTCAGGGGACACTAGTGAATCAACGGTGGAACACATAGCCAGATATTTGACAGAAGCAGGGGATCTAGTAGGGAACGAGGATTTAAGAATTAAATACTTCCCTAGTTCGCTAACAAAAAATGCTTTGTTTGGTTCACTACCTTACCCCCAAATTCCATAGACACATGGGCACACTTGGAGAGATTATTCCATGAACAATTCTATATGGGTCAAACCAAGATAAGTCTGAAAGAATTGGCTAGCATCAAGAGGAAGTTCACGGAGCCTGTAGATGATTACTTAAACAGGTTCCATTTGTTGAAATCAAGATGCTTCACGGTTGTCCCAGAACATGAATTAGTCGAAATGGCTGCGGGCGGTCTAGATTATTCAATCAGAAAGAAACTAGATACCCAATACCTAAGGGATATGGCCCAATTGGCAGACAGGGTTCGACAAGTCGAACGACTAAAAGCAGAAAAGGCCAGAGCAAATAAAAGTTACAAGAAGGAGAGGGTAGCATACATTGAAGCTGAAGACGTTGACGGCGAATCTTTTGAAGATTCATACAGCGTGGAAGAGGTCGAAGTAGATCTAGTTGAATTAAAAAGAAGCACCGCCTCATTCTTGCAAATTGCTCACCCCTTCTAATGGAAAAAATCCAGTAGAGAATGATAAAAGCGATAGATTTCCTAAGAAAACTTATACATTTGACGTCACTAAATGTGACGAAATATTTGATTTGTTAGTAAAAGATGGCCAGATGATGGTGCCTCCCAATTCCAAAATTCCTCCGTTAGAACAACGGAAGAAGCGAGGCTTTTGCAAATATCACGTTTTTTTAGGCCATAAAACTTCACAATGTTTTCTTTTCAGGGATCTAATTCAGAATGCTATCAAGGATGGACGTCTGAAATTCGCTGATAAAACCAAGAATCATATGAAGGTTGACACAGACCCTTTGAGTGTTGCTGACACTAACCTGTGTGAACCACTTGACGTCAACATGGTGGAAGTATCTGAAATTGATGTTGCTGAATCGGAGATAATTTCAACTGGAAAGCAGGCTACTGAAAGCCTAAATGACAATACAGTCTTCAATACTGATATTGAAGAATCCTTTGATGCAGAGATGACTGAAGATCTGAAAGGAAAAACTAGCGAGGCCACTGAAGACCTCAGGGCGAAACTTCAGCAGATACAGATTTCTGAAGCTCCTCCGGCAGTTGTTAACATGGTCAATGTTAGGCGGCCTTTATCTGAAATAGAAGAACTAGAAAAGTGGTTGATAAGGGAGAAAGGAAACATTGAAATCCAACCAAGAGGGGAGAGTCTGAAAGATTATCTCTGGAATTGTCATGAGAAAAATGATGGAAAAATGCTGATGTGCCCAAGGTGTTCAATTATGCTAAATCGAAGGGTTCAAGCTAATTTTGAGATGGCCCTACGAGAAAGAATGGAACGACCCTGGAGAGGAGGAAACCTATTGCTAAAAGTATACCCAAGGACTGAAGAAAGCTTAGTAGGATTCTTGGTCAGAGTCACAAAGAAAACACTGAGGTTGTATTGTGCCCCAGATGTGGAGCAATCTATGACGAACTACTAGCACGGTCATTCGAAAGAGTATATTTCTACATGGGTCGAGAAACTCAGGGACTTCGTCCCAACATGTATGTGTTCGATAATTGGACCCCATCGAAGAGGCCAGACAGCCCGCACCCTAGAGCTCGAAGGGTCACATTCAAAATCCCCGCAGACATACCTAGGGATAGATGGATGCAAGTTGGTGCGAGGACCAACAAGTGGCGAACTTGGGACCAAGGGGGAAGAACTGCAATGGCATATAGGAAGCAATTTCAGACCTCAAATCGAGAGATGTACAGGTTGGAGAATTACAAAGGCAAAAATCATATGTCTAGATCCCAATGGAGAAGGCACTAGAGGATGAAGAAGGCCCAAAGGGAATATAAACCAAAGGAGATCGGAGAGTCTAGTAGTAACCAAATCCCAACGCAGGGGGCAAGGACAAGTAAATCTCCAGTGGAACGCAAGTTATTCGATTCTGAAAATGAGAAAGAAGAAGAAAAGATGCATTCCAGCCCATGGAAAGAAGACGATAGGATGACAAATGATTTCGACTCAGACGGAGTATCATCTATAAACCTCAATTGCAATGTTGTGTCAGTACTCCCTCATGAGTTTAATCAAGATACAGAAGCTGAAGATTGTGAGGAAGCTGATGCGGAAGAGATGGCAAGACACAGACCTGTGTGTTATTATGTGCTAAACAACGGGGCAGTCGAAGAACAGAATGCCTTCTTCGAGAGGCCTGATGAAGGTATGAGAAACCATCTAAAACCACTCTACATAAGGGCTAAGATTGAAAATGTTGGCATTAACAAAGTCCTAGTAGATGGGGGGGCAGCGGTGAACCTAATGCCCCAATACATGTTGAAGAGAATTGGTATGTTCGATACTGATATAAGGCCATATAACATGGTCTTGTCTAACTATGAAGGCAAAATAGGGCAAACTTTAGGAGTCATTCAATTGAATTTAACTGTGGGTTCGGTCACAAGGCCAACGATGTTCATGGTGATACCAGCAAAGGCGAATTACAATCTTTTGCTAGGAAGAGAGTGGATCCATGGAGTTGCTGCAGTGCCTTCGACAATGCATCAAAGATTAACCATTTGGAGGGAAGATGGCATAGTAGAAAACATTGAAGGAGATCAGAGTTACTACATGGCCGAAATTAATCAAGTCAATAAAACCAGTTTCGACAGGAACTTGGCGAACATAGGACCTTGCCATGCTGCTGAAGATATATACACTCCGAACAAGAATGCTTTATACTATTTGTCTTTACATCCAAATGGATTCCAATGGAATAGAGAAATAATGGACGGTCCAGAAGATACCGCACCAATAGACCATTTGCCAACGATACGGCCAACAGGCTGGGATGACGACGTTGATGATGTCTGAATCATCTTTCTTCGAAAGGATTTCGGCTTACATAGCCGAGAACAAAAGAAAGACGGCTCTTGAAGCCGAATTATCAAACATGACTGTCGATACAGTTCAAAGAGAGGCAGAAACGACGGGTTCTGGGGTACATTCGATCCCTCAATTCCCTGAAGACACAGTTCAAGCCGAAAAGATCTCGGGTGAAGAGTTGAGTCAAAGGCTGGACGCAATCTACGATGAAGAGCCCTTGGGATTCGAGAAAGACCCAATGGCGTCAAATGTAAAAATGTTAGCCCAAGATCCACTTGAAGAAGTGAATCTTGGAGACGGAGATCAGAAGAGGGTAACATACGTCAGTGCAAAATTAGAGCCAGTTTTGAAATCAATAGTCATCGCGTTATTAAAAGAAAACAAAGATTGCTTTGCATGGGATTACGATGAGATGCCTGGTTTAGGGCGAGATTTGGTCGAATTAAAGCTGCCCATAAAGGAAGGAAAAAAGCCCATCAAGCAAACTCCTAGGAGGTTCGCACCAGAGATTCATTCGAAGATCAAAGCAGAGGTCGAGAGACTTCTACGATGCAAGTTCATCAGAACTACAAGGTATGTTGAATGGATTGCTAATATTGTGCCGGTTATTAAAAAGAACGGTTCATTAAGAGTATGCATAGATTTTCGTGATCTGAATGCAGCAACGCCTAAGGATGAATATCCCATGCCTGTGGCAGAAATGCTAGTAGATTCGGCCGCATGCTTCGAATATCTAAGTATGTTGGATGGATATTCTAGGTATAACCAGATCTTCATTGCAGAAGAAGATGTGTCCAAAACAGCTTTTCGTTGCCCAGGGGCAATAGGCACCTACGAATGGGTTGTAATGCCTTTTGGTCTAAAAAATGTTGGGGCAACTTATCAAAGAGCAATGAATTCTATATTCCATGATTTTATAGAAAATTTCATGCAAGTATACATAGATGACATTGTCGTAAAATCTGTTTCAGATTACAGTCATCTTGACCATCTGAGCCAATCATTCGAAAGAATGAGAAAACATGGCTTAAAAATGAATCCCCTTAAATGTGCTTTCTTTGTGCAGGCTGGAGATTTCCTGGGCTTCGTAGTCCACAAAAAGGGAATAGAAATTAATCAGAATAAAACAAAGGCTATTATGGAAACAAAGCCTCCATCCACGAAGAAAGAACTACAGTCTTTACTAGGAAAGATAAACTTCTTGAGAAGATTTATCTCTAACTTGAGTGGACGCACGCAAGCTTTTTCCCCCTTACTTCGACTCAAGCAAGGAAGGTTTGAATGGCATGCTGAACATCAGGAAGCTTTTGAAAAAATCAAGCAATACTTGATGCATCCACCAATATTATCTCCCTCAAATGGGAAGAAGCACATGCGCCTATATATTTCAGCGTCAGATAATACAATAGGTAGCATGTTAGCTCAAGAACACGACAATGGCATCGAAAGAGCCATTTATTACTTAAGTAGAGTACTCAATGATGCAGAGACTAGGTATAGCGCAATAGAAAAACTCTGCCTTTGTTTATATTTCTCTTGTATCAAACTCAAGTATTATATAAAGCCAGTTGATGTTTATGTTTCGTCTCATTGCGATGTTATTAAACATATGCTATCAAAACCAATATTACATAGTCGAATTGGCAAGTGGGCTTTGGCCCTTACTGAGTACTCTTTGATATTTCAACCCCTTAAAGCAATGAAAGGTCAGATCGTATAAGACTTCATTGTTGACCATGCAGTGGTTGAGAACCCTCAACAATATGTAGAATTGAAGCCTTGGAAGTTATACTTCGATGGTTCAACCCATAAAGAAGGAACCGGCGTTGGAATACTAATAATTTCTCTTGATGGAATTCCAACAAAGCTCAAGTACAAGATTGAAGGTCCCTTATGCTCCAACAACGAAGCTGAATACGAAGCACTGATCGCTGGACTTGAAGCTTTGTTAGAATTGGGGGCAACCAGAGTCGAAATTAAAGGAGACTCCGAACTAGTGATTAAGCAACAAAAGAATACAAATGTATCAAAGAGAATTTGATCATGTATTTTGTCATAGCAAATAGGCTGCTTAAAAAATTCGAATATGTGGAGTTAAATCACGTCTCAAGGTTAAATAGTCAAGAAGCGAATGATTTGGCACAACTAGCCTCAGGATACAGGGTATCAAAAGAAAAACTAGAGGAACTGATCGAAGTAAGAGGCAAAGCAATGGCCACCAAGCTTTCCCCAAGTGATCTGGAGAACTCACAATTAGGTTTCGCTAACAAAGAGGAGTTTGAAGTTTTAAATATAGACTCTTTAGCAGACACAGATTGGAGGAGTCCAATTGTGAACTATTTAAAAGATCCTTCGACAGACACGGATAGAAAGGTAAAGTATCGAGCCTTATCATACTTCCTGATGGGAAACGAATTGTTTAAGAAAACTCCTGAAGGATTTTTGCTAAAGTGTCTGGGTGAAGCGGAAGCATATTTGGCCCTCTCAAATGTACATAGCGGAGCATGTGGTGCACACCAAGCGGGGCACAAAATGAAATGGCTTTTGTTTCGATATGGAATGTATTGGCCCTCTATGTTAAAAGATTGCATAGAATTTGCAAAAGGATGTCAAGAATGTCAAGAACATGCAGGTATTCAACATGCTCCTGCAAATGAATTAAATTCAATAATAAAACCATGGCCTTTTAGAGGTTGGGCACTAGACTTAATTGGGAAAATTCACCCCAAGTCTTCTAAAGGTCAGAGATATATCTTGGTAGGAATAGACTACTTCACAAAATGGGTCGAAGCGATACCACTTGCAAATGTGGATCAGGAGGCTGTGATTGAGTTTATTCAAAGACACATTATATACAGATTCGGAATCCCGGAAAGTATAACCACAGATCAAGGATCAGTGTTTACTGGGCGAAAGATGCAAGATTTCGCCAAAGAAATGGGGTTCAAGTTGTTTACTTCCACACCTTACTACGCTCAGGCAAATGGACAAGTTGAAGCAACAAATAAGATAATAATTGGTCTCATAAAGAAACACGTAGGGAAAAAACCTAAGAGTTGGCATAAAACTTTGGACCAAGCACTCTGGGCCTGTCGAACATCGCCAAAAGAAGCTACAAACACTACACCTTTCCAATTGACGTTCGGACACGATGCAGTCCGGATCCAAAGACAGGGAGAAATTCCTCCAAACATATATTGGGAATTGATGATGAACGAATTGGTGGATTTGGACGAAGACAGACTTCGAGCGTTGGAAATGATAAAAAGACAAAAAGAAATGGTGTCCAGAGCATATAATAAAAAGGTGAAAGGTAAAACATTTATTAATAATGACTTAGTTTGGAAAGTTATTTTGCCTATAGATCGAAAGAATCAGGTTTTAGGCAAATGGTCCCCACACTGGGAAGGACCCTTTCGAATTTTAAAAGTATTCTCAAATAACGCTTATGAGATAGAAGAGTTGGCAGAAGATCGTAGGATCTTGAGGGTGAACGAGAAGTATCTGAAAAGATACAAACCAAGCATGCACGAAGTAAAAATTGCAAAAACGTAGATATTCAAAGTATGCTATGTAGGCCAAAATGGTTGAACAAGCACCAAAATGGCTTCGTGTTCAAGCAAGATATGTGGTAAATAAAGTAAGAAGACAAAGCAATGTCAAAATATATTTTATTAAGATTAGAAGAGTACATTCATTTTGGAAAATTGTGTTTCCACGAACAACAAAGGCTACAGAAATAGAAGCATACTAGAGGCTATCAAAAGGAGCATTCAAAAATTTTGGACAATAAAACTAATACCTATAACACCTCCATCAAAGCCTCAAACAACGCACCCTCTAGTTGATCCTTTATTTTATACCTTCCAAAGATAGCAGAGGCAAGCTTTCTGCTTCGAAGAGATCTAGAGATCCTGACTTACGCATTCTTCTCACTATCCCTTTTTTGAGAAACATGTAGGACAGCAACCTTCCATAAGGAAGACATGTCACTACGCCTTGACGAGAGGCGGCCATAGCAACAGCTTCGAAAAGTTGCTTGAAGATCAACAATGGAAAGTTGATTTTCCTTCCCCGGAGAGCACAGAGTATGAACTCCAGATCTTCCATCATGATGTTGTCTTGATCATGGTTTCGTGGACGAAAGTTGCCCACTAAAAGTTGGTGCCAAATTTTAATGATCTTAGCGCTAAAGGGATCATTAGCCATGAGGGCCCTCAAGACATCAGAGGTAGTCATGTTAATGGTGTTGTGGTGTCGTTTTCTTTTACCTCCCCGTTTCACTTGGGAGGACGGCACGCTAAACCCTTCACGCGAAATTTGGAAGGAGAATGCGCCCGTGGTGGGATGAATTTTATTTTAGTTCTTCCTACGATATCACACGAACTTTCTTATTTGTCCTACGAGTAGGAAAGGGAAAAAAAGATCTCAACTAAACCCTAGGAGTTTGCTAAGTGTGGGGATTTACACCTAGACTAGAAATTCTGGAGTCCGGGAGGTCGGTTATACATAGGGAAGTGTTTAAACACCCTACATATCTGTAGTACTCTACAGGAACCTTCTCTGTGTCATTGTGTTTGTGTTTATTGCTAATGATTGGGAAAGTTTCTCCTTTGTATTAGGAGAAGGAATTGAATTGATTAAAGAAGACAGACAGACAGACAGACTGACTATTTTTGGTATTTTATTAGCTCGCTGAGATTCCTTGTGAACCTCATGCCTACATATCCCTAGTGGAAGTCAGAGCTTAATGTAGTTCGGGGAACTAACTAGGGAAATTAATTATTTTTGGTGCCTTGTTTGAAGCTCAAGGTTGAAGCTTGGAATTAAATCTCTGTTTACAGTAAAGAGACATGAAATTATCTCTACAGAGAGGTATTAGTACTATTCTACCACAAACATTTAAAGGAGTGACAGAGTAACTGAATTTATTTCATTCAAGAGGGGGACCTTACTTGTGTATGTGCAAGTATACCAGTCAAATGCCTCTTAAATGAAAGAAAGATGCTCATCCAAATTAGGGAAAGTTACCACATGTCTGGGTTTTACTGCCAGCTCATGCCTTTCAAAATCCTAAATGGGAGACTTGATTAAAATTGAAATGAAATTGTTTGTTTGTTTGAATGTGGTAGAGTAGCAAAAATATCTCTCTATAGAGATAAGCTATGTCTATCTACTGTATAAAAGATTTGACTTTAGCTGGCTTGTATGAGGCCCAAGCTTGAGGCTTTTTTTGATTGATTAATTAATATTATTGACTCTGGGAGATGACTCCACTGGGGATTAATTACAGGGTATTTTAGTGTTCTGTACAAAGCCCAGAATTGAGGCTGACTCTACTTAGGGAGACTCTATTTATATGCCTTGTACAAAGCCCAAGGTTGTGGCTGACTCTATCTAGGGGAAAAAAACTATTTTCTGCCTTGTACAAAGCCCAAGGTTGTGGCGGACTCTTAAATGAATTAAGTATTGATGACTATATGGGGAAAGATCCTAAGTGTTAGGAATCTTTGACACATGAAAGATATGGTTTATCTTCCTTGTACAAAGCCCAAGGTTGTGGCTACTGAATGATGAAGAACTCACTGGGGAGACTCTATTATCTGCCTTGTACAATGCCCAAGGTTGAGGCTGACTCTTAACAGGGGAGTTTTATTGTTTGGGTGCCTTGTATGAAGCCCAAGGTTGAGGCTAACTGTTTTTGTTGGTTTTGACTCTACTGAGGAGGTTTTATTTATTAAAAGACTGTTTTTCTTTGGAAGCTAACCCTTTCCAGGGATTTTGACTCAGCTGGTGAATTTGTCTGGTAAAAGACTGACTTTATCATGTTTTTTGGAGGCTGACCCTTTCCAGGGGTTTTGACTCTTTTGGGGAAATTATCTCCTAAGAGAATGAAATTATTTATTAATTAATTTTGGAGGCTATCCCTTTCCAGGGGTTTTTGTTAAAATGATAATTGATTTGGGTAGCACTCCATTAATTATTAAAGGATGAAAGGATTGGCAGAAAGATTATCTAGTGAGACTTCTTGTTTAAAGCCCAAGATGAAGGCTGACTCAATGCTGAGGATGATCAAACATGGATCCTAGACTCTGCTAAGGAAGATTGATGAAGATAAGGGTGACAGAGACTGTCCATGTCTCTCATTCCAAAAAGTGTACTCAATGCAAAATTGAGACAAACTTAGCTTGTTTAAAGTCTGGTTTAAATTGGAAGAAACTCACCAGGGTAGGCTAAAAGGTGACTAAAGACCTGTTCCTATGTTTATAAGAAACCTGATGGGTCCTTGTATACAAGCTCAAGAGGAAGCTGGAAATGCTTTTAAGAAGCCTGTGGGTCCTTGTACAAAGCCCAAGAGGAGGCTAACCGAGGGTCCTTGTTATAGCACAAGAGAAAGCTTATGTAGTTTTGAACTTATTTTGGCTCTAAGCAAATGGGTAAGAGGTTTCACCGGGAATAATTCCTCTTTGGGTGGATGCGTCCTATTATTTGGATTCTAAGGTTTTTGCCAAGATGTTTCACCGGGAATAATTCATCTTGGGGGTTTGAACTACAGATCTCTAATTAGGAAAGAGCCTTCACCGGGAAGACATTCTCAATCCTAGGTCATATTCCTAATAATATATATATATATAGTTTAACTGTCCTAAGGTTTATACTCAAACGCAGTTCTAAACTAATATATGTGCACAGTTTATATTTGACAGTAATTTAAACAAAGACTGTAAATTGAAAGCTTGTAAAGCCTAACCTGGATGGAGTGGAGGCCATTGAAGAAGTATGTACAGAGCCTCAACAGTATTTTTATTGTTTTTGTTGATAACAGTTGAATGTATATGATAAACAGCTAATGGTTTTTGAAAACAGAAGAAGTGAAGATGGACAAAGGTCACATAGGTATCTGAAGAGTTTCACCGGGAATAATGCCCTTCAAATACCAGAAGAATGTTTTGAAAACAGAAAGAAGATTTTGAAAATACAGTTTTGAAAACAAGCTAAGAAGAGAAGGTTTTTGGGACTTACACTCTATTAGAGGCCCAGTACTTTACAGTACTGGTGATAAAAGCAGTTGAAAATGATTTGAAATGATATAAGGTTTTGTTGTTTGAAAACCTTAATCATCCGTTTAATCGGAGATTGATAACAGCTTTGAAATTTGACAAAAGTCAACTTAATTAAAGTGAAAATAAAGATTTTTACTTAATTAAGACCTAAATAATTAGGGTTTTATCATAAACTTATTTACAAAGTGATTAGGTTAAAATAAAGTAATATATATATTTAAAGTATTTAAGAAAACACTTAAAACATACTATTTTAAACCTAATTAAAAACTCAAGAAATAAATAATATTTTTATGATTTTTTTGACTATTCACAAAATAGATATATTAAATAATAGGTGTATGAAAAATGAAGTGAAAATGATTTATTTTGATAGGTTAAATAAATATGTGAAGTTGTGAAGAGAAATGAAAGAGATTAGTGTTAAAAAAATAAGTTTTGGCCCTTGGAGGGTTTGAACCCACGCCCTTGAGGTTACCAGCCCAAAACAACACCACTGAGCCAACGCGCGCTCAGTGTTAGTGACTTGCCTTCATTTGGTTATGTTTCAAAACAAGTTGTAAATCTTTGAAAAATAAAAGAACCAAAAAGTCTGGGGCGAGGGGGATTCGAACCCCAGACCTTTGGCATGAGGAGACTAAGAGCGCATGTGTGGCCACTAGGGCAAGTTATTCAGTCGTTAATAAAACGTACACCATTCAAAATAAAATAAACTCTCCCCTGAGAATTCAAATTTGCGCGCCACCACCATCTTCATCTTCTACCTCAAGCTCTCCATTTTTGGATTTCTGAACTTACTCGTTTCTCAACCATTTGCAATGATGTAAACATGAAACTTGCTCTAAATTCACTCACGATTCTAAATATGTAACTAACATGAACTATCATTAACTACATCTAATTAATTTACCAGAAATCGTGAAGAACCCTAAAATTTCAAAATTAAATTAAATGACTATACTGAAAGATAAATGGATGATGATAGAGGGTTTTCAATCCTCTGATGATGCTGAACAAGATAGAATCGAGCTATTTCACAAAGAGTACTTAAATTAAAGAGAGAGAGTTCAGAAACTTACCTCTGAAAATGGAGATCGTGAGGATGATAGAGAGCAACTGGGCTTGTATGAACGATCCCAAAAGCTTCCTTGTAGCTCAGTGATGCTAACTGAATGCTTGTAATGACCTCAAACCTCCTGAATTGTTCTATGGACCTCCCTCGATTTCAGCTTCAAGTGAACATGGAGGGTGTTGATTCTCGAGTTACAGATGAGCTGCAGCCATCTGGTTAGCTTCACTATGACCTGAGGAGTGTGTCTGGATGATTGGCTTGCCTTGAAACCTTCTGAATCACTCCATGGACCTCCAACTGCAGATGCTCCAAAGTGAGAGCAACAATGGTGTTCCTCCACCTACAGAAGTGATCCAGGTGCTTGGATCACCTCAAATGACCTCCCTTGAGATGTTAGAATGCTCACTTCCCAAAGATAAGCTCTGGTTTGAAGAAATCGATTCTTCTTGCCAAAGAACTTTGAAAAACAATGAACAAGAGAAGAGAAAGAGAAAGCAAGTAATATGGTTGCTTTGGTGTGTTTTTGAATGAGGAATGCATCTGTATTTATAGGCAAATGGATCAGTATAGCTGCAGAGGAGTGAGCTTCCTTAGTGAAGTTGATTTGGTTTCTTAGCCATGAAGGAAATTTGCAAATATCTCTTATGCAATGATGAGAATTTTGATTCCATTTGATCAATCCCCTAGCCCTCGATTTTGCTTGATCTTAGGGGACAATTCTGAGCCAGAAATGAGCTCTAATTGGTTGGTGAGAAGATTCCTTGGGTGATTCATCAATTTGCCATAAATTCACAAATGTAATCATTACATAATCACATGTTCTTGTTTTTAGAATCTTCTTCAATTCTTATGGCATGGTGAAAATGAATGCATGGCATGTTTGCAGATGTATTATGGGTCATGTAGCATCTGCATTTGAGGTCATGTGCACAAAATTTCAAAGTTCCAAAATGATGCATGACCTATAATTTTACTTCATGAGGCCAACTTTGAACAAGCATAACTCTTAGCTCAAATTGAATTTTGAGAAGGTTGAACACAATTTGGAAAGCCCTAAACATCTACTTTAAATCATTAGTTTATGTCTTCTTCAGAATCCTTTGGGAAATTTGTGAAAAATGAGGCCAAAGTTGGAAGAAAACTAGGTTAAAACACTTAGAAAAATTTCTAAGTGTTTATGACCTAAACTTCAAAATTTCCAAAACTTCATAAATGGTTGATCTTTTGAAAAAAGTTCCCTTGTAAGATGTTGTTTTATTTGGCAAGATCTACAACTTTCATGTTGGAAGTTTTTTGAGTTGTGTAGGTGAAATTTTGAGATCTCACCATGCCTTCAAAAACCCTAATTCCCGACTTTTCGCTCCTTGATGAATTTCTTTGAATTTCTTTGGCCAAATGACTTTGACATCCATATATTGATGATATTGATCTTTGAAAGTCATTTTTTGACCAAAAACCTTAAAAGTCAATGATGATCCTTCACAGTTGACTTTTTCCTGACAAAGTGAATTTTTGGGCTTTTGTGTAGAAATAAGATCTTCTCCCCAAATGGATGATATAAATGGATTATATGGAGGTAGTAGAGATCCTTGAATCATGTCTTGAGTTTTGGATTCATGCCCTGATCAGAAGTCAACTATCTTGGTGAATTAGGTCAAAACCCTAATTTGTCGACCATGTGAAAGTAATGACTGTAGACTTTGAATTGAAGTGTGATGTCCAGTAGACCTTGTAATATGAGTTATTTGAAGATGATTGATGTCTTTGAATGACCCTCTGAGGTTTTTTAGGGTTTCCCAAATGTGATCCCTGATTTCAGTCCTTGATAGGCTCAAAACCCTAGTCTGGTGACCTGAGTAAACCTGTACTCATATGACTGGATGTCTAATCAATCATAGATGAGAAAAGTGAAGTTTTTGAGCCCCATGATTGTATTAGAGACTAGTCTTTGTATTGATTGATCCTTTGCCTGAGCTTTCTTGTCTTTGAACATCCTCGATTAGGTACCAGATGGAGAAATGACTGCTCTGGGTACTTGTCTTGACCTGATGAAAAATCCTGAAGATATGTCATCTCAGGGGGGTCAAAAATTAGGGTATGACAGGTGTTATCATCAAACGCTTCTCCAAAATTATCACACCTCAGCAGTTCAGAGATGGTTGAGGGAGTAATGGTAATATGAGCCCTTCGAACCTGAGACACAATGGTGGTTCTCCCTTCTAGATCTATGCAGAGGGACGCAAACATCCAGAAATCTGCCAGCATGTTAGGGTAAACGGACCCCTCCTGGATTTCCTGGTAAAACTGGAGTTGTTGGTTGGCAAAGAGTGTGCCAATATTGATGTGGTTTTCATCGAACTCCTCCTTAGAGAGTTTGAATTCCTTTTTGATGCAGGATCGGATGGTAACGTAAGTCAAAGGTTGCGCCATTTTGAGGAAGAGAGTACAAGAGGTTTTATCAAATTCTGTATTTGAAAGAGTATAAGGGGAAGAAAGGAAACTTTGATAAGAGTTTGGTGAGAGAATGAAAGAATGAGTAGAATGCTAAGCCTTATATAGAATATGTTGGCCATAAAAGAACGGTTTATCTTTTAAGTGTTGATTGGACTGCGTTTGGTATCCCCAAGAGAAGTTATGGCTTCCGCTGTTTCCCACCTAAGAAGTTGGAGTGTAATCATTTTGAAAACTGATACACGCACGTCTCAAATAGACGTTTTGAAAAAGTGATGTCATCATTTAATGATGGTTACGACTAGGGAAGTGGAAACGTCAAGTCTAGGCTTGAGAGGCTGCGAAGAGTAGTCATGTCACGTGGGTACATTATTAAAGTCATTATGATAATAAAAATAAATTTTGACAATTTTTAGGAATTGTTAAAACGCTACTTGTGACAATTACAGAATCTGATGTATGGAAAATGGAAAGACAAAACTGCATATACATTCCTGGGGAAGTTTGATTACAAAATAAAAAACTAAATACGAAACGCAGAAGGATAGTACAAGGTTCAAAGTAATTAATTAAAGTCCCTAGGAAGGTTATCTTTCATCTTCGAATATTGAGATTCCCATAAAGACATACGACGTTCGATTAATGCCTGTTGTCTTTTCAGTTCCTCGATTTCTGGCACTAGCTTCTGTGCCGTCTCGAAGTGTCGAATCCCTAACTGCGCCACTTCAGTCAATTCTTCCTGATGGGTTTGTTGGATTGCTTCCTGACGAAATTGGGCTTTCTTTATCTTCTCTTCGAGGAGTTTAATTTCTTGTTTCCAGGATTCGATATTCGCTTCACAAGCTTCATATTCTTTCTGGTTCTTCGAATGTTCAAGCTTAAGGGCGTCAGCCTTTGTTGTTGCATCATTAGCAGCTTTCCATGAAGAACTATGAGAAGTCACCTTTGTTGTGAGTTGTTCGTCAACATTTCATTTTCGAAGAATATCAGATTAAAGCTGATCGACCAGAGGACTCAGCGAAACAATCACTTGTGAAACTTCCTCTGAGACCAGAAGTAAATCCACTTTCTTCAAAAGATTGTTTAAGCTATAACAGCTGGTGGAATCCTTGCTTAGAACTTCAATGAGGTTGGTTTCAAATAACTTCTCCCTTATTTGACGAAGGAGATTAGGAATATCATCCTTGTCACCGCTCCCTTCCAGGACATTAGAAGAAGCTTCAAGCCCGACGGGCGAAACGTTATCAACACTCATCATGGTCTTGAGGAAGCTTACGGGATCAGTTTTCTTGAGTTGCTCTAGTTCTGAAGGAGTAAGCATTGCTGGGGCCTGCTTCGAAGTAGCCACAGGAGTAACTATAGTCCCGAAAGTCGAAGTTTCATGAGGACCAGGTGTAGGCAAATTGGAAGTTTCCTCCGCAGCATCATGTTCAGAAATAGTATCTTCGCTGCCAGTTGGTTGTCCGACTACATTATCACTATCTGAACATTGAGGATTTTCCCCCATATTTTCATCTTGACGAGTAGGTGGAGAATCATCATTTGAATGACTTTCTTCAGCAGGCACAGTTGGAATGATGGTTGCAAGGGGCTGAGCGTCTTCGATAACCGGAGAAAGCACAAGAGATTTGTGTCGAGGAACACCTGTGTTAAACGGCTAGAATTGATCAAAATGGAAAGGTTGCAAGAAATTCATCTGTCATTAGAAAAAGCAGACGCTTACCTTGAAGATTGTCAAGATCAATGTTGAGACTTAAGGTTTTGAGATCAGAAGTAGTTGTGCCCACATCATCCTACATTTATAAGGTAAGATGTGAACTTAATCATTAACATTAAAATTTGAAAAGATGATTATGTTATGAAATCCAAATACCTTGGTTGGAACATTGTCTGGGCTTCAGTTGTGGTTCTCTACAATAGGGATAGTACTAGTAGCCTTTAAGGGTGATTCATCAGAAGATACCTTATCACTCGATGAAGTAAGCTTCGAAGTCCCAGATCCCTTTTCTTTGGTTAAAGGGGTGGCAGTTTTCTGTCTTTTCTTCGTTGCTTGTCTAGTACGAGGAGGAGATTTATCTTCGTCATCTGAAGTAGCTGTCTGAGGAATTTTTCGCTTCGAAGGTGCTGGAGGCTTCGAACTCTGAAGATGCATATTAAACCAAGTGATTAATATTCAGAAAAAATTGCACAAATTCGAAAATAAGGTGTATATGTACTGTGGGTTTCTTGCCAGTGGTGACAGAATCACTCCCACTTGTCTTGGTGCTCCTCGAAGTTCCAGAACCCTTCTATGCAGGGGTCTCCTTGATACTTTTCTTTCGAGTAACGGCTGTGAACAAAATAGGAATCAGTTTTTCAGTGAAGAAGAAAAAGTTAGTCGAAGGATTGTCTAAACCCCAACCTTCAGGCCTGTAGATAGTTTCAAAGAATTTTTGAAATGCTTGGATTTCTTTAATGTGAGTCGAAGTACCTTTATGGAAGTTCGCCTGCACATCAGCAAAAGCTTCAGTTAGTTTTTGAGTAAGGCTCTCAGCATTGAAGATTTGCATAGTATAGTAATCTGTCCACCATTGATGAAAATCTATGGTAGAATAAAAAGCAGGTTCGAAAGAGACGGGAGACAGAGTGGTGATGCCAACATATTTGGAGATTTTTGACTCATATTCATCTTCAGCTAAATGCAGAGTGTGTTGGCACATGTGATTTCTTTTGTCATACAAGCATTTTGGTTTGAGTTGAACCAACCCAAATTGTCTCGAAACCAGATTTGGTTGATAACAAAGAAGACAGCAGTGACTTTTTGAAGATCGAAGTCAGTGGTATAACAACTTAGGAGTAAGGAAAGCCTCCCAAATGACCATGGATTCGGCTTGTTGGTCGGAAGAAGTTGCTGGAAATTCTTGAGTAAACCATTCAGGACCTACCTTCCTTTTTACAAAAGGAGCCATGGACGGGCTAAACTGGTAACGTTTAGCGAACATCATCACATACGCTAAGAAGGTTTCATGAAGTTTTCCCGTTTCTTCTTTTGGAGTTAGGTAAGCTAATCTGGTTCCTTCCACTGTTCGATTCTTTATAGCTGTATCTTCTTCATCCACAACACTTTTGTATGGGAGGTGAGCCTCAAAAGTGGCATTAAGTCATAATTGCAACAACTAGAAAGGACCAGCAAAAAGAAGGGATCCTGTCTTATAGTTTTTGACGAGATCTGTTGCTTCACCAAGGTTCTCGTAGAGAAATCCTAAAATTAACTGGCTTAAGTTTAGCTTTTTCCTGGCATTTATCTGGTTAGCCATACAGAGATATCTCTTTGCTACTTGGATAGACCTAGAACAAAAGACACATCTCGAAAGCCAGAGTGCTAGAAATGCAATGTGTTCTTCATCAGTAACTTCCGTAGTCGTTTGAACATGGTACCTTTGAATGAAAGCAGTGTAGGTGACTGTTGCCTCATTGAACTGGATGGTATCAGTATCCATGAAGTTGGGGTCGAAGAGTTCCCCAATTGGTCGAAGCTCGGTAATGGCAGCTATATCGAAAAGAGTAGGAGTGATCATTCCGCAAGGAAGGTTGAAAGTATTGTGAGAAGCATCCCAGAAATGTACTGATGCTACTAGCATGGTTTGGTTATACTCTAAACCTGTTTTAGATAACTGAATTAGGTCATAAATCCCTAATTCTTTCCAAAATGAAGCGTTTTGCTTTTCCACTTTAGCTAGCCAAGCGTAATACAATTCAGGATCTTTTGCTAAAGGGATTGACCTAAAGACTTTCACGAAATTGGTTACATAGTTTAACCTAATTTTCTCTAAGACCGAAGAAGTTTCAGTCGAGGTTTCTTACGCGTTGTCAGGATCAGCTAAGATTGGATGACCATCTTCATCTATCTTATTCTTGCTAACTAAAGGTTTAGTTTTATAATAAGCAGGAAAAAATTTACTCAAAGAGGGGTTATTTCCTCCCGGTAAAAGACCCATGAAAGCGTGAGTTTTTCCAGAAAGTTCAAAAGGGATGATTACCTGAGAAGCGTAGATAGCGCACGCCTCTGCAGCATTTGGGTCTGGAATGTGTTCTTGATTCCCTATCTGTGTAGGATTTTGAAATGTTTGAATAGGTTGAAGAGCATTTGAAGAAGACGCCATGAGTAAATTTGATTTAAGAAATGGGTTAAACGAGACCAAAGAGGATTTTCTTTTCTGTGATAAACGCAGGAGAATAGAAGTGAAAGTTATGTGAGGGTAGAAGTTCAAGTATTTAAAGGTTTAACGGAAACCCTTTCAAATCTTTTGGGTAAAAGTCAAAAGACACGCGGCAGACGTTGATTTAATCCAACGGCGGTCGAACAGTTGTTAGCCATACTCCTAATATATAGGAGTAATGATCATGAAGTAATGACAGAACGTGGGAATGTAAGTTCTGAGAAGACATCTTTGAAAATGACAAGACGTTTTGAAAGTGGAGTCATAAATGATTATGACATTAGTCAGTTGTCTTGGAACTCTAAAAAGTGAGTAAAACGAAATCTCGTCATAACAAGAAACGCCTATTTCTCTTGTTTTCGAAACAGGCATTTATTGGGGGTAATTTGTTGGCTGGAGATTTCGTTTAGAGGAAATATTCTTTGAAGGATTAGAATTCGAAGAAAGATGGTTACTGATGACCATTTTTGAGATTAAAAATGGCTACTGATGGCCATGTTTCGAGGATGTTGTTTGAGTTGGAGTGAAGATGGTTAGAGTCGGAGCTAATTCGAAGTGAATTATCTTTAAGACTTAAACATTTTGCGAAATACGAAGGGTACTGAAGCTTAACGTGTTTTCGTGACATTCTCGGTTATGATCACGTTGCCACACGTCGAAAGAGGATTCAGGCGGGAGGATTTGAATTTCGAAGTAGTCTGTGTAACCGAACAAGGACAGATGGCATCCCAGGGATTCTTGTGAGCAACGTGGCATCAGATTAGTGTAGGACCGTTAGGGTCGAAATTAGTATAAATAAGGGTCTTAATGTTAGGATTCCGTGTGTTCATTTTGTACAAATCACTCACAAATTACTCAAGTATCAAGTGTTTAGAGAACGAGTTCGCTGAGAAATGTACGTATGACACCAACACCATTTTAAATACATTTGTATCTTTCTTTATTCAAGTATCTTTTCAATTCCTTTATTTTCTTCGTTTAACTTTCATGTCGAAGCAACTTTACGTTTCTGCATTTAACATTCTAGCACGTTATATTCTTGCACTTTACATTTCTGCAATCTACACACTTTTATTTATCTTTTCTTTGTCGAAAGTCATATTAACATGTATAACAAGTGTTGTTTCAAGTGAATAGTCATACGATCATATCACAAACAAGTTTTCTTGAAGTCAGAACAAACAAATATGAACCAAATCATATCGAAAGACAATTGTTTGACTATGTCCTAGGATCAATCTAGTCGATCCTGCGAGTAACCAAAGTATATTTTATAGTTTGGAGGACTAGCGGTTGTTTACCGGAAATCACCGTAAACACCTATCATAATTTTTTATAAGGGTTAAATTTGTTTTTAGTCCCTATAAATATGCGACCCTGCATTTTTACTCCCTATAAAATTTTTCTTTAATGAATGGTCCTTCTAAAATTTTTATGCATGCAATTTCAGTCCCTGCTATTTTCTAAAATTTTAAAAACTGTTTAATTACCCTTTAATTTTTAAATTTTTGAATAATTCTTTTTATATATATGTTTAGAATACTGTAAAATATTTATTTACCAAGTTTTAAAATTTTTTAAAACGAGAAGAATTAAATATGAATTTTTTAAATTTCAAAATATAATGATAAATTTTAAAATAATCATTCTAAAATACACTTTGATTTGACTGTAGGGATTAAAACTAAGTGCATAATATTTTTATAAGGACCATTCATTAAAGAAAAATTTTATAGAGACTAAAAGTACAAAATCGCATATTTATAGGGAGTAAAAACGTATTTAACTCTTTTTATAATATGATAAGCCACTGGTTTTGGGCATAAGGCCATTAACCAATCTGAATAGAAGAGTTAGGAAAAGAGCTGCTGATGTGTCAGTTTGTTAGGACGTGCAAGGATTTATAGGGAGAAGGAGGCGAGATTGGGAGGCAGAAAAGCTGCTAGAATTCAGTTAGGAGAAAGTATTCTCTGGTTAGGGTGATGCTCATAATAGTAAGTGACTTTTGCTTCAATTTCATACTCAATACAAACAGATTTCCATTATGAATTCACGGGTTCCATCCGTTCCAATTCCAAGTCTTAATTTCTTTCCTCAACAAATTAGAATAACTTTGCACCTGGCCCATTTTGTCTAAAGTCAGACCCATGATGTAGAAGCGTACCGATCTGGCCTATTTTCATTGGAAACTTCCCAATCGCAACAGCATCAAACATACCAGATGGGCATGCATCTGAGATGGAGTTGTTCCCTGCTTCAAGGAGTTTGGTCGTCGTCAGTGTCAATGGTTGGGGATAAGCTTCCGCCTGCAACCTGGTGTTTAGTGGTTCTTGCTCTGAAGGATATGGGTTACGAACCACATGGGTGGCTGTGGGGCTCGCCCTGATAGTGCAGTCACAGGTTGACCGACGTCCCGTTGTTGGTTTTGACAGGGATCGCATGGTATACCATTGACGCCCAAATTGGCTCTCAATAGTTGTGGTTGGTTCTTTCGATCGTTCCTCCTTCGGCAGAGTTCGACCTTTGAACATGAAGTCCAATGGTGACTCATTCTGTCAGTAGACCTCCTATTAAAAAGGTGTATGTGAGACATAATTCCAAAGGCCCAAGCAATTAGGCCCATTTTAGGTGGTTAGTTGTGTTTAAATAGAATAAGAGTGGCATTTTACTGTCACTTGTTTTGTTAATTTGGGTGTCGTTTGGGAGACTTTAGGCTCTCTAAGTCTAACAGTTGTTTAATTGAGATTATTAGCAGTTATTGCTTTTGTTACTGTTGCAGTCTTTTGTATTCCAAAGTCTGTAACTGTTCTTTAACTATCAAGGCAGTAGTTCTATAGAGAATAATAAAAGTATTGGTCATTTACACTTTCTATCATTTATGTTTCTATCAAATTCTATCACATTCATTATCACCCCTAAATCTCTGTGTAAGATCTTTGGTTCTAGTTGATGGGACGCAACCGTGGATAGACTGGTGACTGGCGGTTCTGAGTCACCATGAGCCATCACATGTAGGACGAAGTCCGGCGGTTCACGCGGAGGTAGCAAATTATATGATCTACGAGCAATTTCCCTCTCCAGCGTGACTGGTTTAATCCCTTCACCACCAATACTTCTGTTCTCGTCTGTTGCATTTGGTTCACTATCTCCTTCTCCGATGTCATTTATGTGCCGCACGTGTCAAATGCTATTACTTATTTTCTCACGATACATGTTCCAAGAGTTTTGAGTGTCAAAATTGTTTCCCTCTGGATCTACTTCTTCCTTCTTCATTGTCAACTTGGATTTGAAAACCAAATTGTCTGTGTAAGAGGATGAATGAACACCTTCCAAAGAAGGGTGATCTAACAGTTTTGTGAACTATGTAATTACGATTTGACGGTATTCCTCCATAGTTTGATGCCAAGAATCTTCCACATTTGCAAGCTGCATATTCAGTTGTTTGATCATTTTCAATCCTGCGGTCGGCCAGGTTCAAAGTTATTCTAATTTGGTGAGGAAAGAAATTAAGACTTGGAATTGGAACAGAGTAGAATCGCTGAAGCTGCCCTGAGTTGAGATTAACATTTGGGTCCAAGACCAAACAGAGTGGGGCTTGCAAAGGAGGTGCCAGCTAAAGCTAATTCAGGAATTAATGAGTCCGTCCCACATTAAGGCCTAGGAAATAGATGAAGCTATGCTAACAAGTTTTAGAGGCAAAAAGCTGGCTTCAGTTATGATGATACTCACAATAGTTCATCTTGCAATGGAAGAAAGGTTTGTTTTTATTTTCGTATCAATCTGTTGACACATTAAAGGATATCCATGCTACCAAGGAGCTAAGCAAACATTATGTTGTATTTATTGGAGTTGGAAAGTCTATTAATTTAATTAAGATTGATTGTTGGCTCAAACAATACAATAATAAAGTCATGATAACTGCTTGTAATGCAATTCAATCAGGGGCTATTAAACAATTATGGAAACATGCAAATAGATTTCAAAGATCTATATTAAAGAAAGGTTATGCCAAAGATCCTTCTGCTGTGGCTAAGGAACCATTTCTAAAGGCCTCTTATAAGAGTTTAGATGTGATTCTAGTTAATAAAGCAGGATGTAGACACAAGTATGAACCTTTGACGGATGTTTTGTCAAAGTATGAATATTTTCTCTGTGATAGCATATGTGAGCTCATCCAAAGTCTTGAAGACACAGGTACAATTGAGTATAAACCAATCTGTTTGAAAAAGCTAATAACTCTTACTATGGACATCAAGAACAAGAACAGAGGGAAAGAAATAGCACCAGCTCTATCTGTTATTCATATACACCTTTTCTCAATAAAGGATGCAGTTAATGGTTTATCATGCTTTTTGATATCATAGAAGAGATGCCAATGGATATGTTGAATGCTTCAAATGCACTTACGCTTCTCTTTCCTCAAGCTGTGGTTGCTGAAGTAGTGGCCTCTCTAAACATAGAAGAAATTCACTGCATGCTTCTTCCCAATTGCAATGGGAGTAAAACTATGTGGATGAGCTGACCGTTTGAAATTGCCATGTCGAACTTCTAACAGTGGGATTCTGGTCCTGGGGGCATGGACATGATTTGCAACTTTTACAATACATGAGGGGGGTTATTCAACACTTAAATACTCCGGTTGTTTGGTGGCCACTGCTTGCCTAATTTCATTTGATCTCTTGCAAGTTGTTCATGCTATGGTCATGCCACCAATTGGAAGTAAGTGACAAGAAGTATTCAACACACGAGTGTCCTTATCTTAGCCTAGAGGACAAGCTATTTTCCTAGCAGACGGTAGTGATAGGAAACTGACTTTGGGCCCAGGCCCGGCTTTCTACAGGTGCAACCTGTGCTATAGAACAGGGCCCCAAAATTTAAGGGGCCCAATTTTATTTATTATTATTATTAAATAGGAAAATATATAAAGAAAAAGAAAAATAAAATGAGAGAGTGAGAGACGGAACACGAAGGCCAGGCCTGTATATTAACGCTATAAAACCATAGGCACATATTGATGGTGTTCACGTGATGTTTAACATTTTATTTATGCCTCTAATAAAATTTGTTACATTTTTCTTTACATCTTTCATAATATATAATGTGGATATTATATTAAAATAGTTAACTTTATACTCTTGAGTCAATGTTATTAATTTATATTTTTGTTTAATTTAATTTTTTTCTTCAAATTTTTAATTCTTAAGGTTTTATTACTAATTGTCAATGTTCTTTTATTACTAATTCCTTAATATTTTTATTAAATAAAATTGATTTTTTTTACTAATATAATAATTTAATATAGGAATATAGTTTCACAACGGGTTGAATGTTTTAAGAAAATATTTAATATATTGACACTGATAGCAGTTGAAAATAATATTTTAGAAACAATAAAATATGAACAATGAATTTGTTTATATAAATATTTAGAAAAAGACTACTTTTAAATAGTTAAAAAATTTAAGTTGTATGAAATAATATTATTAGTTTAAATAATATTTTGAGTTTTTATTCATTTATTTAATTAATATATAATTTTATTTTTAATGTGTTATTTTTAATTATTAAAATTTTGTTTTTTAATTTAAGTTATTTTTAATATTAGAACAGGGCCTCCTGATTTATTGGGTCGGCCCTGAATTGGGCCTAAGCCCAACAATAACCAAGCTGAATGGAAGAGTTAGGGAAAGAGCTTCTGATGTGGCGTGGCAGTTGGTTAGGACGGGCAGGGGGCTTATAGGGAGAAAGAGGTGAGAGTCAGAGGCTCATTCTGAAAAGTTGTTAGTATTCAGGTTGGAGAAAGTATTCTCTGGTTAGGAGCTTAGCTTTGTTTAGGAGTTCTTGAACTCCCCTTTATCTTTTCTTTCACCATTGTAATTGTGCTTTGCTGCATTTTCATTCTCAATCCAAACAGATTCTCCATTTTGAATTCACGGGTTGCATTATAATATATATTCATTTTTGTAATATGTAAGCATATGAGAGGATTTATTGCTTAAAATTACTAATTTGCAGTTATCGATATCTTGATCTAAGAAGGCCGCAAATGAATTTTAACATATTGCTTCGTCATAAAGTGGTTAAACTCATACGAAGATATCTAGAAGATATACATGGTTTTGTGGAGGTACTGTTCATTAGGTTCATCCCTTCCCTTGAGTTATTGAGTCTCCTGCACACTGTTGTAGTTGGTGTCCTGTGTTGATCTTTACCTTTTTTTGTTCATAAGGTAGATTGAAACTCCAATACTGTCAAGATCCACACCAGAAGGTGCTCGGGATTATTTAGTGCCATCAAGAGTCCAGGTATTAAACTCTGTTCACCTATTGCGTGAGATTCTAATTTTATTATATTTCTCTAATAATATATTCTTAGTCTTTCTTTCTCTTTGTTTAGTATGACTTTTAATTACAATAGAGTAAATAAGTCAACACAACAGACTTTGAAAAAATTAGTCTCATCAAATGTTCAATCAGGCAATTTAAATTTATCTTTTGCATAATCAGATCAATTAATTATTCAATTAGATTTTTTCAATTTTGAATTTTGGAGTCGACAGGATTTATGATCCCAGCTTCGAAAGCTATTAGTATTACCTATATACCTCAATGGCATTAATGTAGAGCTTATGCAGGTTTGCATTGTGCATACACCTCAGTAGGCACATCATCGACTCTTTTCTTTATACTTGAGCGCAGAAACCATCGTCCTTTGATATTTATCTGTTATGTTTTGACTGTAAAAATGGCTGCAAAAACTTTAGTAATTTCCCATAAGTGGGTTATCTGTATTATGCTACAGAATAATTTTATTTTATTGGGATGGTATCTTTGATGAGTGGAGCATTGCTAAGATATAAAGCAATGCAATATTTTATAAATATAATTTATGTCATATTTTGTTGATTCATTATCTCATGAATTATGAAGCCAGGAACATTTTATGCCTTGCCTCAAAGCCCTCAGCTATTCAAACAGATGCTAATGGTCGCTGGTTTTGATAAATATTATCAAGTAGCAAGGTATGATATTCTTTTTATTTTTTGTCTTTCTGTATCTTGGCTTATTTTATGGAGGATTTGTAAAACTCTTCCCTTTTTCCTTAAAAAAAAGCATTTGTTGCGTGATTTACAATTAAAAGATTATTGATTGTCTGAAGTCACCATGTTTGTTTTCGGATTGAATGCAATTTACTTTTTTCCAGATGTTTTCGAGATGAAGATTTAAGAGCTGATAGACAACCGAAGTTCATACAATTAGATATGGAAATGGCTTTTACTCCTTTAGAGGATATGTTGACTCTTAATGAAGAGTTGATCAGAAAGGTTAGTTTATACCATCTATAATCATACTTCTCTAACAGGTTAAATAAATTCATGGTATCTTATCAATAAATTAATATTTTTTTTTTAACACTACTAATAGATAAGTTTTTTGGAATGGAAGAATAAAGTGTTTGAAGCAGGTATTGGTATTGGCTGAGAAATTATAAAGGATAACTAAAGAAACAGGCACTTTTGGTAAACTAATTATAGAACTATTTTACCTTTTGTGATTAAATTAGGTCAAAAACAAATTCTAAGATGACTAATAAGTGATAGTTAACTAAATGGACTAATTGACTAATGGACTTGTCCCATAGAAAACAAAATACAACCTCAGTATGAAGATCTGCTTGTTAGTTTTGTCCAGGAATATGTTGAACCAACCAACTATTAGCTGCTTGTTTAACACCTTCTATCTGGCAAAGAACAGTCAAGTTACTGGTGTTTAATGCGCTAATGAAGAACTGGTTTGATGGCCAGAGCAACAGCACTCTGATTATCACACAAAACAAAACCAGAGGAACTTGAGCAGAGACGTCTAACTCAAAGCAGGGTTTTTATCCACAACAGTTCTGCAGTAACTAGAGCAAGACTTTGATACCCAGTTTTGTTTCCTACTAGACCTGGCAACTACATTAGCTTTTGAGACCACTGTGAGATCAAGTTAGGACCAAGAAAGATGGCAGCAGTGAAGTGGATCTTTTTCCATCTGGATTTGCTGCCCAATCAACATCACAATAGGTTTTCAGGAAAAGACAAATGTTGAAATAGGAAGATGTTAATGTTGCTAAATCTGTTTGATAAAGATCTTTTTGGATGTGGTTGGTTTTACATAAAGAAAACTATAAAAATTGAATCATGTATGTTATGGCTATTTTGAAGTTGGATATTGCTTGAGGGAAACAAATATTGTATGGTTATTATGAACTGTTCATCTCCTAGATTATAATATACACTAATTACTTGGTGTAAAGATAAGAAGTATTTCTTGCAGGTTTTTCTTGAAATTAAGGGCGTGGAATTACCAAATCCTTTCCCCAGGCTTACTTATGCTGAAGCAATGAATAGATATGGTTCGGACCGGCCAGATACCAGATTTGATCTTGAATTAAAAGATGTAATGATCTTTATTTCACCTCCTCTTAGTACTTTTGTGGTTTCTAGCATATGGTAGTTACTTTGATCTTCTCTTATGTGCTCAATTTTTTTCATTTGATATAGTAGTTTGCTTCAGTCCCTTGTTTGAAATCACTGTTACTTTTTGTTTTAGTTTCGTAGTAACTTACCTATACCTGCTTCATCTTGCTGAGATATAACTTCTCATTGTCTGCAGGTATCTGACATTTTCTCAGGGTCTTCCTTCAAGGTTTTCTCTGATACCTTGGAAAGTGGAGGAGTTGTAAAAGTGCTGTGTGTACCTTCTGGTGCAAAAAAGTACTCAAATTCAACTCTTAAGAAAGGTGATATTTACAATGAAGCATTCAAATCTGGTGCAAAGGGTTTACCTTTTCTCAAGATCACAGAGAATGGTAAATAAGGACTTCATAATCAATACTTAATTTTATGATATTTTGAGACATGTTTGTTATATTCCATTGTTT
Source organism: Vicia villosa (assembly GCF_029867415.1). Classification (NCBI taxonomy): domain Eukaryota; kingdom Viridiplantae; phylum Streptophyta; class Magnoliopsida; order Fabales; family Fabaceae; genus Vicia; species Vicia villosa. The sequence continues at coordinate 43,414,419 of NC_081185.1, forward strand.
ATTGTGCAAACCTTTGTTTATAGGGAATATTGAGGGAATTTCTGCTTTAATATCAATTATCAAGTATGGATCCTGCAACTAAAGATGATTTGTTAAGGCGATGCTCTGCTGGACCGGGTGATCTGATTTTGTTTGCTGTTGGTCATCACGCATCTGTAAATAAAACTCTAGACCGTCTTAGAGTTTATGTGGCAAATGAATTAGGTTTAATCGACCATGTAAGTTGGTGTTTTTTGCTTTTTAAAGGAAAATAAATGCTGTATATCTTGATGATTCATTTCACTTACACTATCTGGTTATTTTTGTTTGAATTTTAGGGCAGACATTCAATTTTGTGGATTACCGACTTTCCAATGTTTGAGTGGAATGATTCAGAGCAGAGGCTCGAGGTCTCTTTTTTTCTTTTAATATAATCCAACAATGTATTTCTCAATGTATAATAACACCTCTAGCTTGAAAATTTTATGATTGTGATTGCAGTTAATCTTGTTATTATTCTTTTCATTATTTTTAATTACGAGCTAGTGCAGGCTCTTCATCATCCTTTCACTGCACCAAATCCTGAAGACATGAACAACCTTGCTACTGCTCGTGCGTTGGCATATGACATGGTTTATAATGGGGTGGAGGTAATTGAAATTTAGTTGAGCTTACTTTTCTCTCTCTTTAAGCTCCGAGGTTGACAATTTCACGACCGATATCTGCATAAATAACTATTATATTTTTGGTCAGATTGGTGGAGGAAGTTTGAGAATTTATAAACGCGACTTACAACAAAAGGTTTTGGAGATTGTAGGCATCTCAATGGAGCAGGTTAGTAAATGTGATTCCAATCATAGCCTTCTTTATCTTCGAATGCACGTGTAGCTCTGGCTGATCAGAATTATGCTTTATAATTTTTTTCAGGCTGAAGCAAAGTTAGGCTATCTTCTTGAAGCGCTTGACATGGGGGCTCCCCCACATGGTATGTATATTTGTAAATCTTCTAAAATGGTTTATAGCATTAGATATTTTTATGATAAGACATCAAACATTTAAGATAAACCAAACTTATTTTGAGACCAGAATTGCAGAAACAAAAAATAGTTCCACAATTTTATAATTTCATCGGAGGCAAAAAACTTGGCGGAGTAGAATGATGCGACACTACTCCTCAAATGTTGTCTCATTCGAACACTACTATGAAAAGATGCTGTGCTGTGCACCAATTTCTCAATATGTTTAGTAGCTGATGATTGTTATTATATATGAAACAAATGCAGGAGGCATAGCTTTCGGTTTGGACAGACTGGTTATGTTGCTGGCAGGGGCTAGTTCAATCAGGGATGTCATTGCTTTCCCCAAAACAACTACTGCACAGTGTGCCCTGACCAGGTCTCCATCCGAAGTAGATCCGCAACAGCTGAAAGATCTTTCGATTACTACGTAGATCGATATTCAACTCTTCATAGTTTCTGTTACTTATACCATTTTTGTACTCTACCAAGGAAAAATTTATGTACACTTAAATAAATCAATATAGGTTACCATGTAAACTTACTTTTTCATGTTGTTTATCGCATTTTTTGAGCCAAAGAAAGTCATATTATTTATTCAAACACATAATAAAGCTCAGTGTTTGACACCTTCTCTTTGTTATTTTTGTATAGGAGAATAATTGATTACGACAACACAACTTTTCCATGTCATTAGCCATTTCAACTTAACTAGCTATGCCATCTTGTTCTTTATGCTTGTATCTATCAACTACTTTTGGCTTGTGTGCAAAATAATATTATTAACAATGAAAGATAAGGAAGTGAAAGTTCACAAATAAAACCAGTTCAACATGATGTTCTACAGTTGAAAAGTCCAATGAGACTTTGAGGACTTGTCAAAAAATGCTAGTTGAACGTTTCTCATACTCAATATCATTTTTTATTTTACAATTTTTTTCTTTAAATAAATCATTTTTAACTTAAATTAATTTTATTTTATAAAGACTTAAATTGTAATATAATATCGGTAAAAATAATTTTACACGGTCACAAATCATATGTAATATTTTAAAATCAATTGCTTAAAAAAAGTAAAATTTGATTAATAATATAATGTAAATGAATCAAATTAATTTTTCGATGAATTAAATTAGGAGCCTGTTTGTATAGGCTTTTAAAAGATCATTTTTGCTTTATATATTTAAAAATAATTCTTATGAGAATTTACTCAATAAATTAGAAATTATTTTGAAGCCATTTGTAATAAATCAAAGAATAAATTTGATATCCAATAATTTAACTATTATAACAAAAGATAGTAGTGAAGGGATGATATATTTAAAATGATTTTTTTTTTTTAAATAAAAAGCTGTTTAAGATATTTATTTATTTATTTTCAAAATACCATATTTTTTGTAGCAACATACTCTAAATCCTTTTATGAAACCAATTTTTGCAACTGTAGAATGAAACATACACTGAATTTTATGTTTCAAAGCATACTACTCAGTAACGCCAAAACTATAGAAAAGCAAGGATGTCTTGCACAGGGCCGACCCAATCAACACAGAGGTCCTGTTCTAATTTTTAAAATGGACCCAAATTGAAAAGTATAAATACAATTATAATAATTAAAAAGACACATAAAAAATACAATTATGTATTAGTCAATAATATATTAAGTATAATTATTTTGAGTTTGATTTATTGCAATTTCAGTATGTATTGACTCTTTATCATAGCACTTTTTTAATTTATTGGATTTTTATTATAAACATTTTATTTATTTCGATTAATATTTATTAAAAAAATTGAACCTTTCAATAATTTGGGGCCTCCCAAAGTTTGGGGCCTCCCAAAGTTTGGGGCCCTGTGCTGTAGCACTTCCTGCACATGCACAGGGCCGGCCCTGGACTCTTGCATAGACACAAGTTGGAACACAAAATTTAGACACACCCTCGTAAGGGCTATCTTAGCAAACTAATGTTGCCTTAGTGTGTGTAGTACATAGATAATTACCAACATAAACAATTAAATGATTTGTACTAATAAAAGGTAGATGATAGTTAGAATTTTCACAGACTTTGTATTAGAACTGAGTTGATTCCATTTCACAGACTTAGTGTGTGTAGTGATGGGTTTTTTCTCTTTATGTGGAGAGAGAAAGAAGGAGAAACATTAACATTTATAGAAAATATAATTGATAGTACGTGAGTATTTATTGGTGAACTTATGAAAGAGAAATTTTCTCTTTACATTTTAGCCACCAATTTCTTACATGGTTTGGCTATATAAGCTTCCGTTGTGTCATTTCTATAGATATCATAAAGAGTAAAAATCCTTTTGAGACAAATACAAAAGAGAGGTTATCCACCATATTTATTGGTGAGAGTTGTAATAATCAGTTTGTATTATTATTCATTTAAACAGAAGCAACTTTTTGATGTGCCATTGTTATTGTTATTATTAGTACAGTGGGAAAAGTTTGAACAAGGGATAGTTATTTATCTATTAACCTTGTATTAGGTGTGTTTAGTGCTATCTTTCACAACAAGTGGTATCAGAGCTTCGGCTCACCACACATTTTAACTTCTATTATTAACAATGGACGAGTCAACTTTGACGGGATCATCGACGATAATTAAGTTAACGCCTTTGAATTACTCCATTTGGAAGCCAAGAATGGAAGATATACTTTATTGCATGGATTTGTATCAACCTTTGCAAGATAAAGGGACGAAGCCAACCGACAAGTCAGATGATGATTGGAATGTGATGAATAGGAAAACCGTTGGACAAATTCGACAATGGATAGATCAATGTGTCTTCCATCATGTTGCGCAAGAAACGGTTGCGTACACATTATGGACGAAACTAGAAACATTGTACGAGAGAAAAACAACCCAAAATAAAGCTTCTACTATTCGGCGATTGGTGAACCTCAAGTATAGAGAAACCCGGAGTGTTTCCGAACACTTGAGCGATTTTAAAAGATTGATAAATCAACTCACCAATATGAAGATGGTGCTTGAAGATGAATTGCAAGCATTATTATTATTAAGTTCCTTGCCAGACAATTGGGACACACTTGTGGTTTCATTGGGTAACTCGGCACCACAAGGTGTTCTAACTTTGGACATAGTAAAAGATAGCATGTTCAATGAAGAATCCAGACGGAAGGAACAAGGAATGCCGTCAGAGTCTGAGGCGCTTGTCAGAGAGTATCGTGGAAAAAGTATCCACAAGAAGTTCAATAATAGAGACAAGTCAAGAGGCAAGTCTAGAGACAAGTTCAATGGAAGATCGCAGGCAAGAAAAGACGTTGAATGTTTTTACTGTCACGAGAAAGGTCACATGAAGAGAGAATGTAGAAAGCTCAAGAGAGAGCAGCAAGAAAATGGTGATGCGAGTAATATAGCCGCTAGCATCTTTCAAGGCAATGAGGTAATATTTGTTTGTGATGATGGTCATGTTAATTTGACATCACAAGAAACATGTTGGGTTGTGGATTCCGATGCATCATTCCATGTAATATCGCGGATGGATTTCTTTTCATCTTATACTAGAGGTGATTTTGGTCATGTGAGGATGGGCAATGATAATACATCCAAAATTATGGGGGAAATGAGATATTTGTCTAGAAACAAACACCGGTTGTTACCTAACATTGAAAGATGTGAGACATGTCCCTGACATGCGTCTCAATCTAATATCCAATGGTCTACTAGACGAAGAAGGCTATACTAGTGTGTTTGGGGACAGAAAGTGGAAGCTAACAGTTCCTTAGTAATAGCCCGAGGCAAGAAAGTAAGCACTCTTTATGTGATTGAAGCCAAAGTCAATAATGAGTGTGTTAATGCTCTCGGAGAAGACTCCTCAGTCGAGCTATGGCATAAACAGCTCGGACATATGAGTGAGAAGGGACTTCAAATTCTAGCCAGGAGAGGTATTTTGGCAGGTATGAAAGGATTGAAAATGCCTCTTAAGCCATGTACGCATTGTTTGGCTGGAAAGCAACATAGAGCTTCATTTCAATATAAGGCCCCGCATAGAAGACCACATGTTTTAGATTTGGTACATTCTGATGTTTGTGGTCCAATGACCACTAATACTCTTGGAGGTGCAAGGTATTTTGTTACCTTTATTGATGATCACTCCAGAAAGGTTTGGGTGTATATGCCCTCAAAAAAAATACCAGGTGTATGTAGTATTCAAACAATTTCACGCTAGCGTTGGGCGAGAAACTGGAAAGAAGTTAAAATGTGTTTGCCCTGACAATGGAGGAGAATTTATTGGAGATTTCAAACGTTTCTGTATGAGTAATGGAATCCAGCATGAAAGATCAGTTCCGAAGACACCTCAACATAATGGAGTAGCTGAGAGAATGAACAGAACTATCGTTGAAAGAGTGAGAATAATGTTATCTCATGCTAAGTTACCCAAGAATTTTTGGGGTGAGACTCTGATGACTGCAGTTGATTTAATTAACTTATCCCCTTCAGCTCCATTAAATGGTGATGTTCCAAATAGGTTTTGGACAGGTAAATATGTATCCTACAAACATTTGAAGGTGTTTGGTTGTAGAGCGTCTGTACATGTTCCAAAAGATGAGAGATCAAAACTCGACTCAAAGTCGAAGGAATGCATCTTCTTGGGATATGGAAATGAAGAATTCGGGTATAGATTATGGGATCCTATAGAGAAGCAAATTATTAAAAGTAGAGATGTTATCTTCTTTGAAGACCAGAATATTGAAGAAGTTTAAAAGGGAGTCAAGCCTGTTATTTCTAGAGAACATCCGAGCAACTTGGATCCAATTCCTCCTCTAGATAATTACAGGGGAGATGAAATAGAAGATATTGGAGATGCAGAAAATGAACCTCTAATTAATAATGGTCCAAATGAATAAGTAATAGATGGTAATAAAAGTGATGGTGATAATAGAGATATGGTTGAAGACTATGAGGATGAAGAACAAGTTCCTCAAGTAAGAAGGTCATTTAGGATACCTAAACCGCAAACCAAATATCCTGCAACGGAATTTGTGTTACTCACTAACGGGGGAGAACCAGAGTCTTACGAAGAAGCTATGATGGATGTCCACAAAGAAGAGTGGTTGAAAGCCATGTAGGAAGAAATGCAATCCTTGCATGAGAACCAGACATATAAGTTGGTAGTTTTACCGAAAGGTAAAAGGGCACTAAAAAACAAATGGGTGTACAAGTTAAAGACTGAGGAAAATAACTCACAACCCAGATACAAGGCAAGATTAGTTGTGAAAGGCTTTAGTCAAAAGAAGGGCATTGACTTTGAAGATATTTTTTCACCCGTGGTCAAGATGTCATCAATCAGGGTAGTACTTGGTTTGGCTGCAAGTTTGGATCTAGAAGTGGAACGACTAGATGTGAAGACTGCATTTCTTCATGGTGATTTAGAAGAAGAAATTTACATGGAGCAGCCAGAGGGATTCAAAGTCAAAGGCAAAGAAAACTTGGTATGTCAGTTGAAAAAGAGTTTATACGGACTTAAACAGGCACCACGTCAATGGTACAAGAAGTTTGTTTCCTTCATGATTGATCATGGATATCAAAGAACTAATTCTGATCATTGTGTGTTTGTGAATAGATCTGATGATGGTGATCTCATCATATTACTCTTGTATGTTGATGATATGTTGATTGTAGGACAAAATAGTGAGAAGATCAGCAAGCTGAAGGCTGAAATGAAGAAGTATTTTGCTATGAAAGACTTGGGACCAACAAAACATATTCTTGGTATGTCCATCCGCCGTGATCGGAAGGAACACAAGTTGTGGTTGTCACAAGAAAAATATATCGAGAAGGTGTTAGAACGTTTTCACATGGAAAGCGCAAAGCCAGTTGCTACTCCACTTACTAGTCACTTTTGTCTTAGTTCAAAGCAGAGTCCGACAAGTGAAATAGAAAAGCAGGATATGAATAAGGTGCCATATGCCTCAGCTATTGGAAGCTTAATGTATGCAATGGCATGTACACGAGCAGATATAACACACGCAGTTGGTGTTGTTAGTAGATTCTTGACAAACCCAGGAAAGGAGCATTGGAATGTTGTGAAGTGGATCTTGCGATATCTCAGAGGAACTTCAAAAACGAGTTTGTGTTTTGGAAGTAGAAAAACTGAATTGATTGGCTACACAGATGCAGATATGGCGGGAGATATTGATTCTAGGAAATCAACTTCTAGATTCTTGATTACATATTCAGGGGGAGTTGTATCGTGGCAGTCGAAGCTACAAAAGTGTGTTGCATTGTCTACCACGGAAGTAGAGTTCATTGCAACAACAGAAGCTTGCAAGGAAATGTTATGGATGAAATGGTTCTTGCATGAATTAGAACAAGAACAACAGAAGTATATTGTGCATTGTGATAGTCAGAGCGTTATCCACTTAAGCAAGAATTCGAGCTTTCACTCGAGGTCAAAGCATATTGATGTGAGATATCACTGGATACGTGATATGTTGGATTCCAAGCAACTACAGCTTGAGAAAATCCATACTGATGACAATTGCTCAGATATGATGACCAAGTTCTTACCCAAGGACAAGTACGAGTTCTGCTAGAGAGCTGCTGGATTAATGGAGTCCTCCACATAAATCAGAAGGGGAGATTGATGGGTTTTTCCTCTTTATGTGGAGAGAGAAAGAAGGAGAAACATTAACATTTATAGAAAATGTAATTGATAGTACGTGAGTATTTATTGGTGAACTTATGGAAGAGAAATTTTCTCTTTACATTTTAGCCACCAATTTCTTGCATGGTTTGGCTATATAAGCTCTCGTTGTGTCATATCTATAGATATCATAAAGAGTGAAAATCCTTTTGAGACAAATCCAAAAGAGAGGTTATCCACCATATTTATTGGTGAGAGTTGTAATAATCAGTTTGTATTATTATTCATTTAAACAGAAGAAACTTTTTGATGTGCCATTGTTATTGTTATTATTATTACAGTGGGAAAAGTTTGATCCAGGGATAGTTATTTATCTGTTGACCTTGTATTAGGTGTGTTTAGTGCTATCTTTCCCAAAATGTAGTACATGGATTTTTTTCAATACATCAGTACATTCCCAAAACTGTTTATAACATTTTCCGAAGACCAATATTCTTCAAAAATCTTACCCGCCAAATAAGAAATATTTTCATTGTTGTGATTCTTCAAAGACCATAACCTCAACAAAGCAATTGTGTTACCATTTTTAATATCTTCGGCATAAACGTTGATAGTAGATTTTTTCCTTAGCATGTTGCCATGAATTAAGAAATTGCTTAGCCCATTTAGGCACACATCAAGTAACTTTGGTTCGTTTGTAAAAGTCATGAGATTAAATAATCCCCTTACGCATCCAATAACTTCTAGTTGCGGCAAGTACCTACATAAATACCCACAATTAATGGTATTAAATAGAATGAGGGAGGCCAAAAGAATGAAGGAAAATTAAATCTAATGGTAAGACTTACCTTGTTTGTTTAAAGCTTCCACAGCTGAAAGTATAGATGGCCCACGCAGCCTCATACCTCGTATCAAATTTATTCAATTTATTCTTCATAAGATCAATCATAATAGGGAAAAAAACCCTCATCAATGACGGCCTATTCATCAATCAGAATAGATTTTAGAGTTTAAAAAAAACCAAAGTTATACTTTGCTTAAGTAACCAATTGTCCACTTACGATGAGATTACAGTTTATAGTTTTAAAACAAACACGTCAAATCATATTTACCTGTAAATGGTTTCTTGTTCCACCTACAAGGTTCCCTATTATCCAACATGCTTCTTTAAGAATCAGTTTGTCAGTTTGCCCAAGTAGCCACTTAAGGCCAAAGAGATCTCTAGTGTCGATTATGATCTAAAAAACACACTACAAATTTAATGATATGTGATAAAAGATCATTAAAAAAATGAGGGCTTTAGAAGCATTTTACTTGTTTTTTAGCCTTTCCACACGGTGCCAAATTTCCTAGGATCATAGCTATAATAATGAAATCCAACCTGTTAGTCAGTCAACCAAAGAGTAATTTTACTAAAAACTATATTAATGTACTTACAGAAGAAATTCTATGATTCGCAAGTACACGCCTTCTTCAGCTAAGACTTTGTATAGTTCACTTGAATGATCAAGAAATATAACAAGTTGGAGTCTGGATAGTATAGCTCTTCCATCAGGCTTATCTCCATCCGCCACCGATAATAATTCCCGGAGGAAAGACAATACAGGAGATATCTGAAGAGAAAAAAATAAGAGAACATGCAATTGGTAAGAAAAAAATCCAAATTAAGTAACAATACTTTGTGAAAATTAACCGAACCTGATCATTAAATCTTGGAGGAATAATTTCACTGCACATCTTTTGTAATGTTCATTTAGTAATCATCAAGACGTGTTTGTTGGTTGTCTTCAACATATCCATCAGTGGCGCGAGTGCACCATTTTCAACAACAATATCCCTTTTCTCTAAAGAATCACAAGCTATGTTTCCTAACGCCCATTATCATATCCCAAAATTTGCCCTCCCGATTTCACTTTTGTACTTACGCTTTCCATTTCACATGCATACACTCCCTTAAATCACTTGGATAGCATGCATACAATTAAACACCTTAGTTCAAAAAGGATTTTAATTGCAATGACATAGTGGATAATGGAGTGAAGGTAAATAATGCATAATGTGGAGAGAGGTGAGTTCGAATCCCATCTCCCTTAATGTTGATTTTTCTTCTATCACTTTTTAGAATTCTCTTTTTATAGGTCAAATTTTAGTATAGCACTAGGTTAATTTTAGGTTAGTTTTAGGACTATTATCTCTTATTTTTAGTCTTTATTAATAAAAACAATTAAAAATTAGATTTTATGTTTTTTTTATAATAAAAAAAAGTTACTAGAGTTTGTTTTAGTTTTTTTATTACTATTATTATTTAGTTTTTTATTTTAGTTAGTTTTCTTATGTAGTTATTAGTATTATCATTATTATGTTACTATTAATACTAAAAAAAAAAAGAGTACAAGATGACATCAGATTTCCCGTATGGTTCATTGTTTCAAATTCTTATCAATGTCATATCAAGCCTAAAAGAGTAAGAAAATTTTCTGAATTAAGTCGGTGGTTCTGAATCAGTGCATAATCTTCATCAAAACTTTCCAAATCGTTCCTTTATGATGGAATAGTAACGTGTGGAGTCTCAAAACCGCAACAAATCGCAACCATCCCCAATCTTACTCAATCGGCATTTAACCAGATTCAATTCGAAATTAATTTTCAAGACCTAATTCGGCATTATAAAAGCAGAGCAATATCACACTGACAAGGGAGGAGAAAAAGAGCCGAAAAACTCAGTAGGAAGAGGTCACCGAAAATTAGCAGAAAAAATCACAAAAAGAAATCAAAAGACGAAGAAAAGTGCAACCAAGACTGAAGAAATCTCGAACGTACGCCGTAAACGGAACGACGACACCAGCCACAAGCGTCGCTTTCAGATTTGCACGCCGTCATACACGACCTCCGACGTGTGCATCACACTAGAGGACGAGCCCATCGTTCCACCGCCTTCGGTCAGCCTTGCCGGAATACACCGAGTTCCACCGTGAAATCATTGTCGGTAACTTCCTTCCTCCTTGATCTCTAAACTCTTTAGATTCAGTTAAAAAGCTTCAAAAGTGTTGATATTATGTGATCGATTTTCATTAGTATGTTTGAATCAATGATTTTGTTTGTTGATCTTATTCTATTGAAAATAAGTAGAAAGATGAAAGTCGTTTTTTGCGTGAGAAAGGAGAAGTGTGGATCTGAATATTGAGTTTCTCTCTCTTTGATAATATGGTGTTTATTTTCTTTTTTTATTTAATTTAATTAAATTGCCATTTGTCTTATCATTATTACCATAATTTTGAAGAAGTCAAAAATAGATAATTCGATATGGATCCTCTCCATTTCCTAAAAGAAATGGAAAATACCATTGCTATAGTTTTAGGTGTATAAAATTAAATAATCATTAAATATATGTCACGTGTCTTCGATATGCGTGTTGTTTACACATAAAACTATAATAACGAAGTAAATAGAGAGAAAAAAATGGAGAGGATCTTAACCCTAGATAATTGGTACTGTACTATTTTTTTGGTTTGGAAAGGAGAGAAAGGTGGGGCGCTCTCCATTTCTTCTACCAAATATATTAATTTGTTTTTATGTTTATATATTATTATTATTATTATTATTAAAAGTTGTTTAAAATCTACCAAAAAAAAGGGTGTCTTACGTGACACTTTTAGAATTTGTAAGTTAAGTTTTCTTGTTTTGTTTTACTTATTAAATTATTATATTAGCTTTAATATTTGTTGGCTATTTTGATTTAATTGGACACCCTTTAGATGCTATTTTTATTATTTCATTTATTTAATTATTAGAAAGTATATAAAAAATATATAATACAAAAATACAAAACACACAAAATGCTTTTAATGCTTTTAATTCACTTATCGTCAAATATTTTTTAGTTACTATGTTATTTAACTTAGATTTAATTTTTTTTATATCATAGTTCAATTAACCAAAATATTCAAAAAAAAAAACACAAAAACTTGTATTTAATTCAAAAACACAAAAATATGTTAGTATTTAAAATTTTATTTCTCATATATAAAAACCCAAAAATATATTTCGTTAATTAGTTTTTTTTCTTCTTTAAATAAAAATTAAAAAAAACATGCTTTTTTTTAAAGTTTAGTTTTAATTATAAAAAACATTTAATTAGTTTTTTTAGAACTTGATTGTAATTAATACTTGCTGCTAATTTTCTACCGTTTTTTCACTTAATTATTGTATATTTTATTTTTATTTGGGATCTGTAATAATTTTATCCCCGTTGGTTTTTATGTAATCCCCTCCCCGAAGCCTTGTAATAGCTAGGACCTTTTATTTTCTGCTCTTTATTATTCTGCAATACTTATATGCGTGTGATAGTAATTTAGGGTGTGCAAAGATATAAATCTCAATCGTAGATCACTAATTAAGATTAAATATTCGAATCCAACACACATGTTTGGTGCACACAGTCACCCTTAAGGTACGCCTCTCTTGGTTTCCTTCGAATATAAGGTCGCGTCCCTCGAAATGTAGAGGTACCCATTAGCAAAGGTCCCTCGATATAAAATCGTCACTAAGTCCCTCAATGACCCTCGATTGTTGTCTACGAAAAGTGACGATCGTCCCTTCGAACTTGCTAAAGGTACCTCTACCTGTTGACCCTTCGATTGTCCCGAACACGTCCAATATAAACAAGGACTACCTACTTCTATATAGTATGGTCAGTCCTAGGAACTTTAAAAAGTATAGAAAAAAACCAACTATTTAGGGTAGTGCTCTTAATATGCCTAGCTCAATTAAAACATCTTTTCAATACTCTTTCAAAAAAACTAAGGCTACGCAATTACGCTAAAGTCCTTACGCCCCTTTTTTTTCAACTCAAAACAAACAAACATGAGCTAAGCAAATTAAGAGCCCGTAGATAACTACGGATGAAAAGGGTGCTTACACTTTCCCTTTTCATAACTTACCCCCCGAGCTCGTTTTCTTTTCAAAAGGTCTTTTTCTGTACTTTTTACCTTTCCTAAAATTGGACAAAATAAAAGTCGGTGGCGAATCATGCTCACCGCAACATTGTTGCTTATTAAATTTAAAGTCAGTTCACCGAGTTACAGAACTGGCGACTCTGCTGTGGATAAAATAAAGATAGGGGTTTACCTTAGGGCTTAGATCACCAATTTGTTTGTTTTGATTGTTTTACTTTTCCAGGTTGCTTGGGTTTTTTTGGAAGATGAATCCTATACCCGGATTCGAGTGCACCTTAAGATAGGAGCGACATAGTCATGGAGACCTCCCTTGTGCATGCTTGGGATTGGTCAATATGAAGTTCGCACTTGAGTTAGGCCTCCACTAGTTATTGTGTACCTCTTTTGCATGAGAGGTTTACGCATGTATCTTTGGGTGTGTCAGAGCTCAAGGACCTTTAGTCACCTTTAACCCATCTTGACTTTTAGGAACGTAGTGGGAGGGCTATTTCTTGATGCATGTCAAGTTATGGTCGCGACCCGATACTACAACTCAGATAGGTTTCTTCTTAAAGTATCATTGCGTGGTATGCATGTACCATGTTCGAGGGTGCTTTAGAAGGGCTGACAATTTTGAGTAACTCGGTAGAACCCGTTGCTGATACCATTCTTATCCTTAGAAGTACCTTTGGCGAAGGATAGTTACCTGGTCAGACTTCATGCAAGCCTTTAAACTTAAGGACTCTTGTGTGACTTGTTTGTGCTACTAACCCTCTGATTTCCTTGCAGGATTTGTTTATAGGACTTATTCATCCTTATTACCTTATGTCTTACTTAATGCATTACATCTGCATGACATCATGACATCATAACATAGCATGATTAACTAACCCTTTCAAGGATCTTAGGAATTTGGGGCGCACAATTGCAGGTGCTAATTATCAAGGACTAAATTCCTATCAAGGGGCAAGAGGATTTATTTTCCTCTGGCCATTCAGAGACATTGTACCTATCAAGGGGCAAGAGGATTTATTTTCCCCTATCCATATATCTTCAAGTTCAGAGGTATCCCGAATCATAGGCGACGACCCACTCGATATGGTGAGCTCGATTCCCATAGAAAAACATCCAAGAATCAGAATTCTTCAAACAAAGAGGTACCAAGTCATTGTGTAATGTTGCTAACTGAATTCCTAAAGATCCTTGAAAACATTGCATTTGCATTCATAACATCGCATAACAGGTTTCCTATGATGGGTTTCTCATCCTTCCTCGCTGTTTATTTCAGCACCATGAATCTCGAGCAATCAGTCAAAGACCTTCAGGCTCAGAATGCTGAGTTCCAAGCCTTGATCCTGAATTTGTCCAAGGGGCAAAAAGAGCTGAAAACCATGCTGACTAAAAAGAAGAAGAAGGGCAAGAAGACTCTGGGGAAAAGGCTCGGAGGTCCGATCTTGCAACTCAAGAAAGCCGAAGCCTCTGAAGACAATGACGATGATGAACAAGACGATGGTGCTAGTGTTAAAACTGATGCGAAAAGTAACCACAACTCTGCCAAGTCCTCTGAGGAAGAAGAGGACTACTACCATGAGGATGAACATCCTGATGACAAATACAAGTTGCTGGAAGAACGTATGAAAGCCATGGAAATTCAGAAGGTACCTGGGCTTGATTTTGAAGAGCTAGGACTCATCTCTGGAGTTGTTATCCCTCCCAAGTTCAAGACCCCTACCTTTTCCAAGTATGATGGAGTCTTCTGTCCCAAGTTGCATTTGAAATCATATGTGAGGAAAATTCAGCCTCATACTGCTGATAAGAAGCTTTGGATCCACTTCTTCCAAGAGAGTTTGTCTGGAACTCAACTCGAATGGTACTATCAACTGGAGGGTACCAATATCCGTACTTGGGAGGACTTGGTTGTTGCTTTCTACATGCAATACCAATACAATGTTGATCTTGCGCCGACTCGCATGCAACTACAAAGCATGACCATGGGTTCTAATGAAAGCTTCAAAGAGTACACTCAGAAATGGAGGGATCTGGCAGGCAGAGTTCAACCTCCCTTGACTAACCGAGAGTTAGTTGACATGTTCATGAGTACACTAACTGGTCCTTTCTACAGCCATTTACTCGGAAGCTCCTCATCTAGTTTCACCGATCTCATATTAACGGGGCAACGCGTTGAAAGTGGTATCCGAAGCGGAAAGATTCAAGTAGCTACAATTTCCAAGAAGCCATATAATGGGAAGAATGAATCCAACACCGTTGGAGCAGTCCTGGTCTCGGGTCAAGCGCCAACGCAACAACAACGCAAAAATCAGCGCAAGCAAAACGCACCCAAAAGACAATTCACCAAGATCAACATGACTTTGGCCGAAGTGTTACCACGGTTGCTGAAGGAAGGGCTGATTGCATTGAAGGATCCTCCTTTGAAGCCTAATACTTCATCTCATCAATATAATCCCAATGTAAGATGTGCTTATCACTCCGACAGCATTGGACATGACACAAATGATTGTTGGCCATTGAAGAACAAAATCCAAGACATGATCGATGCTGGTGAAATTGAGTTTGATCCTCCTAAGACTCATGTGCCCAATCATGACAAGACTGCTTAACCTCTATAAGGAGGACCTTTAGATCATCAATTTTTACTCGCATTCGCAATTTCTATTATGTTTGTTTAAACATTTGAATTATGCTAGACATTATTTATTTTAAGTAATCACCATCAATGCATTGCTTATGCTTGTCTTGAATTATTTCTTCTTTTATTACTACAATAAAACTTCGTTTTACCTTGTTGTCCTTTATGATATTCAACTCTCGTTAAAACTATGAGCCTTTCAAGGGAGGATGACAAAAACGATACCGCAACCTCACACAGTATGCTTTTGAACGGACTATGCTGACGATGTACAAGTATTGTTTCAATTCCTAAACAGTGGAGATATAAGGATGTTAATCCCTCATCAACCCCTTTGAGCCTAAGGCGTAGGAGTTTTCTTTCTCGAAACAGATTAAAACCCTTAATCATAACCTGGGGCAGGGTAGATTCTCAATTGACTCAGTTATGCCAGTCGTTATCTAACACAATCAGTGATGGTTCCCCGAAATCATTAAGTCAGGCAGTCTATGTCCATAAAAGAAAGGAAAGACCGCTAAGTCAAAACCTATGAAGGAGACTTAGTGAAAAGAGAAACATCCCGCTGACTGTAACTCCAAAATAAGCAGTTCAGGCAAGAGTTAGGGATAACTAAAGTCAAAAGAGGTCTCTACAAATCCTCACAAGAAATATTACAAGAAAAATAATAGTGATGACTGCCTTTGCAAATAAACTTCTGGGTTTTTGAACTATCATCACTGTCAGTGTTACAATTTCAAACTCTTCTGGAGCTTCAATGCATAGTCAGCTGAGTATAGGATTGAAGAACATCACGAAGATTGGGATGGGTACAAATAAATTTGAGCCATTTTCATTGTTTCTTAAAACCTTGAACCAAGCCACGTTACAACCTTTGAAAGTCCTAACTGAAGCATGGTTAGCTCGAAAGCATACTGTTACCAAAAGGTATCCTGACTCCTTAAGGTTTACCATAAAATCCAGAGTTGATATCATGTTTTTACAAATATCGCTTTCCTATATCTTTTGTTTTACTAAAAATGTTTTAAAAACTTCAAGACAGATGTATGCATTGCATTTTTTATGAGTGTCATTATAAAACAATTATGCTACATGATTTCAAATCTTTAACATCAGAAAGAATCTCCATGGGGTATGACTAATGACTAAAGTTATCCCAATAAGATTAAATTACAGAGATGTCTCATACGCCTGACTTAGTCATCTAAACAACTTGTACATACAAGAAGCATGACATATTATTATCCCATCTACCAAGGGCAATCTGGTCACAATTCATAGAATCTCTCAAAGACCCCAAACTATCGGAAAGGCTAGGCCATCACTGGGGGCATGTCGCGTTAGTCACAAATCTCAGCAAGAGCTATTCAGCTACCAGCATCAGACGGTGTCAGCATCTATCTCACCTTCGAAGTCCTAGTTTCAATCTCAAGCATCAAGCATACCAGGTTACTGAATCCAGGGGCAGGTAGACTCTCACGTTAAAAAATGCGTTCCAACGACAAGTACCTAAAGACAAGGGGAAACAAGAACATCTCTAGGAATCTTCCCCACAAAGTTATTTTCACAATATATCCCCACAAAGTAATCCTCGAAAAGTCATCGTCAAATAATCTCTTCCCAAGAGAGGCTCGGTTCCCCGATAGAGCTTATGTCTCCAATACCGCCGGTTCTCCGACACAATCATCTTTTCCAATAGAGTGTGTTCAAACTCACCATTCCCATTAGAAGTTGACACTCACAGTCAAGCTCGATCAGATTCTACATCAGAAGATTATTCTTCTCTCTTGTCCCTAGGATATATCAGGATCAGATCATTCAAGCTACTCGCATCCCCAAGCGAAGATAAAAAAAATCCCCAGCTGGATATTCTCAAACGGAAGACAGGAATTCATAATCACCTTATCAATATCTCCAGTAGTATACAGAGATTTACTTTCTCAATCTCGCAGTTACTACACGGAAGTACCATTATGCTTCGACTATACAGTCCATCTTCTGCATCATTCATAATACATACATAACATGCATCATCCTCGTCACACATGCATCATGAAATTGCATAAAAACTAATCTCACCTTTCAGGTCGACCAATCGGTCAACAACTATCTTCAACGAAATTAAATGCAGCCTAAAAGTATGGCTCGTTCTGATATTCTCCTTCAGATATGGTCTAAATGAATGACTCGTTCTGACATCCTTCATGAGATATAGTCTAATGTATGACTCGTTCTGATATTCCCCTTCAGATATGGTTTAATGAATAACTCGTTCTGATGTCTTACCTCCAGATATGGTCTAATGTACGACTCGTTCTAGTAATCCTCTTCAGATATGGTCTAATGAATGACTCGTTCTAACACTCTCTACCGGATATAATCTAATGTACGACTCGTTATGATATTCTCCTTCAGATAGAGTCTAATGAATGACTCACTCTCTCAGATGAAGTATATTATATGGTTCACTCTTCAAATGAAGTCTAATGTACGACTCACTCTTTCGGATATAGTCTATTGTACGGCTCTTTCCGACACGTCCTTCAGATTCCAACAAGCACTTATCAATGCTTCAAGCTCGGATATAGTCTAATGTACGACTCATTCTGACTTTCATATTATTAATATCTAGATGGCATCTTTAATTCCATCTCTGAAAAGTCCCTACATCATTAAGGGCAAATTTCTCGGTATTCTAGTGTTCAATCTCTTTCAACCTTCAGATTCCGACTGGTACCCGAGCCAATCTACATCCTCAAGTTTAAGAAAATTGAACAGGGGCAGCTGTCATACCCCAAAATTTGCCCTCCCGATTTCACTTTTGTACTTACGCTTTCCATTTCACATGCATACACTCCCTTAAATCACTTGGATAGCATGCATACAATTAAACACCTTAGTTCAAAAAGGATTTTAAGTACAATGCCATAGTGGATAATGGAATGAAGGTAAATAATGCATAGTATGGGGAGAGGTGAGTTCGAATCCCATCTCCCTTAATGTTGATTTTTCTTCTATTTTTATTCTGTCACTTTTTAGAATTCTCTTTTTATAGGTCAAATTTTAGTATAACACTAGGTTAATTTTAGGTTAGTTTTAGGACTATTATCTCTTATTTTTAGTCTTTATTAATAAAAACAATTAAAAATTAGATTTTACGTTTTTTTTATAATAAAAAAAAGTTACTAGAGTTTGTTTTAGTTTTTTTATTACTATTATTATTTAGTTTTTTATTTTAGTTAGTTTTTTATGTAGTTATTAGTATTATCATTATTATGTTACTATTAATACTAAAAAAAAGAAGAGTACAAGATGACATCAGATTTCCCGTATGGTTCATTGTTTCAAATTCTTATCAATGTCATATCAAGCCTAAAAGAGTAAGAATTTTTTTTGAATTAAGTCGGTGGTTCTGAACCAGTGCATAATCTTCATCAAAACTTTCCAAATCGTTCCTTTATGATGGAATCGTAACGTGTGGAGTCTCAAAACCGCAACAAATCACAACCATCCCCAATCTCACTCAATCGACATTTAACCAGATTCAATTCAAAATTAATTTTCAAGACCTAATTCGGCATTATAAAAGCAGAGCAATATCACACTGACAAGGGAGGAGAAAAAGAGCCGAAAAACTCAGTAGGAAGAGGTCACCAAAAATTAGCAGAAAAAATCACAAAAAGAAATCAAAAGACGAAGAAAAGTGCAACCAAGACTAAAGAAATCCCGAACGTACGGTGTAAACGGAACGACGACACCAGCCACAAGCGTCGCTTTCAGATTTGCACGCCACCATACACGACCTCCGACGTGTGCATCACACTAGAGGACGAGCCCATCGTTCCACCGCCTTCAGTCTGCCTTGCCGGAATACACCGAGTTCCACCGTGAAATCATTGTCGGTAACTTCCTTCCTCCTTGATCTCTAAACTCTTTAGATTCAGTTAAAAAACTTCAAAAGTGTTGATATTATGTGATCGATTTTCATTGGTATGTTTGAATCATTGATTTTGTTTGTTGATCTTATCTATAATATAAGAAAATTTATTGTTCTGGATTTCTCTAAAATACCCTTTGATTATCTTAGTCTAAATTTATATTTTCGGGGTCTTTTTCTAGTTTATTCCAAACAATATTTTCTCCTTGCTTAGCTGTATGTCATTATCTCAATTTCAAATATCAATTTCTTTCTCTTATTCTCTCTCTTCACTTCTCTCTTTCTCTATCACGAAGTATTTCATTATTCTTCTCCCTCTTCTTCCTCCTCTTCTTATTCTTTTTCCTTCTTCTTCTTCCACGAAAACTGACAGAGCTTCGAAATTGAAGCTGTGAAGGAAACCCTAACCCTCAATAGTTTAAATCTCTGAACTCTTTTTCCACGTTAAGATGGAAAATCCCTAACCCTAACGATTGTGTTTGATAAACATGTAAGTATTTTTAACAAATTTTTAGCACTGACATTATTAGGTTTTCCAAGATTGAGTTTTTAGGTTTACATTTTTTTCATTATTAAAAGTGGGTCACGGGCTTAAAGGCAGGTTTGGACAATCTTCTTCTCCCATGTTTGTTTCAATCCTTTATTTTTTTTTTCTGAATTGGGTTTCAATTCTTTATTTTTAAAGTGGGTCACGAGCCATATACGCCATATACACTGTCACATAGCCTTCCATATTTTCATCTTTGTGCCTGTGATTTTTGTTATATGTAAACTACTGTCTTCCTATATCGTCCAATATCGGTCATGGCGGATCTTGGTCATGGTCCACATACTGTCTTCAAGTATTTTATTGCCGGTTATATTGTTCATCTTTCTCTTCTTCTTTCGTTTCTCTATTTTGGTTTCCAAATTTCCAGATTTCTAGGTCTGCTCTTTCAACTTTTAGGGCATAGGGCTAAAGAAGAAGAAATTGAAAAGAAGAAAATGGAAGTGAGAGAGAAAGTAAACATATTGCTACAATTCATAAGGTATATATATTTTATATTTCACTTTTTTTCTCTACATATTTGTTCTTCAGTTTCATTCAAACTTAAATTTTGGAAACCCTTTTTGATATTATTTTCATCTATTTTTTAATTTTGTTTTTTTATAAAAATTTTGAAAATATTTAGTTGACCAAATCATAATACTAAAATTTAACGATAAAATACGAGGAAGTATTTGTGCCGTTGGAATCTGGGGAACTTATTTGCAACTTATATCACAAGTGCTTATCAAAATAAGTGCTTCTGTAATTTGTTATTTTATTTGCAGGAGTTTGAACAACAATAGTTTGTCTCGAGCCTTTCCTGTTTCACTAGACAAAATTACACAACTTACTTTCTTGTGAGTATATAGTTAAATCACTTCTCTTCACTCGGAGATCTTTGTATTGTTCACCATTATTCATCAACATTTATTTTATGAAACTGAGAATTGTTAATTCTGTAGATCCAAGGATTTGTCTTATAACCTAAAATTGGTAGTATTAGAAAACAATTAGAATTTAAAATGTTGGCAATTTAGCATGTTATAAAGAGGAGATTATTGTTAGTTTAGGGAATGTTAAAAGTTTCGATTTCAGATAGCTCCAACATGCAGCTGATAGTTGACAGGTTGAAGAGAAACAATAGTTGTAAATAAATGATTTTCCATTCCATTGATTCTTCCTTACATAGTTGTACTCATTTTCACACGGGAAATCATATTCTGTTACTGAGCCATCACAAATGCATCATCATGTTCAATTATATGCAACATATTGAATTGACTCCATAATATCAATATAGCATTTTGAATTGACTGATTAACACTACTTTTATGTGCAGGGTATGCTTATGTAGCTGTGTTGTTAGGCGGTTCAATCGTCATTTTTGTCGTTGATATGCTTGGTGGCATTATTACTGGTGTTATGGCAGAACTTTTAGGAGGTATGATATAAATTTAAACTATTTTGGCCATTTAGATATTGCTATTTTTCTCATATGGCATGAAATTTACTTGAATCATAACAACGAGATTTAAAAAACTGTCATCATGCTGGTGATTTATAGATATATTCACTTTCCATCTGAACCATCTTTTGATCGAGTGATTTGTAGTTGTTGTTTTCACTCAGATATTGGAGCTACTACTCGGAGGTCTTACTTCGGCGGGTATATTGGATATATGGGTGGGTACTACATTTAAAATTTACCTGATCCGTGTCTAAATGCAAATGATCGGAAGCTCGGTTGCTAAATTCTTCTCCTTTACAGGCAGGGCATGATTCCCCTATACTTTTTTACCTTGCATTGGGTGGATCCCTGCTGTCGTATATTACTCGACCTCCTTTAAAGGTAGTTGTTTTAAAATGTTTCCTCATTTTTCAATTTTGTATATTTTTGTTTCTATTGTCTTTAATGGTCCTTGACTAAGTTATGCATGTTTTCTAGCTAAAACAAAACGGATGGCGCTATCGACATTACACAATTACCTATCGCTGGTACGTTTTGATCTCTCAAATATATTCAAACTCAATCTTCATATAATATCTTTTCAAAAGCTTATAACTAACTATTGCTACTTGCTACTGAAATATGGTTGCAGGATATCTACTCGGGGCTGGTAAACTGTATCATGATACAATACTATGTTATGTAATTTAATGACTGAAACCATGCTACAAGTAATGTAGACAAAGTTCTGTTAAAATACTATTATATATGATTCATTATGTCTTCAAATTTTTGTTTCATTCTGTCTAATCATCCTTATAGGTGGTATATCAAATACAATTTTGATATATTCTTCATTATTATGGATATCTAAACTTAAATCAATAAATTTCATTTAAAAAGTAAAGTGAACATCACTTTCTTAATACTCATGAAATGGTTGTATCTTTAATGTCAGATTGATTTTTCAACTTATGGGAAAAAAAGACCAAATAATTTGAACTTATGATAGGCTTCCATATATGTAGCATTGTTTCTGATAGAAGATTTCTTTACCCACCTCCCTATGGGGGTCACCCCCAGCGAAAAACCAAAACTGCCCCTGCTTCAGAGATGCATCTCCGAAGTTATTTTTTTTTTTGAATTTTCATACATTTCGGAAATGCATCTCCGAAAACACCAAAAAAGTGGTGTTTTCGGAGATGCATCTCCGAAGTTAAAAAAATTTAAAAACGTGAATATTTTCGGAAGTTCATTTCCGAAAATATTCCTGCATATACAAATTTCCCTCCTTCACTATTTCATCATTTCTCTCCAAAACATCTCAAAACCCTCTCCAAAACCCAATCAATCTCCATCCATTTTTCGCCCTAAAATCAAGTTTCAAACCGTTGATCACGTTAAAGGGAGCATAGAAAGCTACAATTTCAGGTAAACATCACTCATTTCATCCCCTATTTCACTATATTGAGTGATAAATTTTATGCTGAAACTGATATGGTTCGGAAGTTCATTTCCGAAATATATTACCTAATAAATTTCGGAAATGAACTTCCGAAATATGCCCTGGCAGTTAAAAAAAAAACAGTTTTGGCCAATTTTGCTAATTTATTCATTTGTTAGGTATGGTGCATCCGGACAACATTGTGCGAGACGATGGAGTATTAGTTCCGGAAATTGTCAATGTTTATAACGATCCGGTTATAGACGTTACTCCTATGATCGATGCGGTCGATGTTCGGCAACATTTTACAAATGATCGGAGCTTCGGTAGTCGCGAACAATTGATTGATTGGGTTCGGAAGGAAGCTAACAAACATGGGTTTGGAATTGTTATTTTAAGGTCGGACAACGGAAATAGTAGGCGGAAAGCTTTCGTTGTTTTGAATTGCGAACGGGGTGGTAGTTATGTACAATCAAACCGGGTGCTAAAACATGAGGACGCGGGATCGAGAAAGTGCGGGTGTCCGTTTAAGTTGCGTGCTACTCGGAGGGTTGATGATTTGTGGCGGTTAACCGTCATTTGTGGAATTCATAACCGTGCCTTGGATGTCAAGTTACACGGACATCCAATGGCGTGCCGTTTGTCCCGCGAAGAGAGGAATGTGATATCGGACCTAACGATAGTCAAAGTGGCGCCTCGCAACATAATTGCCGATTTGAAGCGTAAGAATCCGGATAGCGTTTCAAATATCAAGCAAGTTTACAATGAACGGCACAATCTCAAAGTATTGAATATGGGCCCTCGGTCGGAAATGCAACAACTTTTGAAACTACTAGACGATAACAAATATGTTTCAAGCTTCCGAACCTCCGAGGATAAAGTTACGGTGCGTGATATTTTTTGGACTCATCCCGAAAGTATCAAATTATTCAACACATTTCCAACTGTTCTAGTCATGGATTCGACGTACAAGACAAACAAATATAGGCTTCCGCTTCTAGAGATCGTCGGTGTGACCTCGACGGACAAGACTTATTCGGTGGGGTTTGCTTTTTTGGAGTGTGAAAAAGAAGACAACTTTACGTGGGCCTTGGGAATTTGCAAGTCTTTGTTAGTTGATCAAGAGGTTATGCCAAACGTCATTTGTAACACCCCATAAAATTCTTTATTTAATTTAATTAATTTTTTATTAAATATTAGAATTAAATTGAATTATTTGAGAATATGGATGAAATAAGGCTAATGGGCCAGTGTTGCTAGTAGCAGTTGGGGGGGGTGTATCAGTTGCAAAGCCCTTTTCTAAAATAAAGTTATATTTTCATAAAAATAGAAAAGAGGAGTATTTTGTGAAAAGAGAACCAAAAGGGAGAAGAGAAGATTGAACGTGAAATTGGGAGAAGAGCAAGTGCGAAGAGAAAGAGCATCCAAGAATTCAACATCGAGGTAAGGGGGGATTCTTCTCATTAACCTCTATTATGGGTATTATGAATGATTCGATTGAATTCGTATGTTAGGATTCCGAATTGGATTATATGTCGGTGTTTGGGGTTTTGGGATTTGTAGAACTTTAGGTTCAATTATGATGTATGATGCAATTGAGTTGTTGTGAATGATGTTTGATGTTGATTACTGATGTTAATACCTGTTAGAAGTATGTATAAATGTGCATTTTCGTGCTGTGATGAGATTTTGGACGTGTTGAGATGATTGGATTCGCACTTGGGATGAAAATAGTGCTGCAGAAAAGTGATTTTTCTGCTATATCAGTAATGTAACCGGTTACATGAGGGAAGTAACCGATTACATGGTCTCAAACAGGCGAAGAACTGCATTTCGCGATGATGTAACCGGTTACATCATTTAGGTAACCGGTTACCACTGGGCGAAATTGAAAAATAAAAGTAACTGTCAGTGATGTAACCGGTTACATCATTCAGGTAACCGGTTACCACTGAAGCTTTTTGGAAAAATACTCATTTTAAATATCCGTAACTTTTAAACTGTTAATCCTTTTTGTACGCCGTTTCGAGTACCTGGTAGATGGATTAATGCCCTATTTTATGATGTATATTAGGGGATTATAATTTAAAAATCATTTTGTTGGTTTTGTGGATTGTGTTTGGTGATCGTTTAAGTAATGGTACGAACATGCTATGCGGTGTTTCTAGCTATTACGATTGATGAGATGATAATATTTTTGTGGTGTTAAATGTATTATGTCGTAGTGAATATCAAATGGTTGTGATATTATTATGCTTGTATGTTGTGATATGAATGATTATGAATTGTTGGTGGATGTAAATGATGAGCATGTCGTGGTTGATGCATGCATTTCATAATCATGTTGTGGGCTGTATCCCTTATGGTGGTGGGACAGCGGTAGCTAATTCCCATTGTGTGGAATTAGTGAGAGAAGTAGCCGAATCTTTATGGTGGTGGATCGGTGAGATGGGTTATCCCATGATTGGTACCACATGCATTAGTTGCATTGCATTAGGTTGTTGTGTATAATTGTAACATGAATGGAAGTTGTCCAATGTTGCAATTTGTGTGTATTTTGGTATGAATGACTGTATTTGATAAATGTTGCTATGCGATCTGAATATAATTGATTTGGGTGAATAATGTATGGATGAAGTTGTACTGTTTATATTCCTATAACATTTGTTAATGCGAATGAAACTCACCCTTACTGTTGTTATTTTTCAGATCGAGGAGTAGCTTGTGTACTTGGTGAGGATTAGCTCGTCAAGTAGTTCGTTAGAGTCAGTTGGGTCTGTGTCATGCTCTGGTCGTGTAACACCGGGAACGTTATTTTAGAGTTGGCTGATAAACTTTTGTTTTGTTTATGGTTTATGGTTGAATTATGAGTCTATGACTCCGGTTGTTTGATTATTCAGTTGTTAAGAATATTCCGCTGTGTTAACATGCTACCTGAATAATTTTGGTTTATCGTTCCTTATATGGCATGACATGAATGTTTATTTATTTTATTGGAGTTGTAATGCCCTTTCTCATGTTTTACTCTGATTTTTGAAAAATTTTCCGCGGGGTTTAGAAGGGTGTTACAATAGTGGTATCAGAGCATAGTCGGTCGTTTGAGTCATAGTCTTAGAGTCGGTTAATCCTTCGTATTCGACTAGTGTAAGGTTGACACTGTCGATACTTCTTGTTCTAATGAATATTGTTTGATATTTAGCAGAACAATGGCCGAAAGAGGAGGAAGAAATGACGACGCGATCGCTGAGGCTCTGGGCATGATTGCTGGTGTGTTGGGAGGGAATGCCAATGGAGCTGGTATTGGTGCTGACAGGCAGCTGAACAGTTTTCAGAGGAACAATCCTCCTTTGTTCAAAGGCACGCACGATCCCGAAGGCGCTCAGAGGTGGCTGAAGGAAATTGAAAGGATCTTCCGAGTGATCGATTGTGCTGAAAATCTGAAGGTGAGGTACGGGACTCACATGCTGTCTGAAGAAGCTGATGATTGGTGGATGGCTAGTAGAGATGAACTTGAATCTGCAGGTGTAGCGATCACTTGGGCTGTATTCAGGCAAGAATTCCTGAGGAGGTACTTTCCTGAGGATATTCGAGGCAAGAAAGAAGTTGAGTTTTTGGAGCTAACACAAGGTAACATGACAGTACCAGAATATGCTTCAAAGTTTGTTGAGCTGGCCAAGTACTATATCCACTATAACAATGATGAAGCGAGCGAATTTTCGAAATGTGTTAAGTTCGAGAATGGTCTCCGTGATGAAATTAAGCAGGGAATCAGGTACCAAAGGATTCGTCGGTTTGCTGATTTGGTAGATTGTAGTAGAATCTATGAAGAGGATAACCTGAGGCTGAAGTCATCTCACTCCCGCGAGTCAGTTGACAGGAAAGGGAAGAAGCCTATGGACCGTGGTAAACCATATGGTAGAGGTAATTATAAAGCTGGAAGTTGGAAGAAGCCTAGTGGGGGAGACTCTAGTGCCCCTGTTAAGTGCTTTAAGTGTGGAGAACCGGGACATCGTGTTCACGAGTGCAAAAGCGAAGAGAAGAAGTGCTACAGGTGTGGTAAAGCAGGCCACATTGCTGTTGACTGCAAAGGAAGGACCGTGACTTGTTATAACTGTGGTGAAGAGGGCCATATTAGTCCACAGTGTCCTAAGCCAAAGAAGAATCAAGCTGGGGGTAAAGTTTTCGCTTTATCAGGTTCAGAGACTACTCCAGAGGATCGATTGATTAAAGGTATGTGTTTTATCCATGGCACTCCTTTAATTGCAATAATAGATACTGGAGCAACTCACTCGTTTATTTCATTGGATTGTGCTAAACGTCTGAACTTGGAAATATCTGATATTCATGGAAGTATGATCATTGACACTCCTGCGTCGGGTTCAGTGACTACTTTGTTTGCCTGTTTGAACTGTCCAATTGATATTTTTGGTAAAGAGTTCGGAATGGACTTAGTATGCATTCCGCTGGAACAACTTGATGTCATCCTGGGTATGAATTGGTTGCAATTTAATCGGGTTCATATCAACTGTTTCACGAAGACAGTTATTTTTCCTGAAGATGTCAGTGTCGAGGATTTAGCAATGACTGCTAGACAAGTGGATGAAGCCATGAAGGACGGGGCTGCCGTGTTTATGTTGATTGCATCCATGGAAGTGAAGAAGAAAGCGGTGAGTAGTGATTTACCAGTAGTATGTGAATTCCCAGAAGTTTTTCCAGAAGATGTAAGAGCGTTACCGCCAGAGAGGGAGGTAGAATTTGCTATTGAGTTAGTTCCTGGAACTAGTCCTGTGTCGATGGCGCCGTATCGTATGTCGGCATCTGAATTAGCAGAATTGAAGAGTCAACTGGAAGATTTACTGGAAAAAGAATTCATTCGTCCTAGTGTGTCGCCGTGGGGTGCGCCGGTGTTGTTGGTAAAGAAGAAAGAAGGCTCTATGAGACTGTGTGTGGATTATAGACAGCTGAATAAAGTTACTATCAAGAATCGATATCCATTACCGAGGATTGATGATTTGATGGATCAACTGGTTGGTGCGAGTGTGTTTAGCAAAATTGACTTGAGGTCGGGATATCATCAGATTCGGGTGAAGACGGACGATATTCAGAAAACGGCATTTAGAACAAGGTATGGTCATTACGAATATACAGTGATGCCATTTGGGGTGACTAATGCACCGGGGGTTTCATGGAGTATATGAATAGGATCTTCCATCCTTATCTGGATCAGTTTGTAGTGGTATTTATCGATGATATTCTAATATATTCTAAGAGTGAAGAAGAACATGCAGAGCATCTGAGGGTGGTATTAGAACTACTGAAGGAAAAGAAACTTTATGCGAAACTGTCAAAGTGTGAGTTCTGGCTAAGTGAAGTAAGCTTTCTTGGGCATGTAATTTCTGAAGATGGTATTGCCGTTGACCCAACGAAAGTAGAAGCAGTGTCTCAATGGGAAGCTCCGAAGTCAGTTTCCGAAATCCGTAGTTTCCTTGGTCTTGCGGGTTACTATAGAAAGTTCATTGAAGGTTTCTCGAAGTTAGCGTTACCGTTAACTAAGTTGACTAGGAAGGTTCAAGTATTCATCTGGGATTCGAAATGTGAGGAAGGATTCCAAGAATTGAAAAGGAGATTGACTAGTGCACCGATCTTGATTTTGCCGAATCCAGCGGAATCTTTTGTTGTATATTGTGATGCTTCATTGTTGGGATTAGGATGTGTACTAATGCAGAATCAACAGGTAGTCGCTTATGCGTCGAGACAACTCAAGGTACATGAGAGAAACTATCCGACTCATGACTTAGAGTTGGCAGCAGTGGTATTTGTGTTGAAATTGTGGAGACACTATCTGTATGGTTCGAGGTTTGAAGTGTTTAGTGACCACAAGAGCCTGAAGTATCTCTTTGATCAAAAAGAGCTGAATATGAGGCAAAGGAGATGGTTAGAGTTCCTCAAGGATTACGATTTTGGGCTAAATTACCATCCGGGTAAAGCAAATGTAGTTGCCGATGCTTTGAGTAGGAAGTCCTTGCATATGTCTATGCTTATGGCGAGAGAATTGGATTTAATTGAACAATTCAGAGATTTGAGTTTAGTATGCGAAGGCACTCCTGTCAGTGTTAAGTTGGGCATGCTGAAGCTGACTAGTGGCATTCTGGAAGAGATTCGAGAGGGTCAGAAAGTTGATATAGAGTTAGTGGATAAATTGACTCTAATTAACCAAGGCAAGGGAGGTGAATTCAGAATCGACGAGAATGGTATTATAAGGTTTGGTAATCGTGTTTGCGTTCCTAATGTTTCCGAATTGAGGAAGAGTATTCTCGAAGAAGGACATCGTAGTGGATTGAGCATACATCCTGGTGCAACCAAGACGTATCATGATTTGAAGAAGCTGTTTTGGTGGCCTAGAATGAAAAAGGAAATAGCTGAATTTGTCTATGCTTGTTTAACTTGTCAGAAGTCGAAGATTGAGCATCAGAAACCATATGGAGCTATGCAACCGTTATTTATTCCGGAATGGAAGTGGGATAGTATATCTATGGATTTTGTTTCTGGGTTGCCGAGGACGGTGAAGAACTATGAAGCCATTTGGGTCATAGTGGATAGGTTGACTAAGTCTGCTCACTTTATACCAATGAGAATGGATTACCCAATGGAGAAGCTGGCTCAATTGTACATTGAGAAGATAGTGAGTTTGCATGGTATTCCTTCGAGTATCGTGTCAGATAGAGATCCAAGGTTTACATCCAAATTTTGGGAAGGGTTGCAGAAGGCTTTGGGCACTAAGCTGAGACTGAGTTCTGCTTATCATCCGCAGACGGATGGACAGACGGAAAGAACTATTCAATCGCTAGAAGATTTATTGCGTGCTTGTGTGTTGGAAAGAGGTGGTACTTGGGATAGTTATTTACCCTTGATCGAATTTACCTACAATAATAGTTTTCACTCGAGCATTGGTATGGCTCCGTTTGAAGCTTTGTATGGTCGGAGGTGCATGACGCCTTTATGTTGGTACGAATCTGGCGAAAGTGCGGTGATTGGACCAGAGATTGTTCAAGAAACGACTGAAAAGATTAAGATGATTCAAGAGAAGATGAAGGCTTCTCAGAGTCGTCAGAAGAGCTATCATGACAAGAGACGGAGAACACTTGAGTTTCAAGAAGGAGATCATGTGTTTATGAGAGTTACTCCTATGAGTGGTATCGGACGAGCTCTAAAGTCAAGGAAGTTGACTCCGCGTTTTATTGGTCCGTTTCAGATTTCAGAAAGAGTGGGAGAGGTGGCGTATCGCATTGCGTTGCCACCGACACTTGCGAATCTGCATGATGTATTCCATGTGTCGCAGTTGAGGAAATACATTGCTGATCCATCTCATGTGATCCAAGTGGATGATGTACAGGTAAAGGATAATCTGACAGTTGAAGCTTTGCCTATGAGGATTGAGGATCGGAAGGTGAAACAATTGCGTGGCAAGGAGATAGCGTTGGTCAGAGTAGCTTGGGGAGGACCAGCCGGTGGGAATGTTACATGGGAATTGGAGAGCCAGATGAAGGACTCCTACCCGGAACTCTTTGCCTAAGGTATGTTTTCGAGGACGAAAACTTTTCTAGTGGGGGAGGGTTGTAACACCCCATAAAATTCTTTATTTAATTTAATTAATTTTTTATTAAATATTAGAATTAAATTGAATTATTTGAGAATATGGATGAAATAAGGCTAATGGGCCAGTGTTGCTAGTAGTAGTTGGGGGGTGTATCAGTTGCAAAGCCCTTTTCTAAAATAAAGTTATATTTTCATAAAAATAGAAAAGAGGAGTATTTTGTGAAAAGAGAACCAAAAGGGATAAGAGAAGATTGAACGTGAAATTGGGAGAAGAGCAAGTGCGAAGAGAAAGAGCATCCAAGAATTCGACATCGAGGTAAGGGGGGATTCTTCTCATTAACCTCTATTATGGGTATTATGAATGATTCGATTGAATTCGTATGTTAGGATTCCGAATTGGATTATATGTCAGTGTTTGGGGTTTTGGGATTTGTAGAACTTTAGGTTCAATTATGATGTATGATGCAATTGAGTTGTTGTGAATGATGTTTGATGTTGATTACTGATCGGTCACCATTTCTAGTAAGTTTCCGCACCTTTTTCCGACCGAAATTCGTAATCTTGGTAATACTAAGTGGCATTGGCATATGTTTTTAAAGTGAGTTTCTTGTTTTTCGGTCGTATGGCTTTGTTGCATTTTAATGTGTTTTGAGTATTATAAAAGTGTCGTTTTATGCGCTGGTTGTTAGTTTGTTTTTGGCCAGGTTGATGCACGGGAGAGATAGAGACTTATGGCGCGCACAAATGGAAAAAGAAGCCGAAAAAGCCAAAGCTGAGGGCCACACGGGCACCCGTGTGCATGCACACGGTCCGTGTCAAAAAGTGGCTAGAAAAGCAAGTTTGATGCAAAGACAGAGGTTTCACACGGGCACCCGTGTGCAGGCACACGGTCCGTGTGAAAAGATGCAGGGAACGTGTGTTTTTGGCCCAGGAGCAGAGAAACAACACGGGCGCCCGTGTGCAGCAACACGGCCCGTGTTGTTGAAGCGTGCTGATTTTATTTTCATTATTTTTCTCACCTGAAGGGGACCAGTAAGGGTATTTTTGGTACTTCAGTTTCAACCTGAATGGAAGCGAGTTATAAGAACAACCTTAGGGCAAAGAGAAGGGGACTTTTTGACGTACGAAAGAATTGCAGAAGAAAGAGGAGAGCTCTCAAGGGTTTTGGAGAACAGAGATCTTCAAGAGCAATTGCGATTGAAGATCAAAGCAATCCTATTTTCTTGTAATGTCTAATCTTCCTATTGTATTTTCTTTGAATATTATGAGCGGCTAAACCCCCCAATGCTAGGGGGTGTCCCTGAATTGCTATTGTCATTGAACCTAATTTCCTTTATGTTAGAGAATATTTATGTGTGTGAAATTATTTGATTGTGCAAAGTGCTTATTGCTCTATCTATCTGACAAATAGATTTTTGATTTACGGTTAAGGTTTAGGTCGGACAAACCACCTTATCGCTGTTGCAAAATTATATTACGATTGTTATTGCTTAGGAATGAGGATGCTTCGTAGTAACCATAATAATCTTGATAAATTATATTGCGCTTGATTACTTCTTGAATTGCTAAGGAATTAGGATACAAGAAAGTATCAAAAGGTTTTCCTCTGAGGAATTAGGGAAGATAACTCTTGAGATTCGGTAATAGTTCATGTACATTGATATTTTATAACTAAGGATTAAGGGTCATTGCAAGGCAATTCATACACTCACCCTAGCATATTCTCTCATATTGTTTTAAAGTCACATTTACGTCTCTTATTGATTTGTTGTCATTTATCATTATTTCTAGTAAAACAACAAAACCCCCATGGTCTTTTGTTCAATTGAATCATTAAAATAACTTATATTTCCTACGCAGTCCACGAGATCGATATTTGGGATAAATCCTATCATTACTACATCGGTAAAAATAGTACACTTGCTATTTTCCGATCAAGTTTTTGGCGCCGTTGCCGGGGACTGCCATAATATAAGTGATTAATAAGTCAATTGAAATTTTGTTGCTCTGCAACTAAAATTCTATTTTTCTGCAATTTTTATTTTGATTTTATTTTTGTTATTATTTGTGCTTCCAATTAAGCATTGTCTAATCTTGTATGCGAGGTAAGGCCTCAGCTGAACTTCTTTTTGACGCAGAACCAGAAAGAACATTGCGAGCACGACTACGAGAAGTTAAGCGGAAAAGACTGGCATCGAAAGAGGGATCACCTATAGTTTCAGAATCGGAAGACGAAGAAGGACTATCTATTCCGTCCGAGCATTCAGAGTCTGAATCAGAACCTATGGCAGCGGATCCACCTCCTCCCGAGAGACTTTTAGGAGACTATGGAAGGGCTAATGCCCCGCTTGGAAGAATGACCATCGTAAACCAACCGGTCAATGTGGCACACTTCCAACTCCATCCTTCAACTATCCGACAGTTGGAGAGCAAACCGTTTGCGGGAAGAATCAATGAAGATGCAAATAAGCATCTACAAAGATTCCTCACCACAACAACATCATTGAAGATTGAAGGCCATTCTGAAGAAGCCAAGAGACTCGTGATGTTCCCATTTACTTTATCCGAAGATGCAGAAGAATGGTTTTACTCACTTCCAGCTGGAAGCATCACAACATGGCAACAGATGGAAACCGCCTTCTTGAATGAGTATTTCCCTGCTTCAGTCTTCATTCGAAAAAGATATGAAATCGTGAATTTTAAGCAGAAAGAAGGGGAATCGCTGGGAGATGCATATAAAAGGTTCAAGAGGTGTTTGGTTGCTTGTCCTACTCATAACATGGACCCAACAGAGAAAATGCAGACTTTTGTTAATGGTCTACGAGTCAAGACAAAACAGCTGATAGACACTGCAGCCGGTGGCTCAACTAATTTTTCAACAGCCACTGGTATCAAGAGAATCATAGAAGCTATTGCCGCTAACGAGCACATTGAGTTATATGACCGTGCAATGAGCCAACCGGAAGGTAAAATTGATTTGAAGCTTGTTGATCAGGTGGTTAAAATGGAAGAACAAATTGCGGTTGAAGTAGAAAGAAGATTGAAGAAGATGAATATTGGTGAACAGAAAGTAGCACAAGTTGAGCCAGTCGCCTCAGTTGTATGTGAAATATGTAGTGGACCGCATTTTGCTATGCATTGTGTGGAAACGCAAGAACAAGTGGAACAGATTCATATGTTGAGGCAGAATAATCCATACGCCAACACATATAATCCAGGATGGAAAAATCATCCTAATTTCGCATGGAAAGACCAACAAGGGAATATTCAAAAGCCGGGACCCAACCAATATCAATCTCAAGCTCAGCCACATCAATACATACCTCCACAACAACCTCCATATCAACAACAATTCCAACATCATCCTCAACAATTTCAACAACAGGTACCAAAGAAAGAAGATTGGGAGATCGCTCTTGAAAAAGTGGCAACCCAAAACTCTCAGTTTCAAGAAGAGACAAGAGCCAACCTCAGGAACACCACGGATTCAATTAAAAATCTTGAAGTTCAAATGGGTCAAATAGCACAACATCTCACTCTACAGGCACAAGGAAACTTTCCGAACGAAACTGTGAAAGATCAGAAAAATCAAGAGAAGATCAATGCTGTTACAACAAGGAGTAAAAAGGTGTTAGAATCGGAAAAAGAAAAAGAAGAGATAGATGACCCTATGGTGATAGAGGTAGATTTGGAAATAAGAGAGAACCCAAGAGAGCCAGAAGTGGTGATACCACCGGTTAAACCAGCTGAAGAAAAAATTAAAAAAGATGCTGAACCGGTAATTAAACTACCCTTCCCTTCAAGAGTAACAAAGAAGAATTCAAAAGAGAAAGACTTTAAGAAGTTCACTAAATTGTTCAAAAGGTTAGAGGTGAATCTACCTTTTTTTGAAGCACTTGAACACATGCCTTTGTATAAGAAATTTATGAAGGAGGTGTTGGCGAAAAAGAGATCACTAGGAGGAGAACCAAAAATTGTAATCGAGAAGTGTGGTATAGTCTCTTCAGCAAGAAAGATCCCAATTAAGAGGAAAGACCCTGGGGCGGTGGCGATACCATGCACTATCAAGAATATAGCATTTAAAAAGGTACTCCTCGATTCTGGTTCTAGTGTGAGTTTAATGCCTTTATCCATTTTCAAAAAGCTTGAATTAGAAAAGATTAGTGAAAGTAAGACACAGTTAAGGTTCGCCGATCACACCGTTAAGAAATCCTATGGGGTAGCTGAAGATGTACTAGTGGAAGTTGATAAGTTTGTTTTCCCTGTTGACTTCCACATCATGGACATTCCGGAAGATGAAGAAACTCCTATCCTTCTTGGGAGACCCTTTTTGTCAACAGGCCGCTGTAATTTTGACATTGAAAAAGGGACGCTAACGCTGAAATCATTTGATGAAGAAGTAACCTTGAAGATGTTAGGAGTCAGGAAACATAGGTCAGATGTGAATGAGAAAACCTCAACTGGTATGACGGAAGGTGAACAAGAAGACAAAAATCTTAAAAATCTCCAAGAAAAAGTTTCTAGCATAGCCTCTATGATGGAACCAACTTATGTAGCTGTCAAAAGTCCTAAGAAAGCTGAAGAAGTAGAGAAAAATGTGGGAAGCAAATTGAAGAGAAAAGTTATCCAGGCTTTTCATCTTCATGAGTTCGCGGTTGCGGAAGTGGCAAGCAACAAGGTTTGGAAAAGGAAATACCCTCCATAATAAAGGGTAATGGACCGTCGAGCCATGCGACGTTAAACGAAGCGCTTCGTGGGAGGCAACCCACGGTTTTAATAATTAGTTTTTCTGTTTGTTTGTTTTATTTTCAGGAAATAAAAGAGAGCATCTCTAGTGGAAGCTAGGAAGTGATCATTGGAATGCAATACCTCTGTAAGCAACCTCTCCAAGGCTGGTTCTAAAACATTGAGGACAATGTTTAGTTCAAGTGTGGGGAGGTTCTTATTTTATTTGCTTTATTGCTTTGCTTTCCGTTTTGAATTCATAGTTTAGTTTGTTTAATTTGAACCATTTTCTTTTGTCTTTCTGTTATTGTGTTTATTTCAAGTTTGTAGTGCTGCCATGGTGTTACCAGGTTGGATACAAGTCGGAAGGGGGCAAATGAATAGATAGTGGTTGAACAACACATCTCACACTTGATCTCTACAGGCACCACGGAAGTTGACACAATCAAAGAGAAGAAGGTAGGACGCAAAAAGTCAACACTGAACCAAGAGAGGAGTATGGTGTACTTTAGATGAAAGGAAACTGCAGGACACCAATAGCACCTCGAAGCATGCAAGCTTAACCGACCCGGTGAGATTTCAGAGCCAAATTCATAACTCCACATAAGAGTCCAGTCAGGTATGGCACTATTCACTTTGATTTTGTGTATGTTCTCATAACACAAGCACACTACGAGAGCGCACACTGAGACAAGTTTTTTCGTAACCCCGAGCCTTTCTAGCTATCCTGTATGCATGATATCCATCGTCAACCCCCTTTGAGCCGTAATGTTTGTTTTGTTCATTGTTGTTATTCTCGTTACCACCCACATATTTACTATTCATGTTATCGCTCGGCATTAATGTTATTCTCTTGAAAGACACGAAAGAATCTAAGTGTGGGGTTGTAAACCATTGAGAAAAGGGCAAGAAAAAAATAGAAAGAAAAAAAAAAGATGAATGTTGAACTTGTGAAAATCCAAAGAGAAAGTTTGAAAAACAAAAGGAAGAAAAAATCCTTAACCCTTGCCCACGTATATGAAAGACCATGTGAATGACTCTAAAAAGCTAAAAACAAGATGTCGAAGGTCTTAACCCCATTCTTACGATTCAAACCACTAAGAGTAGAAATGTGAACCCAACATAAATGCCGAGCACCAAAACCATTTGTTATCCCATTCCTTGTTACCCCACCAAACCCAAGCCACGTTACAACCCTAAGACCTCATGAAGTGTGTGTAATCTGTGTGTGTAGTGATTAGAGAATATATTCAAAGTTAAAAGTAATATGCATGCCTTGGTACTATGAGTGTAGACACTTTAACCTGGAGAGATTTTGTGAGAGTGTGAAAAGCTTGCAGGTGAAAACGTGCTCGAAAGTGATAATGCAGTTGATAGTTTGAAGAAGGAAACCAGAAACTCGATTGCTAAGTGAAGGAATCTTGCGAAAAACCTGATTGTGTTGTGGAGAAAAGAATCTCGTCAGGTGACCTCTGTTTTGCCTCGATACATCACTTGAGGACAAGCAATGAGATAAGTGTGGGGTTGTGATCGGTCACCATTTCTAGTAAGTTTCCGCACCTTTTTCCGACCGAAATTCGTAATCTTGGTAATACTAAGTGGCATTGGCATATGTTTTTAAAGTGAGTTTCTTGTTTTTCGGTCGTATGGCTTTGTTGCATTTTAATGTGTTTTGAGTATTATAAAAGTGTCGTTTTATGCGCTGGTTGTTAGTTTGTTTTTGGCCAGGTTGATGCACGGGAGAGATAGAGACTTATGGCGCGCACAAATGGAAAAAGAAGCCGAAAAAGCCAAAGCTGAGGGCCACACGGGCACCCGTGTGCATGCACACGGTCCGTGTCAAAAAGTGGCTAGAAAAGAAAGTTTGATGCAAAGACAGAGGTTTCACACGGGCACCCGTGTGCAGGCACACGGTCCGTGTGAAAAGATGCAGGGAACGTGTGTTTTTGGCCCAGGAGCAGAGAAACAACACGGGCGCCCGTGTGCAGCAACACGGCCCGTGTTGTTGAAGCGTGCTGATTTTATTTTCATTATTTTTCTCACCTGAAGGGGACCAGTAAGGGTATTTTTGGTACTTCAGTTTCAACCTGAATGGAAGCGAGTTATAAGAACAACCTTAGGGCAAAGAGAAGGGGACTTTTTGACGTACGAAAGAATTGCAGAAGAAAGAGGAGAGCTCTCAAGGGTTTTGGAGAACAGAGATCTTCAAGAGCAATTGCGATTGAAGATCAAAGCAATCCTATTTTCTTGTAATGTCTAATCTTCCTATTGTATTTTCTTTGAATATTATGAGCGGCTAAACCCCCCAATGCTAGGGGGTGTCCCTGAATTGCTATTGTCATTGAACCTAATTTCCTTTATGTTAGAGAATATTTATGTGTGTGAAATTATTTGATTGTGCAAAGTGCTTATTGCTCTATCTATCTGACAAATAGATTTTTGATTTACGGTTAAGGTTTAGGTCGGACAAACCACCTTATCGCTGTTGCAAAATTATATTACGATTGTTATTGCTTAGGAATGAGGATGCTTCGTAGTAACCATAATAATCTTGATAAATTATATTGCGCTTGATTACTTCTTGAATTGCTAAGGAATTAGGATACAAGAAAGTATCAAAAGGTTTTCCTCTGAGGAATTAGGGAAGATAACTCTTGAGATTCGGTAATAGTTCATGTACATTGATATTTTATAACTAAGGATTAAGGGTCATTGCAAGGCAATTCATACACTCACCCTAGCATATTCTCTCATATTGTTTTAAAGTCACATTTACGTCTCTTATTGATTTGTTGTCATTTATCATTATTTCTAGTAAAACAACAAAACCCCCATGGTCTTTTGTTCAATTGAATCATTAAAATAACTTATATTTCCTACGCAGTCCACGAGATCGATATTTGGGATAAATCCTATCATTACTTCATCGGTAAAAATAGTACACTTGCTATTTTCTGATCAATTACTGATGTTAATACCTGTTAGAAGTATGTATAAATGTGCATTTTCGTGCTGTGATGAGATTTTGGACGTGTTGAGATGATTGGGTTCGCACTTGGGATGAAAACAGTGCTGCAGAAAAGTGATTTTTCTGCTATATCAGTAATGTAACCGGTTACATGAGGGAAGTAACCGATTACATGGTCTCAAACAGGCGAAGAACTGCATTTCGCGATGATGTAACCGGTTACATCATTTAGGTAACCGGTTACCACTGGGCGAAATTGAAAAATAAAAGTTACTGTCAGTGATGTAACCGGTTACATCATTCAGGTAACCGGTTACCACTGAAGCTTTTTGGAAAAATACTCATTTTAAATATCCGTAACTTTTAAACCGTTAATCCTTTTTGTACGCCGTTTCGAGTACCTGGTAGATGGATTAATGCCCTATTTTATGATGTATATTAGGGGATTATAATTTAAAAATCATTTTGTTGGTTTTGTGGATTGTGTTTGGTGATCGTTTAAGTAATGGTACGAACATGCTATG
Source organism: Vicia villosa (assembly GCF_029867415.1). Taxonomy (NCBI): domain Eukaryota; kingdom Viridiplantae; phylum Streptophyta; class Magnoliopsida; order Fabales; family Fabaceae; genus Vicia; species Vicia villosa. The sequence goes on from NC_081185.1 coordinate 43,452,792, forward strand.
CGGTGTTTCTAGCTATTACGATTGATGAGATGATAATATTTTTGTGGTGTTAAATGTATTATGTCGTAGTGAATATCAAATGGTTGTGATATTATTATGCTTGTATGTTGTGATATGAATGATTATGAATTGTTGGTGGATGTAAATGATGAGCATGTCGTGGTTGATGCATGCATTTCATAATCATGTTGTGGGTGTATCCCTTATGGTGGTGGGACAGCGGTAGCTAATTCCCATTGTGTGGAATTAGTGAGAGAAGTAGCCGAATCTTTATGGTGGTGGATCGGTGAGATGGGTTATCCCATGATTGGTACCACATGCATTAGTTGCATTGCATTAGGTTGTTGTGTATAATTGTAACATGAATGGAAGTTGTCCAATGTTGCAATTTGTGTGTATTTTGGTATGAATGACTGTATTTGATAAATGTTGCTATGCGATCTGAATATAATTGATTTGGGTGAATAATGTATGGATGAAGTTGTACTCTTTATATTCCTATAACATTTGTTAATGCGAATGAAACTCACCCTTACTGTTGTTATTTTTCAGATTGAGGAGTAGCTTGTGTACTTGGTGAGGATTAGCTCGTCAAGTAGTTCGTTAGAGTCATTTGGGTCTGTGTCATGCTCTGGTCGTGTAACACCGGGAACGTTATTTTAGAGTTGGCTGATAAACTTCTGTTTTGTTTATGGTTTATGGTTGAATTATGAGTCTATGACTCCGGTTGTTTGATTATTCAGTTGTTAAGAATATTCCGCTGTGTTAATATGCTACCTGAATAATTTTGGTTTATCGTTCCTTATATGGCATGACATGAATGTTTATTTATTTTATTGGAGTTGTAATGCCCTTTCTCATGTTTTACTCTGATTTTTGAAAAAATTTCCGCGGGGTTTAGAAGGGTGTTACATCATTGTCACCGATCGGGACAATGCTTTGATGAATGCGGTCGATACCGTCTTCCCGACATCTACCGCTTTACTTTGCCGGTATCACATAACTTGCAACGTGAGAAGCAAGTTGAAACCCGCGGTTGGGACAAAAGATAGGCCGGATGAAAATGGTAAAGTTGTCAAATCCGGTGTTGTGGTTGATAGGATAATGGCGGCATGGAGGGAAATTTTGGATGCATACTCCGAAGAGGTGTATACCGAGAAATTGGTACACTTTAGGTCTTTGTGTGGTTCCATTAAGACCTTTTGTCATTACGTCGAATCCACCATTCTTGACAAAGTTAGAGAAAAAGTCGTGTGCGCTTGGACAAATCGGGTTAGACATCTTGGTTGCACCACGACTAACCGAGTTGAATCCGCACATGCGGTCTTCAAGAGGTGGTTGGGTGATAGCAAGGGAGATTTGTGTCGGGGATGGGACACCGTGAACCAAATGCTTGAAAATCAACACAATGAAATTCAAACATCGTTCGGTCGGAGCAAGACGGTTATGGAACACCAGTATAAGGGCCAAATTCTATTCTCCCAATTGATTTACAACATATCTCGAACGGGTTTGAATTTTTTGTTTCATGAAGCTAAGCGGTCGGAGACCACGGGGACGAATAGTTCATTATGTGGGTGCACCATTAGAACTACATACGGCCTTCCGTGTGCTTGTATAATTTCAAAAAAGAAGAAGTTGAATTCACCAATACGCATGGATGAGGTAGCCGACCATTGGAAGAAACTTCGTTTTGATGATTTTGCCCCGCCGAAGGAAAATGACTCCAAAATCACCATCTCCGACGAGTTGGAAGTGAGAAGTTTGCTAAAGCGGACGACACAACAAAAATGCACATAAAAGAATAATTGCGAAAGATCGCATTTCCGGAAACCACCGATTTGAAACCGCCATCTCAACCGGTTAAAACGAAAGGTGCACCGAAAAAGTCCAAAATTACACAAGATGACACGTCAACAAAACGATCTCCTTCCTACTTTGAACATGTTGATGCATCGTTTCCGGAAATTCATGAGACACCGAAGTTTAAGTGTAGTGGTAACAAAGGAGCCCGTATTTCGAAGCCACCTCGCACACTGCCGATCAAAAAATCACCAATTGTCTACATTGATGAGATGCCACTTTTTATGCACAAATATATCGATAAAATCGTTGATGTTGGAGGCGACGGCAATTGTGGATATCGGGCCGTTGCGGGTTTGCTCGGTAAAGGGGAAAATAATCACACTTTAGTCCGACGGGAACTCATTGCGGAGTTGACTTCGTATCGGGACATCTACGGCCGACTATATGAAAATCAAGAAAAGTTTGCAAAAATTCATGATGCACTTGTTCCATCACTTACCGGTATCGCTCCGGTTTCGAAGTGGATGTCATTCCCCGAGATGGGTCATCTAATAGCAAGTGCATATGATATGGTGTGCGTCGATTTGACGAGGTTTGGACTAAGTGAGACTTTCTTTCCACTTCATAGTCGACCGCCGTTGGACGCGTCGGGCCGCATCATATGCATCGGGTATCTACGATCGCGGCACTTCGTTCAAGTGTTTTTGAAACCGGGTTGTCCTATACCGGCTACTTCTTGTCAATGGACGGCACATCGTTCAAATGAGGCAGAGACTTGGCCGGATCCGTTCGTTTCGAGAATGGCGGAGTTTGAAGAAATGATGAGCAAAGAGCGCGAGCAAAATAGAGAGCGGTCGAAGAACGTGCCTATTTTGGACTTAGGATCCACCGATTGGTTCGGTGAATTTTAGTTCGTTCCGGATCGTTTTTGTTTGTAACGATCATTTTTTGTATGTATTGTTGTTTATCATGTAAAATCGGACCGATTCAATACATATATAATATAAGTATGTTTTATGTCATCTTTGTCTAATTTATGTTTAATGTCAATTCCATTTGTTCAATTTACACAACACACTAAGCAATCAACAAAATGTAAAATTTATGTCTGTTTCTGCATAATTCGGAAATGAACTTCCGAAATATACATGTCTGCCTCCTATTTTCGAAAGTTCATTTCCGAAATGTCCCCTGAGGCAGGATAAGGTTTGTTGGGCCATCAATGCTCCAATAAGTCTATAAATACTACACACTCTTCTTCATCCTCTTCACACCACAAAACACAAATGACACAAACCTACCCCCACCTAGCATTCGTCTACTTTGAAACCGGCTACCCGATGCCGTTCCAATTTCGCTTCTCGCGCGACACGCCGTTTGCGGAGTTGATACCGTCGCTTAACACGCTTTTGCGCTATCCCGAGAATCGAAAGGTTGTCAAGCTCGAGTACCGCTCGCCATCGCTTAACGACGAGGGAGGCATTAAGTTCACACCTTTTGAGATCAAGAACGACGAAGATTTAGCGGTTTTGTGGACAACGTTCGACCGATTTTCTTCGAAAGGCCCGATCGAGTTGGACGCGAAACTTCAAAGATCGGCGGACGACGTTATCAAAATGTTGACTCATCCCCACCTACCCGTGTTCAACAATATGTAACTTTAATTTTCAGTAATATTATCGTTGTAATCTTCACCCGATTAAATAAAGCGAATCGTTGTTGTTTTTCATTTTTCTTCTGTCCAGACATAAATTTGGAGGTTCATTTCCGAATTCCCTCTAGGGGGGTGCGTTCGGAGATGAACTTCCGAAAACACCACATTTTCTGAAAAGTAACTTTATTTCGGAGATGCATCTCCGAAATCAATATTTTATATTAAAAAAAACACGTTTTCGGAGATACATTTCCGAAAACACCTTTTTTTACAAAAAAAAGTACCTTTTCGGAAATGAACTTCTGAAACAAGGGGTAGTGTGGTAAATTCACCAGAGGTGGGCAGGAAGGTTAGGAGGTGGGTGAAGAAATTTTCTTTTGATATCACAGTTATGAATGTGATATAAAAGTATAAAATTATATTATAATCTGTCTTTAAATTGATCTTAAGAATATAAATTAGTAAGTGAACACACATTAATGACTTTCTTAAACTTTAGTTCTTGATCTCAATTATGAATAAATGGAGTATATCAAATTGTAAACATGCCTATCGGTGCAATGCGTGAGTCTGTTTATATTTTCTATTGAGTTTTGTGTGACTATACATGTTTACTTACAATACTAAAATAAAACATTTTGGGTATTACTAAATGCATCTGTTATTGGACAAACTTATGAACTCAACATGGTTGTCATTTATGAGTTGTAAAAATTAGCAAAAAAACAGCAACATTGACCGTTACCATTTCAAATATTTTAAGAATATATCACTTTTATTTTTTATGAATGTGTCACTATATATCCATTAAACTCTATTTTTATATACGAAAAATGATATTTATGATTCGAATATTTTTTATTAAAAAATGATATACGGGAAAAAATATATTATTCATCTAAATATTTTTATAAGATAAATTTACTATCGAACCAAAATATTTTTGTAAATGATACCTAAACAAAAATAATATTTATATACGGCAAAAAAATTATGATTGATCTAAATACTTTTATATACGAGAAATGGTATTTATGATCAAATATTTTTGATTAAAAAATGGTTTACAGAAAAGTAATCTATTATTATATAAAAATATTTTTATGTACAAAAATTTATTATTGATCTAAATATTTTTTTTATTTAAAATAAATATATTATATAAACAAATGCGGGTAACAGACCAGACCCCGTGCGTATGCACGGGTTTGTTACTAGTTCTATTGAAAAGAAGTAGAAAGATGAAAAGTCGTTTTCTGCGTGAGAAAGGAGAAGTGTGGATCTGAATATTGAGTTTCTCTCTCTTTGATAATATGGTGTTTATTTTCTTTTTTTATTTAATTTAATTAAATTGCCATTTGTCTTATCATTATTACCATAATTTTGAAGAAGTCAAAAATAGATAATTGGTACTGTACTATTTTTTTGGTTTGGAAAGGAGAGAAAGGTGGGGCGCTCTCCATTTATTCTACCAAATATATTAATTTGTTTTTATGTTTATATATTATTAATATCAATATTATTATTATTAAAAGTTGTTTAAAATCTAGCAAAAAAAAAAAGGTGTCTTACGTGACACTTTTAGAATTTGTAAGTTAAGTTATCTTGTTTTGTTTTACTTATTAAATTATTATATTAGCTTTAATATTTGTTGGCTATTTTGATTTAATTGGACACCCTTTAGATGCTATTTTTATTATTTCATTTATTTAATTATTAGAAAGTATATAAAAAATATATAATACAAAAATACAAAACACACAAAATGCTTTTAATTCACTTATCGTCAAATGTTTTTTAGTTACTATGTTATTTAACTTAGATTTAATTTTTTTTATATCATAGTTCAATTAACCAAAATATTCAAAAAAAAAAAACACAAAAACTTGTATTTAATTCAAAAACACAAAAATATGTTAGTATTTAAAATTTTATTTCTCATATATAAAAACCCAAAAATATATTTCGTTAATTAGTTTTTTTTCTTCTTTAAATAAAAATTAAAAAAAAACATGCTTTTTTTTTTAAGTTTAGTTTTAATTATAAAAAACATTTAATTAGTTTTTTTAGAACTTGATTGTAATTAATATTTGCTACTAATTTTCTACCGTTTTTTCATTATCTCTTACTAACATCTTCTTTTGATTATGAGGTACACGAGGCTCTGGACTGTTATTGTGGACATTTACAATTTCATTCAATTATTGTATATTTTATTTTTATTTGGGATCTGTAATAATTTTATCCCCGTTGGTTTTTATGTAATCCCCTCCCCGAAGCCTTGTAATAGCTAGGACCTTTTATTTTCTGCTCTTTATTATTCTGCAATACTTATATGCGTGTGATAGTAATTTAGGGTGTGCAAAGATATAAATCTCAATCGTAGATCACTAATTAAGATTAAATATTCGAATCCAACACACATGTTTGGTGCACACAGTCACCCTTAAGGTACGCCTCTCTTGGTTGCCTTCGAATATAAGGTCGCGTCCCTCGAAATGTAGAGGTACCCATTAGCAAAGGTCCCTCAATATAAAATCGTCACTAAGTCCCTCGATGACTCTCGATTGTTGCCTGCGAAAAGTGACGATCGTCCCTTCGAACTTGCTAAAGGTACCTCTACCTGTTGCTTTCAACGACCTCTAAAGACCCTTCGATTGTCCCGAACACGTCCAATATAAACAAGGACTACCTACTTCTATATAGTATGGTCAGTCCTAGGAACTTTAAAAATTATAGTAAAAAACCAATCATTTAGGGTAGTGCTCTTAATATGCCTAGCTCAATTAAAACATCTTTTCAATACTCTTTCAAAAAAACTAAGGCTACGCATTTACGCTAAAGTCCTTACGCCCCTTTTTTTTCAACTCAAAACAAACAAACATGAGCTAAGCAAATTAAGAGCCCGTAGATAACTACGGATGAAAAGGGTGCTTACACCTTCCCTTTTCATAACTTAACCCCCGAGCCCGTTTTCTTTTCAAAAGGTCTTTTTCATTACTTTTTACCTTTCCTAAAATTGGACAAAATAAAAGTCGGTGGCGACTCATGCTCACCGCAACATTGTTGCTTATAATATTTAAAGTCAGTTCACCGAGTTACACCCATGCAGCCTGCTTAATACTAAAGAGTTATATCATGTAAAAAAACTAAGTTACACATTTAAATTAAATCATATAAATAAACCTGTCCTCCAAAGGAAGCCAGTGGATGTACCATTCTAGCATCACTATTCACTAATTTCCTATACATTATGTGTTATCCCAAGTAAGTCGGTGGATGTACCATTTGTCAGAAACTATTACCCAACTTGGGCTTTTGATCATATCAAATAGGTCAATGGCGGTTCTGAGATTCAGCTTCATCTTGATAAATTAAATTATTCTTCCCTATATAGTTATAAATTTTTAGTTACTACATTATTCATGTTTCTAACTGGTTTTTGAATAGGTAATGGTTTTCAGCCCAAGGGTTCATACTTGTTTGGTCATTTCAGTATGAACATTAAAATGGTTCCCGGTGATTCTGTTGGAACAATTACTGCTTTCTATGTATGTTAAAAAAAACATGTATTAATATTTTACTTCTTATTTTAGTATTTTGTTGTAATGACCTCTATTGTTATTGGAACTACTTTACAGTTATCTTCACAAAATTCTGAACATGACGAGATAGATTTTGATTTCTTGGGCAACTAGACAGGACAACCTTACATTTTACAAACAAATGTGTTCACTGGTGGACAAGGTAAAAAATAACAAATGATCTTTCTTTGGTTTGATCCTACAAAAGAGTTTCACAGATACTCTATTCTATGGAACATGTACCAAATTATATAAGCACCATTGTTGTGTATGGTGGATGGTGGTCCATGGCGGAGAGCCAAAATCCCGCCATAGCAGCGGCTTTGCGGCGCCGTTATTTTGGATTATGGCGGAAAAATTTGCAATAGCGGCCGATATTCACCATTACGGCGAGTCTAAAAACCGTCATGTATATCCACCATATCGGCCATGGCAGAGCAATTTAATAACACTGATAAGCACCACTTGACTCAACTCAACTGTTGTAATATAATTTTCTCTAATCTAGTAAAACAATCTTACTTTTACTTAACCACATGCATTTAAAAAAAAAAGAAGTAGAGTAACACAAGTTACACAGGAAGCCACCTCCATTATCTTAAATGTCTAACAAAATCTCTACTACTCCATAATAGTCATGTATTGAGATTATAATTTATTTATTTTTTTAAGAAAAGGAACTAATTCTCATATTGAAATAAAAAGAAAACAGATTAAAACACAAGAATAATCAAATGAGTAAATGGTATATTGGAGCGTATCGATATGGCATAGATTTTAGTGTATCCATGTTTCATTGCACATATATAATTCATAGATAGAGTGTGGTTTCATACCTTCATTTCGATGATGTATTTCTTATTGCTTAGCAGCCACGAGAAGGGGAACTACACCATTTGCAACGACAACTTCAGTGTGCTTAGACAATCCTCCAACAATGTTTTCCAGAGCCCATGTTGCAAAGGTCTGCACAATAATGTAGAAATATATTGAGAAGGAATCACAAAAATTAAGAACAAGATAAAAAAAGATTTATACTAACATTTGGTGCTTCACATCAATTTCCGACAAAAAAATCACCAAACAAGGAACAATGTCGTTCTCAGTCACGGCGTTAATTTGGCGGAGGTAGCCTAAACAATGTTTCATTGAAAGTTAGATGAGTGGTGACAATGTCATTGAAAGATTAATACCAAACTAAATAGTAAGAAAATTGCACAGTACTAGTACCTGAAGACACTAGTGTTGCAAAAAATTCCAATGCCCTAAGTTGTGCATTAGGTTCGCCAGAAATCAAAAAGTGCGGTTTGAACGAATTTCTTCAATCTATTAACAACATGAAGTTCAAACAAACAAAACAAAACAAAAACACAATCAAATACAACACTATATTCAAACAAACAAAAACACAATCAAACTAAAATCCAAACAAAATCAAATCAATACAAAAGCAGATTCTTCCATCTATTAACAACATGAAATTCAAAAAAACTAAAACACAATCAATTACTACGCTAAATTCAATCAAACCAAAACTAAATCAAAATAAAATTCAAACAAAATCGAAAAATACACAAACATAGTAGAGTTATTAGGTAAAAAACAAACAAAACCAAACTAATTAACACATAACCATCTTAAAAGTTTCATCAGCTAAGAAACAAACTTAACATCTTCTAATAAACATAAACTTACCGTTAGGGGAGAAGAGATGAAACCTTAATACCAAACCAAATTCAAACAAACAAAAACACAATCAAATGCTACACTAAATTCAATCAAACAAAAAATAAATCAAAAGAAAATTCAAACAAAATCGAAAAATTCACAAACATGGTAGAGTTAGTAGGTAAGAAACAAATAAAATGAAATTAATTAACACATAACCATGTTAAAAGTTTCATCATCTAAGAAACAAACTTAACATCTTCTAATAAACATAAACTTACCGTTAGGGGAGAAGAGATGAAACCTTAATAAACATAAAATTAGACGAGTGGTGACAATGTCATTGAAAGATTGATATCAAACTAAATAGTAAGAAAATTGTACAATACTAGTACGTGAAGACACTAGTGTTGCAAAAAATTCCAATGCCCTAAGTTGTGCATTAGGTTCGTCAGAAATAAAAAAGTGTGGTTTGAACGAATTTCTTCAATCTATTAACAACATGAAGTTCAAACAAACAAAACCAAACAAAAACACAATCAAATACAACACTATATTCAAACAAACAAAAACACAATCAAACTAAAATTCAAACAAAATCAAGTCAATACAACAGCAGATTTTTCCATCAATTAACGGCATGAAATTCAAACAAACAAAAACTTAATGAAATATTACACTAAATTCAATCAAAGAAAAACTAAATCAAAAGAAAATTCAAACAAAATCGAAAAATACACAAACATATTATAGTCATTAGGTAAGAAACAAACAAAACAAAATTAATTAACACATAACCATGTTAAAAGTTTCATCTTCTAAGAAACAAACTTAACATCCTCTAATAAACATAAACTTACCGTTAGGGTAGAAGAAATGAAACCTTAATAAACATAAAATTAGATGAGTGGTGACAATGTCATTGAAAGATTAATACCAAACTAAATAGTAAGAAAATTGCACAGTACTAGTACCTGAAGACACTAGTGTTACAAAAAATACCAATGCCCTAAGTGGTGCATCAGGTACGCCAGAAATCAAAAAAGTGCGGTTTGAACGAATTTCTTCAATCTATTAACAACATGATAATCTAATAAACAAAACCAAATAAAAACAGAATCAAATACAACACTATATTCAAACAAACAAAAACACAATCAAACTAAAATTTAAACAAAATCAAATCAATACAACAACAGATTCTTCCATCTATTAACAACATGAAATTCAAACAAACAAAAACACAATCAAATACTACACTAAATTCAATCAAACAAAAACTAAATCAAAAGAAAATTAAATAAAATAAAAAAATACACAAACATAGTAGAGTCATTAGGTAAGCAACAAACAAAACGAATCTATTAACACATAACTATGTTAAATGTTTCATTATCTAAGAAACAAACTTAACATCTTCTAATAAAACATAAACTTACCGTTAGGGGAGAAGAGATGAAACCTTAATACCAAACTAAATTCAAACAAACCAAAACACAATCAAATACTACACTAAATTCATTCAATCAAAAACTAAATCAAAAGAAAATTCAAACAAAATCGAAAAATACAGAAACATAGTAGAGTCATTAGGTAAGAAACAAACAAAACGAAATTAATTAACACATAACCATGTTAAAAGTTTCATCATCTAAGAAACAAACTTAACATCTTCTAATAAACATAAACTTACCGTTAGGGGAGAAGAGATGAAACCTTAATATCATAAAGTTAGACGAGTGGTGACAATGTGTTATGTAACACCCCAATTCTACCCAAGCATATAGGTACAAATATCAGAGTGTAAAAATTAAATTCATAAAAACAATTAGGGCGTTACACTTAAGTAACCACATTACCAAACATAACATACTCGTAAAAGATGCGTAACACAAATAATCAAAGAGGAAGGATTCTCATAAACACTTGACAGTATTCATATATATATATATATATATATATATATATATATATATATATATATATATATATATATATATATATATATATATATATATATATATATATAATATCCACCGTATTCCTCCAAAATACATAATATGAATACATCCAAAGGATCAAATATACATCAAAAGGATCCTATAAGCATCATCTACAAAATAAGTGTTCGATCCCCCCCTAGGTGTTACGTATCACGAGCGGACGACACCAAAACAGACGACTACTAAGAGATCACCTACACTTGCGGATCACCTGCACATTACCCACGAGTAGGTAACATTAAGGCAGAAGGGTGAGAATATAATTCATAATGAAAAGCATGATAAATATAGTAATGCCAACAAGCATCATCAAGAATCATACAGCAAAGTAATCCACTAAGTTAACCACAATCAATATATAAGTAATGCGACACATGAGTGATAACATAATTTATAAAGACAGACGATGATGAATGAGACTCGACTATGCATATGCATGTGGTACCAAATCCGGAGTAAACTCCTCCTTGTCATTATGACAAATACATCTTGCCGAGCATTATGCTGGGACTTTATTCCACTCAGGAAGCTCGCAGGCTGTCGTCACCGAGCATGTAGCTCCCACTGATGACCTCTTGCCACTCAGGCTAATATACCGTTACCGAGCATTAAGCTCCTACTGGTAACCAATGCCCACAGGCCACCTGTTAATAGCATTCCGCCATTAACGTAATGAAATGTCATGCTGTGCATACAAACGACTCGATTACATAACAACAACAACAAAAATAATATAACTCGGTCACATATCCACATCACACCGGTTATATTAATCCACACGGATACATCACCAAAATTGCCACTCAGGCGTTCATATTCACACAACACGCATATACCGTCAAAACATACTTGATTAGCAAATATCATTTCACAAAATACATTTACGAAAAATCATTCAACCACCAACACACTCCTCTTTATCATAAAGCATACTCAAGGGTTCCCATAATACCTCAAACGGCGCGTAGAAACGACCTACGGTTCAAAAGATACAACGAAACAAAGTTTGGAAAATCTATATTTCGCACAGTTCGCTTGAGCTCCGCTTAGCGGACCCAGACATAAAATTATTTAGACAAAAATGCAGAAACTCCGCTCAGCGGACCTTCACAGAGATTTTTCTGCAAAAGAACCTCCGCTCAGCGGACCCCAGGCCGCTCAGCGGACCTGCGTAAACCTAGAAAAATCAGTTTTGCAACAGACCTGCAAAATCCCACCCAATCATATCAAAACCTCAAATAAGCTTCCCTACACATCCTACACAACCCATACATGCCATATATTCATTCTAACAATCAATGATCCATGGTTCACTCACTAAATGTCAATAACCTAATAATTCCTTCATGAGCAAGAAAACATGGAGAAATGAAAAACAAACATGATCAATGAGGATATCTATCATCATACTACACATACACATCACAAAATCATGTTTATAACTTCAAAACTCACCAAAACACCCAATCCACCATTGTTGATCAAATTTAGAAAAGAGCAAGAACAAGAACAAAACAAAATAAACAAAACTATAAGAATCATACAATCAAGATAAACTAGATTCACCCCCTTACCTTGGTTAGATTATTGGTTCTAGCTTGGTTTGGATTTCTACAATACTCTTCTTCTCTTTGTTTTTCTCTTCTTTCTCTTCTCTTCACAAGTTTTCTTTCTTTTCCTCCAAAATATCTCTTTTTCTCTCTATAACTCTTTCTATTTCTCTACTTCTCATTTTCACCCACTCAACTCTCATAATTTCCAATTTGGCCCAAATGTTACTAAACATTAATTCTAACCAATTAACACCCAAAACATAATAATTACACACATGGAAAGTAATAAGTAAAATATTAGCATAATTAATATTTACCGACTGACTCGACTCAAAACGGTAAAATTTAGGAAAATGTAATAAACATCACAATTAATTAGAAAAAACACATTTACGGGCGTTACAACCCTCCCCCACTTAAGAGATTTTCGTCCTCGAAAATAAAAATTACCTGCTACAAACAACTCAGGATAGGAGTCTCGCATCTTACTCTCCAACTCCCAGGTCAAACTCTCACCTGCCGCACTTAGCCATACGACTTTCACCAAGGCGATCTCCTTGCCTCGCAGAGTCTTAGTCTCACGACCCTCAATACGCACCGGCATCGTCTCAACCGTCAGGTTCTCACGCACTTGCACATCATCCATCTGAATCACATGGGATGGATCCGCAATGTATCTCCTCAACTGAGACACATGGAATACATCGTGCAGATTAGCAAGACTTGGCGGTAACGTCACCCGATACGCAACTTTGCCAACTCGCTCCGATATCTGATAAGGACCAATAAAACGCGGAGTAAGCTTCCTCGATTTCAAAGCTCGCCCAACACCCGTTAAAGGCGTAACTCTTAAGAATACATGATCACCAGCTTGGAATTCCAAATCTTTCCTGCGCTTGTCATGATAACTCTTTTGCCTACTCTGTGAACTTCTCATCTTCTCACGAATAAATTTCACCTTTTCTGTAGTCTCTCTTACCATTTCAGGTCCGAGTACCACACTCTCGCCTGATTCAAACCAACATAATGGAGTTCTACACTTACGACCATATAGCGCTTCAAAAGGCGCCATTCCGATACTAGAATGAAAACTGTTGTTGTAAGTGAACTCTATCAACGGAAGATAAGTATCCCACGAACCTCCCTTCTCAAGAACACATGCCCTCAACAAGTCTTCTAACGATTGAATAGTCCTTTCGGTCTGACCGTCCGTCTGAGGATGATAAGCCGAACTCAACCTCAACTTAGAACCTAGAGCCTCTTGTAAACCTTTCCAAAAATCTGATGTGAACCTTGGATCTCTATCCGGCACAATACTCAACGGTATACCATGTAGTTTCACAATCCCCTTATATAAATCTCAGCCAACTTTGCAACTGGAAAAGTGATGTTAATAGGAATAAAGTGAGCCGACTTTGTCAACCTATCAACAATCACCCAAACTGCATCAAAACCTCTCACAGTATTTGGTAAACTCGTCACAAAGTCCATAGAAATACTATCCCATTTCCACTCTGGAATATCCAACGGTTGCAACAACCCTGCAGGACGCTGATGTTCCACTTTTGACTTCTGACATACCAAACACGCATACACAAACTGAGCCACATCTCTTTTCAAACCAGACCACCAAAAGACCTTCTTCAAATCCTGATACATCTTATTGGCTCCCGGATGAATACTCAAACTGCTCCTGTGACCTTCCTCTAAAATCATCTTCTTTAGCTCGGAATCATCAGGTACACAAATTCGACCATGGAATCTCAAAACACCCTGACCATCCACTCTGAAGTCGCCATCATCACTTTGATTTGCCACCATAAACAAATCAACAAGTTTCACATCCATCTTCTGTCTCTCGCTAACGGTCGACAGAAAATCATTCGTCACTTTCAACATACCCATCTTCACACTACCTGGCGTCAATTCACATACTAAACTAAGATCACGAAACTGCTCCAAAAGTTTCCACTCCTCCGCCATCATCGCGGACATACGCAAAGATTTCCGACTCAAAGCATCGGCAACCGCATTAGCTTTACCAGGATGGTAATTCAAGCTAAAGCCATAGTCCTTCAGGAATTCCAACCACCTACGTTGTCTCATGTTCAATTCTTTCTGATCAAATAAGTATTTCAAACTCTTATGATCACTAAAGACCTCGAACCTTGCACCGTAGAGATAATGCCTCCAAATCTTTATTACAAAAACAACCACAGCTAACTCTAAATCATGAGTGGGATAATTCTTCTCATGAATCCTTAATTGCCTCGAAGCGTAAGCCACCACCTTACCTTCCTGCATCAAAACACCACCTAACCCCATATGCGATGCATCACAATACACCATAAACGGTTCCTAAGGATCAGGTAAAACCAAAACCGGAGCTGAAGTCAACCTTCTCTTCAACTCTTCAAAATTCCTTTCACAAACTATGTCCCAAATAAACGCCTTACCCTTGCAAGTAAGCTGAGTTAACGGAAGTGCCAACTTCGAAAAGCCTTCTATGAATCTTCGATAATAACCTGTTAGAACAAGATTTGTTCTGATCAATATTCTTAGTTTTGATGATAACAAGGATATGAATTTTGTGTGAGATAATGTGGTACTCTAATACATTGCAATTTCCCTTTCAGGAAATATATAAAGAGTATGCATAAATCAGCGCTCAAAAGATTTGACTCAGAAGGTTCAGCATGCAACATTAGAACATGGTCTGGCAAGACATCAGAAGATGGTCAAGCAGAATCAGAACATGGGTCTATGGAAGCATCAGAAGAACTTGAGATCAGAAGCAGAAGCACTGAAGTTCTCATGGTATCACGCTCAGAAGCACTTCAAGGTCAGAAGACAAGAAGATGCTATGCACCAAGCTGTTTGACTTTGATGATATTCAAACGTTGTATACACAAACATCAGATCAGAAGCAAGTACAAGATGGCAGGCTACGCTGACTGACAAAAGGAACGTTAGAAGCTATTAAAGGCAACGTCAGTAGACACAGCGTAAACAAGGCTCGAGGTAGTTGACAAAAGAGTGAAACATTAAATGCAATGCTGTACGGAATACGCAAAGCATTAAATGCTCCCAACGGTCATCTTCTCAAGTGCCTATAAATATGAAGTTCTGATGAGAATCAAGGTTACCGAATCTGCTGATAATTAACTTGCTGAAACGCTGTTCAAATCAAAGCTCTCAAACTTCATCTTCATCAAAGCTCACTACATTGCTGTTGTAATATATTAGTGAGATTAAGCTTAAACATTAAGAGAAATATCACTGTTGTGATTATAGCTTTTCAGAAGCATTGTAATACTCTTAGAATTGATTACATTAATTTGTAAGTAACTAGAGTGATCAAGTGTGATCAGGATACTCTAGGAAGTCTTAGCTTGTGTCTAAGCAGTTGTAATTAGAGTGATCACGTGGTGGTCAGGATACTCTAAGAAAGTCTTAGCTTGTGTCTAAGCATTTGTTCCTGGAGTGATCAGGTTGTGATCAGGATACTCTAGAAGACTTAGTCGTGGGCTAAGTGGAAAACCATTGTAATCTGTTGCGATTAGTGGATTAAATCCTCAGGTGAGGTAAATCACTCCGTGGGGGTGGACTGGAGTAGTTTAGTTAACAACGAACCAGGATAAAAATAACTGTGCAAATTGTTTTTATCGTTCAAGTTTTTAGACTACACTTATTCAAACCCCCCCTTTTCTAAGTGTTTTTCTATCCTTCAATTGGCATCAGAGCGCCGGTTCTAAGGTGCAAGCACTTAACCGTGTTTAGAAAAGATTCAGGAAAAGAAAAACGCTTCAGTAAAAGATGGCTGGTGAAATTCCAACAGATCCACCTGCATCTACATCTGGCTCTGCTGAGCAATACAATGGTAACAATGGTTATACTAGACCACCAGTATTTGATGGTGAAAACTTTGAATACTGGAAAGATAAACTGGAAAGTTACTTTCTTGGTCTAGATGGTGAACTATGGGATCTTCTGATGGATGGTTACAAACATCCAGTGAAAGCTAGTGGCGTAAGGCTTACCAGGCAAGAAATGAATGATGATCAGAAGAAGCTTTTCAAGAATCATCATAAATGTAGAACTGTTTTGCTGAATGTTATCTCTCATGCTGAGTATGAGAAGATATCTAACAGGGAAACGGCCTATGATATATATGAGTCATTGAAAATGACCCATGAGGGAATTGCTCAAGTCAAGGAGACTAAAGCTCTTGCTCTAATCCAGAGATATGAAGCCTTCAAGATGGAGGATGATGAAAACATTGAGAAGATGTTCTCAAGATTTCAAACGCTAACTGCTGGATTAAGAGTTCTGGATAAAGGCTACACCAAGGCTGATCATGTAAAGAAGATTATCAGAAGCTTACCCAGAAGATGGGGTCCAATGGTAACAGCATTCAAGATTGCAAAGAATCTGAATGAAGTTTCTTTGGAAGAGCTTATCAGTGCCTTGAGAAGCCATGAAATAGAGCTGGATGCAAACGAGCCTCAGAAGAAAGGTAAGTCTATTGCGTTAAAATCAAATGTTAAAAAATGTACTAACGCTTTTCAGGCTAGAGAAGAAGATCCTGAAGAATCAGAATCTGAAGAAGAAGATGAACTGTCCATGATCTCCAGAAGGGTAAACCAACTCTGGAACAGCAAGCAAAGGAAGTTCAGAGGCTTCAGAAGTTCAAAGAGATTTGAACGAGGAGAATCTTCTGGTGACAGAAGATCTGACAAGAAGAAGGCTGTCTGCTATGAGTGCAATGAGCCTGGACATTACAAGAACGAGTGTCCAAAACTTCAGAAGGAGAATCCCAAGAAGAAGTTTCATAAGAAGAAAGGTCTTATGGCAACATGGGATGATTCTGAATCAGAATCAGAATCAGACTCTGAAGGAGAGCAAGCCAACTTCGTGCTGATGGCTACAGAAGATGATGGATCAGAATCTACATCAGAATCAGATTCTGAAGAGGTATTTTCTGAACTATCTAGAGAAGAGTTAGTTTCCAGTTTAACAGAACTTTTGGAACTCAAGGCTCATCTTAGTATCAAATACAAAAAGCTGAAAAAGCAGTTTGAATTTGAAACTAAGAAGCTGGAATTGGAAAATTCTGAACTGAAGGAAAAAGTTTTAAATCTATCCAAAGATAGTGGATCTCCTTCTGAAACAGAAAAATCCATTCCTAGCATGAATCATATTCTGAAAGAATATGACTCGAGCTTCAGAAAGTTCTTATCTAGAAGTATTGGCAGAAGTCATCTTGCTTCTATGATATATGGTGTTTCTGGAAACAGAAGGTTTGGTTTTGGCTATGAGGGTGATACCTCACATAAATTTGAACCTATTGATGATCTGAAGATCACATACAAGCCATTGTATGATCAGTTCAAATATGGCCATGCACATGATATTAGGCTCACTTCACATGCACAGAGTTTTAACACTGTTCACACCAAGAAGCATGTGACACATCCTAAGAAATATCATGCTGACAAACCTAAAGAATATCATGTTGTTCCTCCTGTTAAATATTTTGCTAAACCCAAGTTCAATTAGAACTTGAGGATAACTAACAAGAAAGGACCCAAGAAAATGTGGGTACCTAAGGAGAAGATAATTTCTGTTGCAGATATCCTTGGCGGCAAAGAGGACAAAAAGCAAAATGTCATGGTACCTGGACTCTGGATGCTCGCGACACATGACGGGAAGAAGGTCTACATTCCAAGACCTGGTGCTTAAGCCAGGTGGAGAAGTCAAGTTTGGAGGAGATCAGAAGGGCAAAATCATTGGCTCTGGAACCATAAGTCTTGGTAACTCTCCTTCCATAACTAATGTACTTCTTGTAGAAGGATTAACGCATAACTTATTGTCCATAAGTCAATTAAGTGACAATGGTTATGATATAATCTTCAATCAAAAATCTTGCAAGGCTGTAAGTCAGAAGGATGGCTCAATCCTATTTACAGGCAAGAGAAAGAACAACATTTATAAGATTGATCTTTCAGATCTTGAGAAGCAGAAGGTGACATGCCTTATGTCTGTTTCTGAGGAGCAATGGGTCTGGCACAGAAGATTAGGACATGCTAGTTTGAGAAAGATTTCTCAAATTAACAAACTAAATCTAATCAGAGGACTCCCAAATCTGAAATACAAATCAGATGCTCTTTGTGAAGCATGTCAGAAGGGCAAGTTCTCCAAACCTGCATTCAAGTCTAAGAATGTTGTGTCTACCTCAAGGCCGTTAGAACTCTTGCACATTGATCTGTTTGGCCCAGTCAAAACAGCATCTGTCAGAGGAAAGAAATATGGATTAGTCATCGTTGATGATTATAGCCGCTGGACATGGGTAAAGTTCTTAAAACACAAGGATGAGTCTCATTCAGTGTTCTTTGAATTCTGCACTCAGATCCAATCTGAGAAAGAGTGCAAAATCATAAAGGTCAGAAGTGATCATGGTGGCGAATTTGAGAACAGATTCTTTGAGGAGTTCTTCAAAGAAAATGGTATTGCCCATGATTTCTCTTGTCCTAGAACTCCACAGCAAAATGGAGTTGTAGAGCGAAAGAATAGGACTCTACAAGAAATGGCCAGAACCATGATCAATGAAACCAATATGGCTAAGCATTTCTGGGCAGAAGCAATAAACACTGCGTGTTACATTCAGAATAGAATCTCTATCAGACCTATTCTAAATAAGACTCCTTATGAATTGTGGAAGAACAGAAAGCCCAACATTTCATATTTCCATCCTTTTGGATGTGTATGTTTTATTCTGAATACTAAAGATCATCTTGGTAAGTTTGATTCTAAAGCACAAAAGTGTTTCCTTCTTGGATATTCTGAACGCTCTAAAGGCTACAGAGTATACAATACTGAAACATTGATTGTAGAAGAATCAATCAATATCAGGTTTGATGATAAGCTTGGTCTTGAAAAACCAAAGCAGTTTGAGAATTTTGCAGATTTTGATATTGATATATCAGAAGCAGTAGAACCAAGAAGCAAAGTTGCAGAAGCTGATAGTCTCAGAAGCAATGGATCAGAAGATCAAGTTGCTGCATCTTTAGAGAATCTCAGGATTTCTGAAGAGCCAACAGTCAGAAGATCACCTAGACTTGCTTCAGCTCATTCAGAAGATGTGATCCTTGGAAAGAAAGACGATCCCATTAGAACAAGGGCATTCCTTAAGAACAATGCAGACTGTCAATTAGGTCTTGTTTCTTTGATCGAGACAACTTCTGTTGATCAAGCTCTAGAAGATCCAGACTGGATAATTGCCATGCAAGAAGAACTCATTCAGTTTACAAGGAATGATGTATGGGACTTGGTTCCTAGACCAAAGGGATTTAACATCATCGGCACTAAGTGGGTATTCAGAAACAAGCTAAGCGAGAAGGGAGAAGTGGTAAGAAACAAAGCCAGACTGGTTGCTCAAGGCTATAGTCAGCAAGAAGGGATTGACTACACAGAAACCTTTGCACCAGTGGCCAGGTTAGAATCTATTCGTCTATTAATTTCTTTTGCCACTCAACACAACATCACTCTTTATCAGATGGATGTCAAGAGTTCATTCTTAAATGGTTATATAGATGAAGAAGTTTATGTCCATCAACCTCCTGGTTTTGAGGACTCCATGTCTCCAAATCATGTTTTTAAATTAAAGAAATCATTATACGGATTGAAGCAAGCTCCGAGAGCTTGGTATGAACGTTTAAGTTCCTTCCTTCTGGAAAATGGTTTCACTAGAGGAAAAGTGGACACTACTCTCTTTTGTAAAACCTTTAAAAAGGATATTTTAATCTGTCAAATATATGTTGATGATATCATTTTTGGAACATCTAATGCTACACTTGGAAAGGAGTTTGCTGAGTCTATGCAGGCTGAATTTGAAATGAGCATGATGGGAGAACTCAAGTATTTCCTTGGGATTCAAATCAACCAAACTTCTGATGGAACCTTTGTTCATCAAACGAAGTATGTGAAAGAACTTCTGAAGAAGTTTAATCTTTCTGAGAGCAAAGAAGCCAAAACTCCTATGCATCCAACGTGTGTTCTAGGTAAGGATGAGGTAAGTAAGAAGGTAGATCAGAAGTTGTACAGAGGTATGATTGGATCTCTTCTATACCTAACTGCTTCTAGACCTGACATTCTCTTCAGTATTTGTTTGTGTGCTAGATTCCAATCAGATCCGAGAGAATCTCATTTAACTGCTGTTAAGAGAATTCTGAGGTATTTGAAAGGTACTACTAATGTTGGTTTAGTCTACAGAAGATCCAAAGAATACAACTTAGTAGGATTCTGCGATGCTGACTATGCTGGAGATAGAATTGAAAGGAAGAGCACTTCTGGAAGTTGTCAATTTCTTGGAAGTCATCTGATCTCATGGTACAGCAAGAAGCAAGCTACTATTGCCCTCTCAACAACAGAAGCGGAATATGTTGTTGCTGCTGGTTGTAGCACCCAAATGCTCTGGATGAGAAGTCAGCTAGAAGATTATCAGATATATGAGAGTAACATTCCTATCTTCTGTGATAATACTTCTGCTATATGTTTATCAAAGAATCCTATCTTACATTCAAAAGCTAAACATATTGAGATTAAACATCATTTCATAAGGGACTATGTTCAGAAGGGCGTTATATCTTTAAACTTTGTGGATACAGACCATCAATGGGCTGATATCTTTACAAAACCCCTTGCTGAAGATAGGTTTAAGTTCATTCTGAAGAATATCAGTATGGACTTGTGCCCAGAATGAGAAGATGAGAAGATCTTTGTATGAGTACCTTCTGAAATATGGTAAGACTAGGCAGCCATAAGAAGTTCTGAGTTTAATCAATAGAAGTAATGATCATGTTATTACTAACGTTTCATTGTCTAAGTTGATTCAGAAGCTCTTTTAAAGCAAAACAGCTGTCACCAGTCTCTCCAAAAAATGAACACGTATTCACTATCTCTGGAAAAGCATGCGTGCAGTTGAGGGGACGCCTACTTAGGTAAATGTGCTAATCACTTCATTTGTCATAAGTCTCTCTCCTCATGTCACGTAACATTAAATGCCATTCATCATTTCAGTTTATTTCTTTTTCTTTTTATACTCTTCAAACGTTTCATTTCCCTCTTATATTTCTCTCTCTTGCATTCAGTTTCTTTTTTTCGCTCTCTCTCTCTCTCTCTCTCTCTCTCTTTGCATTCATATCATAAACCCTAGCAGTTTTCACTATCTGCAAAGTCACCATGAATCCTTCGTCAAGCTCATCAAATCAAGAAACTGATCGCAAACAAAAGAGAAAGGCAACTGATGAACCTGAAAACAAACCAAAAAGGGTAAGGATCACCTACGATCCTCTCAAGGTGAATCCCTTTGAAGCTATGATGTCTGGAAACTACTCTAGACGTGTGTATCAACCTCTTGAAGGTATCCCTCAATCACCTTCCTCTTCACAGACCTCCACCACCTCTTCCTCTTCATTCACCTCTCTGGAACCACCATCTTCACCATCTGATATCCCTTCCCCCTCAACCCATCTCACAGATATCTCCTCACCGCTCTCACACCCTTTACCCACCAGAACACCTAACCCCTACAGTTTTGTGTTTCCTGACTCCAGATTCACTGTCAACCCTCCTACACCTACCACTCATGCTTATCTAGAGCTTTTACACTCAGATGTAAATAGCTGGTTGGAGATTCTGGGTGCTACTCACCTTAATCATTTGGATGAGTATGCTACCTACAACCTCTGGGAAGCCTTTCGCCAGGATTTTCTGGTTAGGGCTACGGATGTCCAGAGAAGGATCATGACTGAAGCACCTGGTGCTCGTGGTCTTCTCTTGGAAGTTGGTGAAAGCAGCTATCACCATCTCATCAGGAACAGAAGAGTTCTTGAAGAAAGGATACCTGCAGATGAGATGGAAGAAGGAAATCCCTGCAGAGACATCGTGGTATGGAGACCAAGGTATCTAGTGCTGACTGGAGATTTTCAATGGTTGTTCAATTGGTTCAAAATGAACCCTTCTGAAAGCGCTCCTCACATGGTCTTTCCAGAAGTGGTTTATCCTGCAGAAGTTGTTGGTCCAACTCCTCCAACAAACCTAGCAGCTATTCTTCAGGCGTTGGAAGTTGGAGCTTCTGAGTTGCCCGAACCAGAATATGCTGAGGCTGCTTCTGAGTCAGACTCAGATGTTGAGATGGAAGGTGCAGAAGCTGAAGACCTTCCAGAAGATCGCCCTGCTGAGATTGCTGTCCCTGTTGGCAGAAGTTCTGGCGCTTCTTCATCTAGTGAACCTTCTCGTTTGGACACGCAAGAAGCAACCAATGCTGAGTTTCGCTCCTTCATGGCAAGGCAAACTGCAAGCACTGACAGGATTTATGACATGTTGGCGCAGATTTTGTCTAGGCTAGGGTCTTAGTCTTTGGTCTTTGTAGTTTTCTTTGTTTGTTGCATCTGCTTATTCTGCATACATCTTTTGTAATCCTGTTTGTTTAATCAATGAAAAGTTCTTCTGTTTGTCGTTTTCTTCATCTGAATCTTTTATGTTTTTTGATGTTATGACAAAAAGGGGGAGAAAATGTGATAAATGATCTGATTAATATTATCAGTTACCAGGTAAAAAGGCCCCACATTACTAACAGAACTTGCAAAGTTCTATGCTTTAAGTTGTGTTGTTGCAGGAATTGAAGATTCTCTTTAAAAGATCAACATAAGAAGCAACAAGATGAATCAAGCTCTTGGATTCTTGAAGCAAGCTGAGTGCTATGAAGCTTCAGGATCAGAAGCAAGAAGGAAGAATGTTCAGATATTCTGATGATAGAATATGATCTGAAACATTATATCTATTTGTTCTGATACATTTTATATGGATCTGATACATTTTATATGGCTCTGATACATATTATATGTTCTAACTCATTCATGCTGACTTTTGTCGTTTAGTGTTGTTCTGTAACATTTCAGGATGTAGAGATGCTCTAATGATGCTCTGGTACATTAAACAATGTTCTGATACAATCTAGCATGAAGAGATGTAAGAAGAAATTCAAGCTCTGAAGCTGTCCTGATGGAAGCAAGAATCAGAAGCTGTGAATGTTCTGAAGAGCAAAGAAATTCAAGTTCTGAAGTTGTCCGATGGAAGCAAGAATCAGAAGCTGTGAATGTTCTGAAGATCAAAGAAATTCAAGTTCTGAAGCTGTCCGATGGAAGCAAGAATCAGAAGCCATGAATGTTCTGAAGATCAAGCACTGTGAACGTCTCTACTGAAATACTCAGGGAAGTCTTTTGTTTATAAAATTCTTCTAGTATTAATTTCAGGGGGAGATTATTCATCTCAGGGGGGTATTGTTAATCTCAGGGGGAGACATATTCACATGCTTATGCTTTAGCTGTGTAATTGTCTTTAGCCGTCTGCTCTTTCTGATCGCAAATTCATATCATTTTTATATGTTTTTGTCATCATCAAAAAGGGGGAGATTGTTAGAACAAGATTTGTTCTGATCAATATTCTTAGTTTTGATGATAACAAGGATATGAATTTTGTGTGAGATAATGTGGTACTCTAATACATTGCAATTTCCCTTTCAGGAAATATATAAAGAGTATGCATAAATCAGCGCTCAAAAGCTTTGACTCAGAAGGTTCAGCATGCAACATCAGAACATGGTCTGGCAAGACATCAGAAGATGGTCAAGCAGAATCAGAACATGGGTCTATGGAAGCATCAGAAGAACTTGAGATCAGAAGCAGAAGCACTGAAGTTCTCATGGTATCACGCTCAGAAGCACTTCAAGGTCAGAAGACAAGAAGATGCTATGCACCAAGCTGTTTGACTCTGATGATATTCAAACGTTGTATACACAAACATCAGATCAGAAGCAAGTACAAGATGGCAGGCTACGCTGACTGACAAAAGGAACGTTAGAAGCTATTAAAGGCAACGTCAGTAGACACAGCATAAACAAGGCTCGAGGTAGTTGACAAAAGAGTGAAACATTAAATGCAATGCTGTGCGGAATACGCAAAGCATTAAATGCTCCCAACGGTCATCTTCTCAAGTGCCTATAAATATGAAGTTCTGATGAGAAGCAAGGTTACCGAATCTGCTGATAATTAACTTGCTGAAACGCTGTTCAAATCAAAGCTCTCAAACTTCATCTTCATCAAAGCTCACTACATTGCTGTTGTAATATATTAGTGAGATTAAGCTTAAACAATAAGAGAAATATCATTGTTGTGATTATAGCTTTTCAGGAGCATTGTAATACTCTTAGATTGATTACATTAATTTGTAAGTAACTAGAGTGATCAAGTGTGATCAGGATACTCTAGGAAGTCTTAGCTTGTGTCTAAGCAGTTGTAATTAGAGTGATCACGTGGTGGTCAGGATACTCTAAGAAAGTCTTAGCTTGTGTCTAAGCATTTGTTCCTGGAGTGATCAGGTTGTGATCAGGATACTCTAGAAGACTTAGTCGTGGACTAAGTGGAAAACCATTGTAATTTGTTGCGATTAGTGGATTAAATCCTCAGGTGAGGTAAATCACTCCGTGGGGGTGGACTGGAATAGTTTAGTTAACAACGAACCAGGATAAAAATAACTGTGCAAATTGTTTTTATCGTTCAAGTTTTTAGACTACACCTATTCAACCCCCCCCCCCCCTTTCTAAGTGTTTTTCTATCCTTCATAACCTGCCAAACCTAAGAAGCTTCTGATCTCAGTAACCGATCTCGGAACCTCCCATTGTAGCACTGCATCTACCTTTGATGGATCTACTGCAATCCTGTTACCTGAAATCACATGACCAAGAAAACTCACCTCTGATAACCAGAACTCGCATTTGGATAACTTAACATACAGCTGCTTCTCCTTCAAAACCCGTAGCACAACACGCAAATGCTCCTCATGCTCTTTCGGAGACTTAGAATAAATCAAGATGTCATCTATGAAGACCACAACAATCTTATCCAACTGATCATGGAATATGCGATTCATATACTCCATAAACACACCAGGTGCATTAGAAACCCCGAACGGCATCACCAAAAACTCATAATGCCCGTACCGAGTCCTAAACGCAGTCTTTTGAATATCTTCCTCCTTCACCCGAATCTGATGGTAACCAGATCTTAAATCAATCTTGCTAAACACACTGGCACCCACCAACTGATCCATCAAGTCGTCAATCCTAGGAAGCGGATACTTATTCTTAATTGTCACCTTGTTCAACTGGCGATAATCAATACACAACCTCATGCTTCCATCCTTCTTCTTTACCAACAAAACTGGAGCCCCCCATGGTGAAACACTAGGCCTCACAAAATGCTTTGCTAGCAACTCTTCCAATTGTTTCTTCAATTCCACTAACTCTGATGCCGACATTCTATATGGCGCCATAGACACAGGCCTCGTACCAGGAACTAGATCTATGGAAAACTCCACCTCTCGCTTTGGCGGCACATCAGAAAAGTCTTCAGGAAACACTTCAGGAAATTCTCGCACTACTGGAAAATCCCCAACTGCAGCTCGACCCTCCACAATCAACGATGCAAACACACCAAACAATTGTGCCCCATCTGCTAACAGTCGATTCAACTCCTTAGTAGATAAGACCCCAAATTCCGCATCCTTCTCAAGAAATGGAAATCTCACCAACTTATGATAACAATCGATGTGGACACGATTATTCATCAACCAATCCATTCCCAGAACCACGTCTAACTCGTTCATCGGCAAACAAATCAAATCAACAGTAAATTCCTTACCGAAGATTGATACCGGACAATTCTCACAAACTAAAGAAGTAGTCACCGACCCCATTGCTGGTAAATCGATAACCATCTCACCACCCAAATCAGATAGAACAAGACCTAATCTTTTAACACAATCATCGGCTATAAAACAATGGGAAGCACCCGTAGCAATAATAGCAATTAAAGAAATGCCATTAATAAAACAAGTACCTCTGATCAGTCGATCACCCTTATCCGTCTGAGTTCCAGCCAACGCAAACACCTTCCCACCAGCCTGAACTTTCTTCTTCTGACATTGACCGCTCATGAGTCCCTCTTCACCACAATTAAAACACACAACTCCCTTGGACGCACAGTCGGATGATATATGTCCTACCCTCCCACACTTGTAACACTTCCTCGCGTCACCAATGCAGACATCACTTTTGTGACCCGGCTTACCACACTTAAAACATACAATCTTAGCAGGAGCATCTCCCCCACTAAACCTTGGTCCATAATTCATCTTTTGCTTACCCTTCCCTCCATCATACGGCTTCCCACGATTCTGCGGACCTTTGTTCCTCTTTTCATTAATCACCTTATGATGAGCATTATTATCATCATCATAAATCCTACAGCTGTCCACCAAATCTGGAAACACCCGAATCTTCTGATACCCTACCGCCTTCTTGATATCAGAACGCAACCCATTCTGGAACTTAATGCATTTAGAAAATTCTGCTCCCTCACCAACAAAGTGCGGGTAGAATTTCACAAGTTCATTAAACTTTGCCGCATATTCAGACACAGACATGCTGCCTTGAACCAACGCCAGAAACTCAGTCTCTTTCTTTCCACGGACATCCTCCGGGTAATACTTCCTCAAAAACTCCCTCTTGAACACCGTCCAGGAAATCTCTTCACCAGTTGCTTCTAACCTTGCCAAAGTCTCCAGCCACCAATCATCAGCCTCCACAGCTAACTAATGAGTGCCATACCTGACTTTCTGCTCTTGCGTGCAATCCATCACACGAAAGATCCTCTCCATCTCCTTCATCCAAGTCAAGGCTCCCTCGGGGTCATGCGTTCCTTTAAACACATGAGGATTCTCCCTCTGGAAAGTCGCTAAACTCCGAGACCTTGCATTCTCATATGTATGCATAGCTTCAGCCATAGCTTGCAATGCAGCAGCAATAGCAGCGTCATTACGTCCAGCCATCTCTAAACTTCACAATAACACCAAGAGAAGTAAGCCCAAAGAATAACACAAGAATTGTTAGACCAAACCACACGACACTTGGTCGGACAAGACCAACCCGCTCTGATACCACTAATGTAACACCCCAATTCTACCCAAGCATATAGGTACAAATATCAGAGTGTAAAAATTAAATTCATAAAAACAATTAGGGCGTTACACTTAAGTAACCACATTACCAAACATAACATACTCATAACAGATGCGTAACACAAATAATCAAAAAGGAAGGATTCTCATAAACACTTGACAGTATTCATATATATATATATATATATATATATATATCGATAAACATAATATCCACCGTATTCCTCCAAAATACATCGTACGAGAAGGTATCCAAAATACATAATATGAATACATCCAAAGGATCAAATATACATCAAAAGGATCCTATAAGCATCATCTACAAAATAGGTGTTCGATCCCCCCTAGGTGTTAAGTATCACGAGCGGACGACACCAAAACGAACGACTACTAAGAGATCACCTACACTTGCGGATCACCTGCACATTACCCATGAGTAGGTAACATTAAGGCAGAAGGGTGA
Source organism: Vicia villosa (assembly GCF_029867415.1). NCBI lineage: Eukaryota > Viridiplantae > Streptophyta > Magnoliopsida > Fabales > Fabaceae > Vicia > Vicia villosa. The sequence goes on from NC_081185.1 coordinate 43,480,601, forward strand.
GAATATAATTCATAATGAAAAGCATGATAAATATAGTAATGCCAACAAGCATCATCAAGAATCATACAGCAAAGTAATCCACTAAGTCAACCACAATCAATATATAAGTAATGCGACACATGAGTGATAACATAATTTATAAAGACAGACGATGATGAATGAGACTCGACTATGCATATGCATGTGGTACCAAATCCGGAGTAAACTCCTCCTTGTCATTATGACAAATACACCTTGCCGAGCATTATGCTGGGACTTTATTCCACTCAGGAAGCTCGCAGGCTGTCGTCACCGAGCATGTAGCTCCCACTGATGACCTCTTGCCACTCAGGCTAATATACTGTTACCGAGCATTAAGCTCCTACTGGTAACCAATGCCCGCAGGCCACCTGTTAATAGCATTTCGCCATTAACGTAATGAAATGTCATGCTGTGCATACAAACGACTCGATTACATAACCACAACAACAACAATAATATAACTCGGTCACATATCCACATCACACCGGTTATATTAATCCACACGGATACATCAACAAAATTGCCACTCAGGCGTTCATATTCACACAGCACGCATATACCGTCAAAATATACTTGATTAGCAAATATCATTTCACAAAATACATTTAAGAAAAATCATTCAACCACCAACACACTCCTCTTTATCATAAAGCATACTCAAGGGTTCCCATAATACCTCAAATGACGCGTAAAAACGACCTACGGTTCAAAAGATACAACGAAACGAAGTTTGGAAAATCTATATTTCGCACAGTTCGCTTGAGCTCCGCTCAGCGGACCCAGACAGAAAATTATTTAGACAAAAATGCAGAAACTCCGCTCAGCGGACCTTCACAGAGATTTTTCTACAAAAGAACCTCCGCTCAGCGGACCCCAGGCCGCTCAGCGGACCTGCGTAAACCTAGAAAAATCAGTTCTGCAACAGACCTGCAAAATCCCACCCAATCATCTCAAAACCTCAAATAAGCTTCCCTAGACATCCTACACAACCCATACATGCCATATATTCATTCTAACAATCAATGATCCATGGTTCACTCACTAAATGTCAATAACCTAATAATTCCTTCATGAGCAAGAAAACATGGAGAAATGAAAAACAAACATGATCAATGAGGATATCTATCATCATACTACACATACACATCACAAAATCATGTTTATAACTTCAAAACTCACCAAAACACCCAATCCACCATTGTTGGTCAAATTTAGAAAAGAGCAAGAACAAGAACAAAACAAAATAAACAAAACTATAAGAATCATACAATCAAGATAAACTAGATTCACCCCCTTACCTTGGTTAGATTATTGGTTCTAGCTTGGTTTGGATTTCTACAATACTCTTCTTTTCTTTGTTTTTCTCTTCTTTCTCCTCTCTTTACAAGTTTTCTTTCTTTTCCTCCAAAACATCTCTTTTTCTCTCTATAACTCTTTCTATTTCTCTACTTCTCATTTTCACCCACTCAACTCTCATAATTTCCAACTTGACCCAAATGTTACTAAACATTAATTCTAACCAATTAACACCCAAAACATAATAATTACACACATGGAAAGTAATAAGTAAAATATTAGCATAATTAATATTTACCGACTGACTCGACTCAAAACGGTAAAATTTAGGAAAATGTAACAAACATCACAATTAATTAGAAAAAACACATTTACGGGCGTTACATGTTACCCTAAAAAACTTTAGAGACAAAGCAGGACACATGTCCTCAATAGAAAACCCTTCAATTTTAACAAGAAAAATTCACAAGGAAAGAGTGAAGTAAAAGTCAAAGTAGAAGAGTGTCGAACTCGTCTGAAGTCGAAGCAAAGGACGAAGGTCGAACGTAAGAATTCCATACTTAGAGAATTTTTGGACCGAGCCTTCGATTGTAAAAGACACGTCAAAGCTGTAAACGGTTACCAGAAGTGGCTAAAGCGCGGAATTCAAATTCCAAGGTTTGAAATGTTAGTGAACGGTTACCAAGCCAGGATCGTGTGTCAAGAGCGCCAAACGCAGAAAAGAATCTTACGAAGCAGTTGGTGCTAGTTCAAATCTTAGCCGTAGCTTATGTTAGGTAGTTATTTCGTGTAAATCCTATAAATAGGTCAAAATAATGTAGAAAAGGTGTGATCACTATTACAATCAAACTGCTTGCTTACACTCTGCCCAATTTCCGCCCTTAAGGAAAAAAGAGTTGCTGAGAGTCTTGATGTATGTGAATCACCATCTTTATTTTCAATGCAAACCCTTTACTTTTTAGTTGTATGTTTCGAAGCTTTTACTCATGTTGTGTTCTTTAACCAGCATTTGCTTTGTCATTTTATTTTCACTTCAACCAAGTAGGCTGAGACCGGTTGTTACGATTAAAAACAACCCCTGAATCGACGCTGTCTGGTGGTCACGAGTCACCCCAGAAGGTCAAGTCCAGAACGTTCGTACTTTTACCAAAATCCTTTAGGTCTAGGTTTGTCTCGTCGGTCACGAGTCACCTGTTGGTCAGATCTGGCGTTCAGCGTGGAAAAACATTGTGTTTGTTTCCAGCCTTAGAAAACCGTTTCTTAGGCAAACACTTCGACAAAACAGATACAATTCCAAACTTTAGCACGTGGTCTTAAGATCAACTGGTCGATCTTGCAAGTGACCCTTAGTTTTAAGGCTTTGGGAGGACCAGCGGTTGTTTACCAATTTCCACAGTAAACAAAATGGCACGCCCAGTGGGACCATCATGCTAAATTTTTCTTTTTATGTATGTATGAAACTTAGGAGTGGGAAATATACCAAACAATATCAAAACCCACCTAAGAAGGTTAGGTCTAGGATGACAAACCCTCCTAGCCCAAATAACGTAGATGATGTGCCCCCTCATTCTCTGGAGTCTTCAAATACGGTGATTAACTCAGGTGAGCAGGCGACTGGTGCAGCAACGGAGGCACCAGCTACGAGAACAGGGACAGCCGATATCCCTGTAATTCCACCAGGAGGCACTGGAGCAATGGGAACTGCTTTCTCACCATTTCGACCTAACCTTCCTCGTTTTGGGACCACTGACCCCATGTATGGAATGCCTTATTCCTTAATGGCTGGAAGTCAGTCAACATCGAGTCCTGCCTTAGTATCAGACACACAAGGATCTACACCAAGCACCCAGAATAGGGAAAACCAGAATAAGGTTGTGCCTTTGTCGAATACGTCTGTAACTGTGCTTAGGCAACAGATGGATGATAGCAATCATGAGTTGGTAAACATGTTAACTAACCAAATGGGAACTGTTTTTAATCCTATAGTGCAGGAATTAGCAGAGTCGAACAAACAGGTGGTTGATCAACTCACTCGACTGTGCAACTTCCTGGGGGCACCTCAGACGCTTGGTCGACAACCCCCTCAAGCCCATAGGCAGATTGTTATACATACGCCTGCAGGAGAAGATCAAATGGATGATGAAATAGCGCAACAAAATTAAACTCCTAGACTGCGGCCAAATCAAGGTGGAGTACGAGGAAGACACCAGCAAGTGGTGATGGTGGGTTGACAATAACACCCTGATCAGTTTGTCGAACAATATCAGCATGAGGAAGCAGACATAAAAAATAATCTGACTACGATTATCGAAAGAATTATGGCCAGAAATGGACTAAATACTCCGCTACAAAGGCCAACATACTCTTCCCCATTAGCTGAATACATTGTGCAGATAGAAAATCCTAGAGGCTGGAAAATACCCAAGTATACTAAGTTCGGAGGAGAGACATGAGAATCGATAGTCGAGCACATCGCCAGATATCTTACTGAATTAGGAGACATGGCGAACAACGAAAGTCTCAGGGTGAAAAATTTTCCATCATCCCTCACTAAGGCGGCGTTTACATTAGGGGTGGCAAAACACCCGCCTATTTTTATTTATATTTTTTTAATAAATTAATAGGCTTTTTTAACCTTCTAATTAATATTTTCCCTTTTTTTTTCTAAACAATTTTTTATAAAAGCAACTTTTTAACAAATTTACTTAAACAAATATTAAGTATATTTATAAATAAATGTATAAAATAAACCATCAAAAATTGCAATTACTAGAATTAACTAAAAAAAGTGTGAGTTTTGGAGGAGGGTGGGGTTTGGCGGGCGGCGGGGTTTGGCGGGGCGGGTATGGCGGACGGCGAGTTTTGGCGGGGCGGGCTTTGGCGAGCGGCGAGCCTAAAATCCCAACTCAACCCGTCATTTTTTTAGCGGGTGCGCAGGTCGGCCCTGCGGGCCACGACCCGTTTTGCCACCCCTAGTTTACATGGTTCACCATGTTGCCTCCAAATTCTGTTGACTCATGGCCTAAATTGGAAAAACTCTTTCATGAGCAATTTTATGAGGGGAATTTAAAAATTAGTCTGGTCGAACTGTCGAATATCAAAAGGAGATTTGCAGATACCATCGACGACTACCTAAATAGGTTCAGGTCGCTTAAGGCAAAATGTTTCACGCAGATGCCTGAACATGAACTGGTTCAGATGGCTGCAGGAGGTTTAGACTATTCCATTAGGAAGAAAATAGACCCTACCTTTGTTAAAATTATGTCGCAGTTAGATGATAGGGTTCGACTGAAATTTGCTGCCAGAAAGATGAAAATCGACACTGACCCACTCAAGCAAGAGGATGCTTTGTTTGCTGAACCTGTCGACATTAACATGGTGGAGCTGTCTGAACTACCCGATGATATGCTGGAAGAAAGCACTGGGGAAAGTCCCCAGGTTTGACTTGCTGATGTGTATCCCAGGATGTACGAAGATCTGCTGGATTTCTTGTTTCGATGCAAAAACAAAGATACCCAAGTAGGATTATGTCCTAGCTGCAGCGCTTTAACTGACAGAATCGATGCAGAGAATTTCCAGAAGCTACAGTTGGAGCGAGGCAGAGCTCAATGGAATAGGAGGGACCCTAGAAAAACGTCTCAAGACAAGCCAAGGAGCTACATGCCTTCAGCTGCTGCGCCAAAAGGTACCTGGATTAAGCCTCAGATGTCAATAGAAAGGCCTGAAGCTGTCGAAGCTGAAAAGGATAGGAAGGGAAAAGCTCCAATGAATTACCATCTGGAAATCCATTCTGAAAGGAAGAGCCACATATTTGAGAATTACATGGGGAAGAATCCCATGAGTCGAACTCAATGGAGGCGCTTCCAAAGGAGAAAGCAGACTGAGAGGCAAGCTGCTGCTGCTGCCAAACAGGCTGCAAATGACCAGATCTACAAAAGAAAGCAATATAATGTGAAGGTCGATTCAGCAGTTAAGCAACAAATCAAGGAGTTTGTTGGTAAGCCTGTGGCCAAATATCCAAACGAAGCGACATATGACTTTGCTTCTGACTCAGGAGAAAGTCTCGACATCCTAGTCAACGTGGTGTCAATCCTTCCTCAAGAGTTCAACGTCCTGACTGAAGCTGAGGATGTTGATGAAACTGCTGCTGCAGAGATGACCTTACATAAGCCAACGTGTTATTTTGTGATGAACAATGGCTCCATAGAGAACCAAGATGCGTTTTTCGAACGCCCAGACATGGCAATGAGAGGTCATTTGAAGCCCTTGATGATAAGAGCTAAAGTAGAGGAAGTGGCTATGAATAGGGCGCTAGTCGATTGTGGTGCGATGATAAACATTATACCACATCATACTTTGAAGAAAATTGGGATGTTCGATACTGACATTAGATCCCATAACATGGTCCTTTCAGACTATGAAGGAAACACCAAAAATATAATGGATGTTATCCAACTGAACATCACTGTTGGTTCAGTAACTCGACCGACCATCTTCATGGTCATCAAAGGAAAACCCAGTTACAACCTGCTGGTTGGGAGAAAGTGGTTACACGGCGTAGGGGCTGTACCTTCCTCCATGCACCAACGGTTAATCATCTGGAGGGAAGATGATATTGTCGAAAATATTGAGGCCGACCAGAGCTACTTCATGGCTGATGTTAACAATATCGGTCAAAACCTTGAGAATGAGAGGTGTCTCTGTAGAACACTTTTGATTACTGTCTGGCAGAAGATTCTGGCGAAGTCACACGGAATTTTGTAAGTGCTTTAGGGATTCGAACAATGCAAATGGTGCAATGCTCAAGATAGACAATGTCTTACTTATCCCTCGTGCGGGAGCCCCAAGCAACTTCAAAGACTTGCAGATCCTAACATCATGACTAGGTGCCCCCGAATAGAACTCACACCTAGTGCCATATCATCATCAAGCAGATAATATGTAGACATCAATGCAGTACGGAGCTTAACCAGTCGCAAATAAAGCAAGCATGGAAGCAAATGAGCATAAGACACGTCTTCATAGATAACCCCAACTGAGCTTTCCTCTTGGTAAAATCCCCACAAATTTGTTCCATGACTAATCTTTTGAACACACAATAATGGCAAGTCCAATTTCTGAGTCTGGAGAGAGTACCAAGTCTGGATAAGAATTCCTCGATCCTGTACACCTGTTATGCATGGAATGAATGAGATGCATGATATGAATGCAATGCCATGTTCATTCAATTTCCAAGGAATTCTCGTGTTTTGATTTTTTAGCAAGTAAGAGACGGAAAAGCTCGACACGAGGCTTAAAGATATGATTCCTTGGAAATGAAAGGAACATGTATGCTAGTTATTTTTTGTACATCATTTTTTGGAAAAGTAAATATGCAATGATGCAAGGTGGTGGGAACCACAATACTGGATATATCTGAGATGCCGAGAGATCACACGGCACAAGTTCAAAGGTTCGGTATAGTTTCAGACCACCACACAAACCACAAGTCACCAACGGAACAAGTTACCATCGGAACCAGAACATATAGTCACCAACACACTAGAATAGAACACAGATTACCACTCGAACAAGAACCATAGTACCCCACGAACAGGAACCAATAGTACACTCGAACAAGAACAGCGGTAACCCACGAACGAGAACAGCGGTAACCCACGAACAAGAACATCGGTAACCCACGAACGAGAACAACGGTCACCAACAATGTACCTGTTATATGATCATTAATTCCCGCCCCACTCACGGGTAAAATCTAGGACAAGGTAAGGTCATGAAACGTAGTATACGGTCCGCCCGAAGGTAAGCATCATCACAGCGCGGATGCGGGTGACGATAATACCTTCGTTTGAAACCACTACTCTGCTCGTGGTCACATAATCCATCCCGAGACGTACACCTCGAGACAAACTATGCTCCCACTCTATCCTAGGGTTCCTATGGTTCACACATAGCCTGGGTATTGGGCCTTTTACCTCTTGAAACACCCACCCAACAGACAGAGATCCAGCCAGTCCAGAATATGATGCAGAAAAGTAAAAGCGCACATAGAATGCAATGCAAACAAGTAAATATGCAAAGCAGTACAACACCCAAAGATAAACACACAAGCGCTAGGATCGACTCGCTAAGTCCGGACCCACAATAGGTCGAGACGTCCCCAGCAGAGTCGCCAGCTGTCGCTACCGCGAAAATTAACAGAGTCGCCACTAACATATTTATCCTGAAAAAGGAAGGGAATGCCAGCAAACCACAAAACAAAACAACGGTCTCACGAACAGAGAAAAAGGGTAAGGGAGTCGGTTACGCGAGGGGAAGGTATTAGCACCCCACGCACCCATCGTACTCGATGGTATCCACGCTTGTGTCTAAAACTATGGGTGTGTAACAAATCTACGCTAATCTAGACTAAAATGAATGCAGAATGTAGGGAAAAGAAAGAGTTATACTCGCACGGGCCCTACTCCGCTGCCTACGTATCCGTTTTGCGGAATCAGAGGTACCGTAGCTCGGCTAACTAATTTCTGTTTGTTTTTTATGTTTTTTAGGTGAACGAGTTACATTCATACTCCGCTGCTCGACCTTTGGAGACTTATGCTTGGGAATGGAGCGGAAATAACAAGCTCTTAAGAAAAGAAAATCAAAGAGTGTGGTTTGTGTTTTAAAGAATGCATGAGGAGTACCTAAGTTGAGGGGGAAAGCTTGCTACCTAATGTTATCATACAAAGGGTACAAGTCTAAACTAAACTATCAACCTACGAGGGAAAAGGGAAAGCACACAAATAGCACACAAACGAGCATCCGCTCGTAAAGCAAACAAAACCAACGGTACTGACCGAATGGTAGAAAAGCGGTCCCGCCATAGCCAATGGGAGCAGCTCAACCCAAGTTAACCAAGCATCAGACCTCGCGAAAATGATCGGGCCATAGACAAGAGGAGCGAGTTCCTCTCAACAACCAAGCCGTCACGGATCGTAAAGGAAAACGGTGCGTGCGTACACCGAGCATCAACGTCGAGCGACGCGAGCTATAGGAAAGGCGGGGGTCCGGCTGCATGAACCCTTTTCCTGACATACTCGATAACAAGATCTTGTGCAGGTTCAAAAGCAAGCGACGCGAAGCGTGCGCATAATAAACAAACTCGATGAGACTAGGAGGGGGTTGATTACTAACCCTTTCCGCATGCCTTCCATGAGGACTTAACGAAGTGCCATATAGGACTTATTACACCGTGACTCCCTGCCGCAAAGCACAAATATAAACACACCAACAAAAACAGAGCCTCTTTCGAGGACTTGGCCAGATGCATGTCTAGGTCCTACTTCTCATGTTAAAGGAAGATGCGAGAAAGCGATAAAGTGCGAGAGAAATAAAATGAAACGGAATCAATACCAAACGGATGATGATCCGTAAACTAAAGCGAAGAGAGCGAGTAAACTAGGATCCCGCGAGCGAGCTAGCAAAGCAAAAGCAAATAGTCAGCACACCGATTAGCCATGAAAGCACACAAAGGTCGACATGCGCGTCAAGCACAATCACAATACACCTGCAAGAAGAACAAGCAAACCAAACAAGCAGATATAAAGTAATAGGAATGTGTCTCCAGGATGAGAACACAAAGCAGGTGAATGAACCCGTTTCCTGCAAATAAAGCGGAATACTCATAGAATGAGCATTGATCGGTGACCGTCAAAAAGCCTCGCACACTAGCACACACGTTAGAGATAACAAGACACCGCAATCGGAATTGCGTTATTGCTATTCTAAAATAAACCGGACAAAGCAAACATGGAAAAGGTGCGGTAACACGCGAATAAGCATGCAAAAATCACACCGGAAGCCAACAAAAGTACCATCATGGAAAACACAAAATTCAGCACTACAAATCATTCCACAAAATAGTACATCTCACAAGCTTTCCAACGATATAAAGAACATGCAAATCGGAGTTACGAGTCAAAAGATATGAACATTCAAAGTTGGAAAAAAAACTAAAAAAAAAGCATGTAACCGGTTACATGAATCAGGTAACCGGTTACATCACTGACAGAAGTCATTTTTTGAGAAAAACAGGATCATGTAACCGGTTACATGAATCAGGTAACCGGTTACATCACTGGCAGTGGCGAAAAAAAGTTAAAAACAAGTCATGTAACCGGTTACATCAATCAGGTAACCGGTTACATCACTGGCAGTGACGAAAAATGACCAAAAACAAGTCATGTAACCGGTTACATCATTCATGTAACCGGTTACATCAGCACCAGAAGTGAAAAAATCAGCAAAATCAACATTCAAAAGCACTTCAATCATACATCCAACAAGAGATGTAACCAAGCACAAATTTGCCTTAATTTGTACAGCATTATGAGCATCAAACAAACATAATTAGGCATCAATCCACATAGATTTCAAGTCATCATCAATAATCATCAAGCAACAAGTTCATGCAAATCATTATAACAAACACATAGTGCACCAAACTTGTATCCACATGCAATTGCAAGCAAAGATATCAACGGATCCAACATTTAATCATCATCAACATCAATTACGCATAATCAACCACTAGATCTAGTATTCGAATCATGTTAACATCAACAATTAAGCACTTAATTCAAGGTTCAAAGGCTTACCGGATGAAGATCTTTAACCGACGCGCGAACACGAACACAACGCGAACGCGAACACGACACGAATGCGACACGAACGCGAAAGCAAGATCCAAGGGGAGAGAGGGTGAGGCGCGCGAGCTAGTGAGGAGAGAGAGAGAGAATCTGAACTCGAGATCTTGATTCTTGAACTTCAATCCATATTGCTCTTGATTCTTGAAGAAAATTGATGAATATTGATGAAAGTTTTATGTAATTTGTGGTTTTGATTCAAGAGAATTGAGAGAGAATTGAGAGAAAGTGTTTTTGATCTTTTTGGTGAATTGAAATTATGAGAATCCTCTTTTTGTGAAGAGCAAAATGTTTATATATTGTCAACGCGAAATGTCCAAATTGCCCTCGGTGCGTCTTATTTTGGCTTGTTTTTAAGGAAACTCGGTTCGGCTGTGAATTTCGGAACGAAACCAATGCCATTATGAAGATGACCAAATTCTTGACTCGTCGCCGCGAGAATCGCCTCAATCCGATAAGCGACGAAGAAATTACGCGCGTTTGAATGACGAAAAACGTCGATTCCTATGGCGCGACTGTCTAGAATTTTGTGAATACCGCTCAAAGAACTCGATAAAACTCCAACTTCGACTAAGAATCTGAACAAGCATGTGAGACGAAGAATCGAAGCTAACGAAATTTCCAAGAAAATGCCGCCGGAATGGACTTCATACGATAAAAATCGAAGAAGTTATGAATTTTCGAACTCGGCGCGACGTACTCTAAAACACACTTTTTACCGAAACAACGCGATGATCTTTAAAATTCTGGGAGTTTTCCGTGCATAATTGGCCTTCGGTCCGAACATATGAAATCTTCGTAATGATGGTACGGAGCTCCAGTTAAATTTTCAAGCGAATCCGACGAGCGGATTAGGAGATATGAATTTTCCGAGATCCGAAACCCTACATTCAGCACTGTTTTTCACTGCGAAACCTCAAGTAATTTGCAAATTTGACGACCTTCCTCAAAGAATTGGCTTCCGAGCCGAACATGAAAGTTGTAGATATCGTCGAAATAGTCGAGGTTACACGAGAACTCAGTTCACATCACCTTCCAAATAGGTGAAGGATAGAAAAACACTTAGAAAGGGGGGGTTTGAATAAGTGTAGTCGTAAAAACTTGAACGATAAAAACAAATTGCACAGTTATTTTTATCCTGGTTCATTGTTAACTAAACTACTCCAGTCCACCCCCACGGAGTAATTTACCTCACCTGAGGATTTAATCCACTAATCGCAACAGATTACAATGGTTTTCCACTTAGTCCGCGAATAAGTCTTCTAGAGTATCCTGATCACAACCTGATCACTCGAGGAACAAATGCTTAGACACAAGCTAAGACTTTCTTAGAGTATCCTGACCACCACGTGATCACTCTAATTACAACTGCTTAGACACAAGCTAAGACTTCCTAGAGTATCCTGATCAACACTTGATCACTCTAGTTACTTACAAATTAATGTAATCAAATAAGAGTTTTACAATGCTTCTGAAAAGCTATAATCACAACAGTGATATTTCTCTTAACGTTTAAGCTTAATCTCACTAATATATTACAACAGCAATGTAGTGAGCTTTGATGAAGATGAAGTTTCTGAGCTTTGAATTTGAACAGCGTTTCAGCAAGTTTTTCAGAATAAGTTTATTCAAGATTGGTTTTTTTTGCTTCTCATCAGAACTTCATATTTATAGGCACTTTGAGAAGATGACCGTTGGGCGCATTTAATGCTTTGCGTATTCCGTACAGCATTGCATTTAATGTTTCACGCTTTTGTCAACTACCTCGAGCCTTGTTCACGCTGTGTCTACTGACGTTGCCTTTAATAGCTTTCAACGTTCCTTTTGTCAGTCAGCGTAGCCTGCCACCTGTACTTTCTTCTGATCTGATGTTTGTGTATACAATATTTAAATATCATCAGAGTCAAATAGCTTGGTGCATAGCATCTTCTTATCTTCTGACCTTGAAGTGCTTCTGAGTGTGATACCATGAGAACTTCAGTGCTTCTGCTTCTGATCTCAAGTTCTTCTGATGCTTCCATAGACCCATGTTCTGATTCTGCCTTGACCATCTTCTGATGTCTTGCCAGACCATGTTCTGATGTTGCATGCTGAACCTTCTGAGACAAAGCTTCTGAGCGCTGATTTGTGCATACTCTTTATATATTTCCTGAAAGGGAAATTGCAGTGTATTAGAGTACCACATTATCTCACACAAAATTCATATCCTTGTTATCATCAAAACTAAGAATATTGATCAGAACAAATCTTGTTCTAACAATCTCCCCCTTTTTGATGATGACAAAAACATATATAAATGATATGAATTTGCAATCAGAAAGAGCAGACGGCTAAAGACAATTTACACAGCTATAGCATAAGCATGTGAATATGTCTCCCCCTGAGATTAACAATCTCCCCCTAAGATGAATAATCTCCCCCTGAAATTAATACTAGAAGAATTTTAATAATAAAAGACTTCCCTGAGAATTTCAGTAGAGACGTTCACAGTGCTTGATCTACAGGATATTCATGACTTCTGATTTCTGCTTCCATAGGACAGCTTCAGAACATTGAATTTCTTTAGATCCTCAGAACATTCACAGCTTCTGATTCCTGCTTCCATTCGGACAGCTTCAGAACTTGAATTTCTTTGATCTTCAGAACATTCACAGCTTCTGACTTCTGCTTCCATCGGACAGCTTCAGAACTTGAATTTCTTTATATCTTCAGAACATTCACAGCTTCTGATTCCTGCTTCCATCGGACAGCTTCAGAGCTTGAATTTCTTCTTACATCACTTCATGCTAGATTGTATCAGAACATTGTTGAATGTACCAGAGCATCATTAGAGCATCTCTACATCCTGAAATGTTACAGAACAAAACTAAACGACAAAAGTCAGCATGAATGAATCAGAACATAAAATATGTTTCAGAACACATAATATGTATCAGAGCCAAATAAGCCATATAGAATGTATCAGATCCATATAAAATGTATCAGAACAAATAGACATAATGTTTCAGATCATATTCTATCATCAGAATATCTGAACATTCTTCCTTCTTGCTTCTGATTCTGAAGCTTCATAGCACTCAGCTTGCTTCAAGAATCCAAGAACTTGATTCATCTTGTTGCTTCTCATGTTGATCTTTAAAGAGAATCTTCAATTCCTGCAACAACACAACTTAAAGCATAGAACTTTGCAAGTTCTGTTAGTAATGTGGGGCCTTTTTACCCGGTAACTGATAATATTTAATCAGATCATTTATCATATATTTTCTCCCCCTTTTTGTCATAACATCAAAAAGAATATAAAAGATTCAGATGTAGAAAACGACAAAGGATAGAACCAAAATTAAACTTTTCATTGATTTAAACAAGCAGAATTACAAAAGATGTATGCAGAAAACAGATGCAACAAGGAAAGAAAACTACAAAGACATAAGGACTACAACCCTAGCTTAGACATAATCTTAGCTAACATATCATGAATCCCTGCAGTCTTCTCAGTTTGTTCAGCCATGAAAGCTTGAAACTCTGCATGCCTGTCCAGACTAGAACCTTCCACTGTAGGAGAGATGCATGAATTCAAGGAGGAAGTGAGAGACAGTTCACAGGAAGAGAGCTAATGTCTCAAACGGGGCTTTCCCTTAACATAGAAGTCAAGAACATGATCCTTAACATCATCCAATATCTCAAGAAAGTCTTCTTCCTTTGGATAAATGTTGATAACAGCATCATAGAAGAGATCAGACTTGAGACTTCTTGGAATCTTGAGAGATTCGTCTTGGAATCAATGTCAGTGATCCCCGAGATTTGTTTCTCAACCTGGAACCAGACAACCCTTCCAACCGTTCTATTCATATATATCGACCACCCTTGAGCCTTCGCCTTTGCATCTTGGTTGAAACTATAAGCACCCAAATCATCAGCGTCCACATGAGATTTGCACAAAACTTCCATTACTGATGGAGGACTGAAGCAAGTTTTCAGTGGAGAAACCTCTTGAGAGAAACTTGAAGACGGATTCATGGTGAATGCTAGGTTGAAGATGAATAAACTAAGGTTTATGCAAAAAAAAATATTCATAGAAAAGTGAGAGAAAGAGAGAGAGAGCGCAAAGATTGATTGAAGAATGCAAAGAAATGGAGAAATAAATAGAAGGAATGTGGGGAAGGAAACGTTCTAGGGAAGGGAAACGTTTAACGGATATAAAAAAACGAAAAAGGACAATAAAAGAAATGATGAATGGCATTTAATGTTACATGACGTGAGGAGAGATAATAATGACAAAATAAGTGATTAGCACAGTTACCTAAGTAGGCGTCCCCTCAACTACACGCACGTTTGTCCAGAAATAGTGAACACGTGTTTACCATCTGGATAGCCAGTTACAGCTGTTTTACTTTTAAAGAGATTCTGAGTCAACTTAGACAATGAAACGTTAGTAATAACAGAATCACTAATTCTAATTGATTACAATCAGAACTTCTTATAAAAGACTAATCCAATTTCATTTCAGAAGATACTCATACATAAGATCTTCTCATTCTGGGCATAAATCCATACCGATATTCTTCAGAATGAACTTAAACCTATCTTCAGCAAGGGGTTTTGTAAAGATATCAGCCCATTGATGGTCTGTATCCACAAAGGTTAAAGATATAACACCCTTCTGAACATAGTCCCTTATGAAATGATGTTTGATCTCAATATGTTTAGCTTTTGAATGTAAAATAGGATTTTTAGATAAACATATAGCAGAAGTATTATCACAGAAGATAGGAATGTTACTCTCATATATCTGATAATCTTCTAGCTGACTTCTCATCCAGAGCATTTGTGTGCTACAACCAGCTGTCGCGGGGAAAAATCGTTGTCTTTTTTCGGGATGAGACACCTGATGCCTTCTTTGGGCTCGAGTGCTCAAAAAATGATTTTTCTTTTGTACCGACCAAACTTTTTATTGTTTCCAAAAGAGGAAAAGGAAAAAAGCTGCAATAACCTAAAAGTGGGGGGAGAGATCTTGGGTAAGAGGGTTGGTTATACGAAGGGAAGGTATTAGCACCCAACGTATCTATAGTACTCTATAGGTTTCTTTGTTTTGTTTATTCCATTCTTGTTATGGTGGAGGTTCTTGTGAGAAAGAGGTGGGACCTAAAGTGTTTGTTTGATTATGCTCGCAAAGATCATCGCGATCCTCTGCATACATATCCCTTAGAGGGAATCAGAGCATCTGTAGCTCGGGGTCTACGGGTGCTAAGGTTTGAGTGGTTTGAGAGAGAAGTTTTGCTCGCCAAGGATACGACCTTGTGCCTACGTATTCTCAAAGGGATGTTGAGAAAGTCAGAGCAATCGTAGTTCCCACTTATGCTAGTGGAAGCAAAGGATAAGAGACAAATGTCATCTAAATGTTCGATGTATCTAATCTATATCATCACATACATCTGTTTGTTTTTGTTTGAAATCTTTTCATTATAAGCCCTGGGCTGTGCCACTTATGGTGCTTAGAATGATAAAGATGTTTTTGTTTGTTTAACCAGCCTTGTGGCAAAAACTTTCAATGAAGTCAGCCTTGTGACAAAAAGTTTTGATTAATCAACCAGCCTTGTGGCAAAAGTTTCAATGAAGTCAGCCTTGTGACAAAAACTTTGATTAATCAGCCAGTATGGTGGCAAAACGGTTTGATTGATTAGCCAACCTTGTGGCAAAAAAGTTTGATTGATTGATTGATTGATTGATTGATTGTTTGTGATGATATAGATGAGATACTCCTATCATAGAGATGATAAATGTCTAATCTCCTAGGGTATTTGATTTGGATATTGGGGATGCTTATAAGAAGCCTGTGGGTCCTTGTACGAAGCCCAAGAGGAGGCTATCCGAGGGTCCTTGCATTGTAAGCCCAAGAGGAGGCTATGGGAGGGACAATCCAGGGTCCTTGCATTGTAAGCCCAAGAGGAGGCTATGGGAGGGTCACTCGTTTGTACAAAGCCCAAGGGGAGGCATGGTATAGTTGGTTTGAGCTCTTAGAGCGATTTCACCGGGAAACCATACTCTATGTCCTAACCTAAACTAGGGAGATTCTTTGCACGAAGCCCAATAGGAGGCTATGGGGAACCTAGTGTTGTACTAAGTTGAACAAGCATATATAACACAATCACAAGTATGAACAAGTACGAACAAACATGAACAAGTACATGAACAAATATGAACAGTTATATATATATGACAAAGTGTGTGTATATAATGGAGTTTATGAAGGAAATATACCTGTAAGCATGCTCCATTTGTATACACGGGGGCTCGGGACTTATACTCGGGGAGAGGCCCACTTGAGTTTATTCAAAGCTATGTAAACAGGTATTCACAAAAGGGCTTGGGACTTATACCTACATGGAGGCCCATGGTATTTTTGGGAAGATTTAAAGAAAACCTTCATTTTTGAATAGTTATTCAAGGTTAAAAAATCAAATTGATCGAGATATGTACAAAAGGGTGTACAATGAAATACCTAATTTCATGTACGGGAATGGGACTTATACCTATGTGGAGGCCCATGTTTTATTTTATAAAACATGGTTGATTGTTTTGAAAAAAGATGCGAGGTTTGAAAAACTGTTTGAAAGTTTTTGTTTTGAAAGAAGTTTATTGTTTAAAGAAGAAAAAAACTGTATAAAAGGAAAAAGGAGTGGGTCTTATACTCTCTAATATTCGAGAGGCCCCGTGTTTTGAAAATGAGTTGCATGATTTGGAAGTGAATTGATTACTGTTGTGAAAACAGTTGATTGAGTTTTAGGCTTACCTCGAAGAATGAGAAATTGGATTTCTGAGTTTGAGGTGTTACCTTGATCTTCAGATGTTAGGCATCCACACCAGCAGAAAAGAACGTCAGATAAGTTCACAGCTTACAGCATTCTTTGATCATCCAGTAATTGTTTATGGAATTCTACAGCAAATGGAAGACCAAACAAAAAGACAAATCCAAAAGACAACAGAGAAATAATCTCGAAGTCTCGGATAAAGTGAGAAAATTCAAGTAATGTGCAACAGTAACCAAATAGAAACTTAAATGATTAACTAATTCAAATGAAATTAATCTAAGAAAAGACATTTTTTTTGTGATTTTTCATGAAGGAAGAAAATAATTAGAAAACATAAAATTAAATATGCATCTAAAATATTTTTGTGTTTTTAATATCTTTTTTTAAAAAAAAACATACTTCTAAACATATTAAAAATATTTCTAAGAAAACTTAAATCTCACAACATATTTTTGTCATTTTTAATAAGGATTAGAAAATCAAAATTAAATCCTATATTAAAATAAAATACTAAGTCTTTTTATGCAAACAATTTCTTAAAGAAAACTAAAAGAAATAGTTAAAAGAACTATTAATTGGGCCAGAGGTGTAGCAAACCTGAAAGGGGGTGAGAGCCCAATTGCTGAAAGCTGAAAAATAAATTAAAGAAAAAAGAAGAAGCTGGGCCGGACCGGGTCGGGTCAGTGTGACCCGGATCCACCCATGTTTCGGTTCACAGTTAGAATTGGGTTTGAAACCCTAAACAAAACACACAGAGGCAGCGCCTCTTTTCCCCTTTTCTCTTTCACGATTTTTCTGGGAAAAAACAGAAGAAAAACTCTCCTCCTTCTCTCTCAATTGCTCTTGCTCTCTCTCACCGAAAACAGCAAGCAATCAAACCCCTCACTCTCGATTGTTTTCTCTGCTCACAGTTCTCTCTCAACATGAACAATAACAATGATTCTCGGCGGCCTCCCTCTCTCGGTTCACTACCGGTGACCAACAACAGTGATTCTCGGCCATGGAAGAGAAAAAGAAAATCAACACTTTACTCGAGTTCACAAACATAAGCAAAACCAGGTATTGCTTCTCTTTAGCTCTGCTCTTAATCATTCACCACAACAGTTATTCACATTAAAGCTAAAAAATGAACTGTAAATGGTTTTTGTGCTATTTCCTTATGATGAATCAACCGAAGTATTGGAGTTAATTTTTCTGTGTATGGAGCTTGGTTTACAGTGAAAGTTTAGTATGATTTTTCTCTGTATTTTCAGTATAGTAATAATAACTCAAGCTTTCTCTGTTTTCAGTTTCAGACAATTCATAAGCATAACAACAATTAACAACAATATTGAGCGTGAGGCATGAAGATAACTTACCTGCGGCTAGAAGATTTTAGCCGGAATATTGTTGAAGGTATGTGCTTTATTCTGCTTCTGGAAATCTATAAGCTTGTCACTGCTGTTGCTGTGTTTTGAATTTAATTGCCAAAACAATTCTGGAACTGTGTTGTTGTTATGATGCTGTGATTCTGAACTGTTGTATTGATATTGTTGATGATGTTCTGAATTTTTGCTTTTACTTACAGCAATAATAACTCAAGCTATATGTGTTTCTGGTGATTTTTATGTTACAGGAAAGCTAAAGTTCAAAGCAACAACAATATTGAGACTGAGAGTGGAGATGACTTACCTACGGCGAGGAGGTGTTCGCCGGTTTATTGTTGAGGTACGCCTTGAATTCTTTATTGTTACTAACAACTTTGAATTGTTACTAACAATTTCTCTAACAACTTGCTTGTTGTTGTAGGCTTTTGATGAAGGTGATGCCATAACACCTCTTTGGATATTAGGGAGACTTGAAGATGGCCTTCAAGTTGGAACTCTCCACCAAGGTATGAAGAATTTCTTCTTCACTCCCCTTCAAGAAACTATGTAGCTAGAAACTCTTATTTTTTCAAGTAGTTTTCTTTGATTTGAAGAATTTCTCCTTCTTACAAAGAAACATGAAAACTATAAGAGAAGAGGAAGAAGTGAGAAAGCTAGTAGTATAGTAGCTTTGGTGTGATTTGCAATGAAGTGAGGCCTTCTATTTATAGGAAAAGTTAAGGATGTGTTTGGCATTTGGTAAACTTGATTGGCAAGTTTCAATCATTGCAAGATAAGAAAAAGAATAAGAATATTCTTTATGAGATATTTCTCTTGCAAGTGGACATGAAATATCTTTGATTCCTTTTGTCTTGAATTATTTCTTTTTTTGAATTATTTCTTTTGTTGGATTTTTGCTAATCTCACCCCTTTTTGTTTCTTTTTTCATGTGACATGATCATTCTTGAGGAAAGCATGAAGAAAATTGAATTTGAAGAATGGAGACTTTGAAGATTTCAAGAGTGAATTCAAGAATGTCTTTGATGTTTTTTTTTTCTTGTAATTCCTTGTAATTCCAACTTTGTATGAATGGAAATTTGAAATGATGTAATTCTTGAATTTTAAATAAAGTCCCTTTGTAATTCATTTGAAAATTGAAACTTTTTCATGTAAAGAACTCCATTTGTAAATGCTTGAATTTCTCTTAGAATCCTTGAATGAAATTATATGAAACTTGAATATTTCTTGAATGAATTTCAAATGCAATTTCTATGTCTTGAATCAATTCTTGAATTCCTTTGAATGATCCTTTTTCAAAAGGAAATGGTGGAATATCCTTGAAGTAGTGAAGTTTGTTCTTGCACCATGAATTTGAAATGATCTTGAATTGAGACACACTTTCCATTGGATGTTGTCATAGGGATCATTTGAAGATGATTGAAACCTTTGGTTGACTTCCTGGGGATTTTTAGGGTTTCCCAAATGTGATCCCTGATTTTGGTCCCTGATAGTTCAAAACCCTAATCTGATGATTTGAAATTTCACTGTTGATCAATCCTTGTGTAGGAGATGTCTTGAGCCAATGGATTAGGTCAAAATGATGCACTTGGGGTCTTGAGGTCATGTCCCAAGTCATTAGGTCAAATCCTGAGCAGAAGTCAGGAGTATGCTATCTTCAGTCAAAACCCTAATTTGGTTGATTCAGTGCCTTTGAGCTTGTTGAAATGAATCTCTGAGGACCAAATGTTTTTTGTTGATGAAGATGATTCCTTTGAGATGAAGGGAAGACAAAACCCTAATTGATTGTTGCTTGTACTGATGAGTGATTTCTTGTTTAAATCCTGTTGAGTCACAGGTAACAAACACAAGCTATGCAATTTGTTAGAGATGCAAATGATGCATATGCAGATGATATGAGGTGGTATCTTAGGTCAAAAATTGGGGTATGACAGATGCCCCTATTTAAGTTTCTTCAACCTGAGACATGAAGATTGAAAATCTTCGTTTTGATAGGGTGGAAGAGACTTAAATATCAGAAGACGCAAATTTTGGACCTAAGATACCAAAATTGCGAATGATGCAAGGATATCTTTACCGAGGGATATCAAGAACTGACTCCACTGGGGACAAGAGATCGGGAAGGATGTCTCAATCCGTTTTAGGAAGAGAATCTGTTTTGTCTTTTCGGGAAAGCAAGTGTATGCTTCACCGGGGAATGATAGCTTTGTAAGAAAAGCTTACCTATCGACATTATCGACTATCAGCATGGGGATAGACTTGTTTAATAATGCGAAGGTGAAAGGTGTGAAACTGTATTACCGACTACCAGCATTGTGATAGACTTGACAAGGTAAAAAGAGTTTCAAAGGTTCGGTTAATATTACCGACTATCAGCCTTGTGATAGACATGTTAAATAATATAACCAGAACAAAAGGTTACCGACTACCAGCCTCGTGATAGCGATTTTGAAGACGTGATCAATTATCAGCCGAGTGATAAAATGATCCTGGAGACTTTGCTAGGGAAATTACTGGTTATTCAGCCTTGTGAACAGTAATAAGGCCCTGATTGTCAAATGGTCTTCATGATTGATTTCCTTGAGAGGAAAAGTCTTTTGGAAGAGACATAAGCTGCTCGGATGATGAGGCTATTGCTTATTGTCTGTTTTTCACGACTCTATTTGAGGAATCGGAATTTGAATCTCTGGTAAAGACAGGGTTCTATCCATGAATGAATTGGAAAGAAACAGTCAAACAAGACTTTGTTCCCATGAGGAATGAACTCAAATGGGGATTTTCTCCTTTGTTTTGAGAGGAGAAACTGAAGCAACCTTCTTCCACGAGGAATGATCTCAGTGGGGAACCGGAGAAAGAAGATTTTATTTCTGCTTATGGGTGACAACCTACTTGGAGAGATGACACGCCCATACTGTTTCTTTTTCCTCTTTTTCTTTCTTCTTTTTTCCTTTTTTTCTTTCTTTTTTTCTTTTTGAGGATAAATATATCCTAAACAAGTAAGTATTGAAAAATGCAAGAATGCATAAATGATGCAAATATGTATGAATGATGAATGTCATGAATGTAGCATGCACACTGACAATACTGACAGACAGAGGAGTATATACTGGAGAAGGACCGACGTCGCAATACAACCAGATACTTGGCAAATGTTTTTCAACACGTTGTAGATATCACGGGTGATGAATGGTGCTGCATGTTTTAAACTTCTCTGGGGAAGATGAGCAATTTTTCTCACTGAGATGGAAGAATCTTCTTTACTGGAGATGGAAAATCTTCGACACTGGGGATAGAAGACCTTCTTCACTGGGGATAGAAGAGCTTTTCCTATCATAATCCTTGATTCATCCTATGGAGATAGCTGTTGATGTTCCTTCTGTTGTTCACAACTCAAAGGAAAATTTCGCTTTTATTTTGAAAAAGAAAAGTAAATTCATTTAAAACTTTTTTTTTTCAAAAACGAATAACACAGTTAAAGTGTCATTTTGCAAGCTAAAAGAAATTAGAGATTGCAAACAAATGGGCACAAGGCTCAAATTTATTTAATAGGATGGTAATCAGCTAAAGGCGTGATTCCATGGAGTATTTACAAAAGTTGGAAATGGTAATTATGCGGAAAAGGCTACATTGAAAGCAATAACCACTATTCCCCCTAACAACTTTGAGTTCCAACTGTGCTTGTCGCTTCAGATTGACAATGATTTGTTTGAAGATCCTTTGATGAAAAAGACTCCTCAGATGACGAAGTACGGACTGATGCAGTTACTTTGTCATAATTCCTTAATTTTTGCCTAGATTGCCCTTTCAGGTTTTCAATCTACCAGGATGAATTTTTCTGTTTATTGTCTCTAATTTTTGCCTGGACCGCCCTTTCGGGTTTTCAGTCCACCGAGACGCTCATTTTTGCCTAAGTCGCCCTTTGCGGGTTTTCGACTTACCGAGCTGTTCTTTTGTTCTTTTTTAGACAAAGTATTTCTTGACTGCATCAGCATTCACAGGATGTGGGAGTTCATCACCATCCATGGTTGTAAGAATCATGGCGCCGCCAGAAAATGTTCTTTTGACAACATACGGGCCTTCGTAATTAGGAGACCATTTGCCCCTAGAATCTGGTTGAAAAGACAAGATCTTTTTAAGCACGAGGTCGCCTTCTTGAAATTCACGAGGTCGAACCTTTTTGTTGAAGGCGTGTTTCATCCTTGCTTGGTATAACTGTCCATGGCATAGAGCAGTCATACGTTTTTCTTCGATTAAGTTCAACTGATCGTATCTGTTTTGACACCATTCAGCCTCTGATAACTTAGTCTCCATGAGGACTCTCATTGATGGAACTTCAACTTCTACGGGGAGCACAGCTTCCATGTCGTATACTAGAGAAAAGGGAGTTGCCCCTGTTGAAGTACGCACTGAAGTACGGTACCCATGTAAAGCAAATGGCAGCATTTCATGCCAGTCTTTGTAAGTGACGACCATTTTTTGGACGATCTTCTTTATGTTCTTGTTGGCGGCTTCGACGGCGCCGTTCATTTTTGGTCTATAAGGAGAAGAGTTATGATGCTCAATCTTGAATTCCTCACATAATTCTTTCATCATCTTGTTGTTCAAGTTTGAACCATTGTCAGTAATGATCTTGCTGGGAATACCATATCGGCAAATGATGTTATTCTTGATAAACCTCACAACCACTTGTCTTGTAACATTAGCGTAAGATGCTGCTTCGACCCATTTGGTGAAGTAATCAATAGCTACCAAGATGAAACGATGACCGTTTGAAGCTTTCGGTTCGATCATTCTTATCATATCGATACCCCACATGGAGAAAGGCCACGGAGATGAGAGAACGTTGAGTAGAGTCGGTGGTACATGGATCTTATCTGCGTAGATCTGGCACTTGTGACATCTCTTCACGTGTTTGTAACAGTTAGATTCCATTGTCAACCAATAGTATCCTGCTCTTAAGATCTTTTTGGACATTGCATGCCCATTTGAATGAGTTCCAAAGGACCCTTCATGCACTTCATGCATTAACATGTCTGCTTCGTGTCTGTCCACGCATCTGAGCAAAACCATGTCGAAATTTCTTTTGTATAGCACATCTCCATTCAGGAAGAAACTGCCAGAAAGTCTCCTTAGAGTTTTCTTATCTTTGTTTGATGCCCCAAGCGGATACTCTTGAGTTTGAAGGAAGCGTTTGATGTCGTGGAACCACGGTTTATCATCGATGACTGCTTCAGTTGCAAACACATAGGCGGGCCTTTCAAGGCGCGTGATTCTGACTTTAGGCACATCATTCCAGTGACTGACTTTGAACATGGAAGATAGAGTAGCCAAGGCGTCTGCCATTCGATTCTGATCTCGAGGTATATGATGCAATTCAACCTTGTTGAAGAAAGTCAACAGACGTCTTGCATAATCTCTGTAAGGAATCAAGCCAGGGTGGTAAGTTTCCCACTTGTCTTTGATTTGGTTGATCACGAGGGCTGAATCTCCATATATGTCGAGGATCTTGATCCTTAAATCAATGGCTTCTTCGAGACCCATGATACAAGCTTCATATTCTGCGATGTTGTTGGTGCAATCAAATAGCAATCTGGCGGAGAACGGGATATGAGTACCCTTGGGAGTGATGATGATTGCCCCAATTCCATTGCCAAAAGCGTTTACTGCTCCATCGAAAATTAGGCCCCATCTTGATCCAGGCTCAGGACCTTCTTCGGGTAATGGTTCGTCACGATCTTTCATCTTTAAGTACATGACATCTTCGTCAGGAAAGTCAAACTTGAGAGATTGATATTCATTAATTGGTTGATGTGCCAAATGATCGGCGAGAATGCTTCCTTTGACCGCTTTTTGAGCACGGTATTCAATGTCATACTCGGATAACAGCATTTGCCATCGGGCAATCCTTCCTGTTAAGGCAGGCTTTTCAAAGACGTACTTGATCGGATCCATTTTGGAGATTAACCAAGTAGTATTGTTGATCATGTACTGGCGGAGTCGTTTTGAAGCCCAAGCCAAAGCACAACATGTTTTTTCGAGCATGGAGTAACGAGACTCACAGTCTGTGAATTTCTTACTCAAGTAATAGATGGCATGTTCCTTCTTACCGGTTTCATCTTGTTGTCCAAGCATACAACCCATGGATTCTTCCAACACAGTAAGGTACATGATTAATGGTCTTCCTTCAACTGGAGGAATCAATATTGGTGGTTCTAACAGGTACTCTTTGATACTGTCGAACGCTTTCTGGCAATCTTCAGTCCATACAACCCCTTGATCTTTGCGGAGAAGCTTGAAAATTGGCCCACATGTAGCAGTCATTTGAGAGATAAATCTGGAGATGTAGTTCAATCGTCCGAGAAATCCTCTTACTTGCTTTTCAGTTTTTGGTGCAGGCATCTCTTGAATAGCTCTGACTTTGTCGGGATCTACTTCAATACCTCTTTGGCTGACAATGAACCCCAAGAGTTTTCCAGATCTAACCCCAAAAGTACATTTGTTAGGATTCAAGCGAAGCTGATATTTCCTTAGTCGTTGAAACAACTTCAAAAGGTATTCAATATGTTCTTCTTCAGTGTTGGACTTGGCTATCATGTCGTCCACATAAACTTCTATTTCTTTATGCATCATGTCATGAAAGAGAGTAGTCATTGCCCTTTGGTAAGTTGCGCCGGCATTCTTTAATCCAAACGGCATCACTTTGTAGCAAAAGGTATCCCATGGGGTGATGAAAGATGTCTTCTCCATGTCTTCAGGAGCCATCTTGATCTGATTATAACCGGAGAACCCGTCCATGAAGGAAAAGACGTTGAACTTAGCGGTGTTATCGACCAGCATGTCGATATGTGGTAATGGAAAGTCATCTTTGGGACTGGCTTTGTTCAAGTCACGGTAGTCAACACACATTCTGACTTTGCCATCTTTCTTCGGAACTGGCACTATGTTGGCCAACCATTGAGGATACTCAGAGGTGACAAGAAAACCTGCGTCAAGCTGTTTTTGAATTTCCACTTTGATCTTGTTAGCCATATCAGGGTGAGTCCTTCGCAATTTCTGCTTAACTGGCGGACATTCTGGCTTCAACGGCAAGTAATGCTGAACAATATTGGTATCCAACCCAGGCATGTCTTGGTAGGACCAGGCAAACACGTCAACATATTCTTTGAGAAGGTCTGTCAACTTACTCTTGACATCAGCATCAAGCAGCGATCCAATGGTCACTTCTTTTTTGTCTTCTTCAGAACCCAAGTTGATCTTTTCTAAAGGCTCTTTGTGAGGCAGAATGGCTCTTTCCTCGTGCTTAAGTAATCGAGAGATCTCGTCCGGGATCTCCTCTTCTTCCTCTTCTTCGGCTTCGAACACAGGAAACTCAAAGTTGGGAGAGGGCATAGGGTTATTGCATTCAATGGGTTTATCAATAGTAAATCTGCACATGTGATTTATATCTATTTCAGAAAATTTATGAATGCAAGAGTGTATGCAGATTTTTTTGAAAAGTTTTTTATTTATTTTATTTTGGTTTTTTAGGATTACCATTTCCAAAAAAAGCAAAAATAAAACATATAATGTAGGGAATTCAAAATGACACTTTATTTATGATTCATTTTTGAAACAAAGCCCTAAACACAAACTCATTTGTCTTGGGCAGGACAAAGAGGGAAACTTTTAAAACAAAGCCCTATACACAAAGTTATTTGGGCGGAACATTTAAAAGCAAAGCCCTATAAAACATCTCTCTGCTTTGGGCAAGGCAGGAGGTCAAAATAACAGCGAGGTGATTACTTTGAGCGGCGAACAACATTCGGGACGTCGACAGCTTTCCAATAGCAACGAACTCCTCTGTGTATTATGTATTCAGGAAAATTCTCCTCAGAATTATCTTCAGTATTGACATTGACCGCTGGTCGAGCAGGATTTGAAGGTCCTGGTTTGTCACCCTTGTTCTTTGTAGAGTTGAAACGGTCTTCTCCTACTTCTTGAAGAGCATAAGACGAGTCACAATCTTCAGAATTTTCAGGATGTATTTCCCAGTCTCCAGGATGAAGAGACTCATTGTCAGTGACACTTTCTGAGTCAGTTGCGGGACCATCTTCCCCTTCATCTTCAAAAATGGCATTTATGTGATAATAACCATCTTCAGGATTATAAATCTTGGTAGATGCGTTGAAGCCGAAATCTTCAGTAATTTCAGGCTGCTGAGAAAATTGACAGGGCTGATAAGCCTCTTCTGGTTGACTATTATATTCAAAGGAATCTCCCCATCCAGTTGGTTGGATATCTTCAATCGCAACCTTTGAACTTTCAGGTGCAGTGTATTTCACCATATAATCAAATTTTCCACTTGGTTGTCCCAAGGTGTCCCAGATCTCTGCAGGAACAGGCTCAGTTTCTTTGCCTTTGGGTTTCTCCGAAGGAGGATATGGTTTTTCCTGAGATATATATCCCGAGTCATTGAGATAACATTTCCATTCTTCTTCAGGATCAGGTAGACCTTCATCAATGCATTCTTCGATAAGGACATTAACCTCTTGAGGAATTGGGTTAAGGAATCCTCCACTGATGAATGTTTCTTTGATCGGTCGAAGGGTTTCATCCTTCTTGGTGCAGTTTGAGAATGTTGGTGAACATCTGAGACCTGCTCTGGTTTCATTCTTGGTCGGGATCACAACTTGCCCCCAGCCAGTGGTAGTTCCATCTCTCACTACTTTTACTGCTTCTTTGTAAGAAGAGATTGATGCTTTCTTCTTGGAAGATTCGTCTTCTAAAGAGAGACCTTGGAACTGCGTTCCTTCCACATCATCAGCACTGATGAAAGAGAAATTGGATAAATGACTCACCATCAAGGCTTGTTCTCCACTTATCGTTACCAATTTTCCATTTGTTACAAATTTTAACTTTTGATGGAGCGTAGAAGTTACTGCCCCTACTTCATGGATCCATGGTCGTCCTAACAGACAGCTATAAGCAGCTTGAATGTCCATGACCTGGAAGGTGATTTGAAATGTATGTGGACCAATTGTCATGGGAAGGTTGACTTCGCCAATAACAGATTTTCGCGATCCATCAAATGCTTTGACTACTACACCACTGAATTTCATAGGCATTCCTTGGTAAGACAAGCGAGCAAGAGTCGTCTTTGGCATCACATTCAAGGAAGATCCGGTGTCTACCAACACATTGGACAAAGAGTCTGACTGACAGTTCATAGAAATGTGCAAAGCAAGATTGTGATTTTTACCCTCCTCGGGGAGTTCTTCATCACAGAAGCTTAAATTGTTACAAGCTGTTATGTTGGCTATTATCCCATCAAAGTGATCAACAGTCACATCATGGTCTACAAAAGCTTGATCTAAGACCTTCATCAGGGCTTCCCTGTGGGCTTCAGAGTTTAAAAGCAATGAAAGTATTGAGATCTTTGAAGGAGTCTGCATAAGCTGATCCACAATTTTGTATTCACTTCTTTTGATAAGCTTCAAAATTTCATCAAAATCAGGATTCACATTGGTTCCACTGGACTGACCAACATCAGTGTTTGTATTACTGACAGGAGTTTCCACAGGATTTCCCACTGGAACATTGACATGATTTTGTTCGGTCGCAGGAGCAACAGGTTGCTTTGAAGGTAGTGGAGTATACACACGTCCACTTCTTGTTACTCGACTCACATCAGCGATGTTCACGACAGATGAAAGAGTTGGTAAAGGAACTTCTTGTCCATTCTTTATCATTGTTGCATTGTAGTTGTATGGAACTGCCTTGTCAGGGTCATAAGGAACAGGTCCAGGTAGACAAATGATCAAAGGAGCAACAGGAACCCTTGGCTTGTTGTAAGTAACTTCTATGCGCTCGGGCATGTTGAAATGAGGAATGATGACGTTAACTTTAGGCATTTCCGAGTTGATATCTGAGACTAAAAGCTCATGCGGATAACATCCTATCATGTTAACTTCATTTCATCCCTATTTCGGTAGATCTGAATAGTACCATTATCCAACAGAAGTTGGAGATCTCTTCTCACAATCGAACATCCGTGAGGATCTACACAACATATGCTACAGGAACCATATTGATGCTGGCGAAAATTCTGCCCTCGACAGAGAGTGGCGTGCATTTGTACCAAATCGGCTCTTGAGTAATTGATATTATAGACTCGGTATGGACCAGGACATCCATACACCATGTTTACAACATGCCCTCCATGATTGGGCAGCGGATTTGCTTGCACATTTGGATTCAAATTTCTGAAAGAGAGAAGATTAGATCTAACCAACCTCTGAACTTCATATTTCAAAGCTATGCAATGCTCAAGATCATGGCCAGGTGCTCCTTGATGATAAGGGCATGAGACCTCTGCTTTGTACCACCATGGGAGTTTCTCAGGTACTGGTGGTGGTGCTTTAGTTTGAACAAGACCTCTTTCAATCAAAGCAGGGTACAACTCTGTGTAGGTCATTGGAATCGGATCGAACTGTGGAGCTCTTTGCACACGATTCTGATTATTGTTGAACTGTTGAGCCTGTTGTCGAGGCTGTTGTTGTTGAAACTGCGGGGTAAATCCCGGATTCGGTGTTGTATTAACAACTGGCACAATAGCAGCAATCTGTTGTCGACGATTGACGTTTCCTCTTGGCTTTCCCTGGGATACCATGTTAACACTTTGTTCTTTCTTCTTTTGGAAACCACCTCCGAACTTTTTGGTTCCGCTTGAAGATCCACCTTCTTTAGTTAGACGCATCCCCATGTTTACCATTTCGGTGAAATCACTTGGAGCACTAGCAATCATGCGTTCATAATAAAACGGGCCAAGAGTATTCAAGAAGATCTTTGTCATCTCTTTCTCTTTTAACGGTGGATTAATCTGAGCAGCAGTTTCTCTCCATCGTTGGGCATATTCTTTGAAAGCTTCATGGTCTTTCTGAGCCATGGATCGAAGCTGATCTCTGTCTGGAGCCATATCCGAGTTGTATTTGTATTGTCGGACAAAGGCCTCACCTAGGTCATTGAAAGTCCGAATATTGGTGCTATCCAAACCTGTATACCACTTCAGTGCGGCACCAGTCAAACTGTCTTGAAAGTAATGGATGAGCAACTGATGATTATCTGCATAAGTAGACATCTTTCTGGCATACATCACGAGATGACTTTGTGGACAAGAACTTCCTTTGTACTTTTCAAAGTCAGGGACCTTGAATTTAGCTGGTATTTGTACACAGGGAACTAAGCATAGCTCCTGGGCATTCTTTCCAAACAAATCTTTTCCACGGATAACCTTGACTTCTAGCTGCATCTTGTTGAATTGTTCTTGGAGATCTTCCACAAGATTACGCTGATTTGTGCTATCACCTTGATCATGATAAATCTCATTGCCATCATAAGGAACTGTGTGAACCGTAGGGGTCGGAACTGTCATAGTGGGTTGAGAAAGTGCCATAGTAATCTGGGAAAAAGTTACCTCTGAATATGGAATAAACGCCGAACCTTGTGCAGCAGGCACTTCAGTTGTAGCTGTTTGAACCCCAGAGAAATTATGGCAGAAACCTGTACCAAAGCTAAAAGGCGTGCCCCAACCTTCTGGCATGGAGAAAGATGGAATACCGAATGCAACTGTAGAAACTGGAGTAGTGACTTCAGATGTTACTGTTGCTTGACTGTTGGGTGGCGGCGGCTGATTCTGTGCGGCCATTAAGGAGTCAACCAGAGTAGTGAGACTTTCCAATTTTTCTTGAAGGGTGGTCACTGTACCACGGAGCTCAATATTCTCTTGTTCAGAGTGTTCCATTACTCTTCTTCTATTCGAACGAGTATTGTATCTGTGATCTGATTGCGAGCGCGGTCGAGAAACTTTGAGACACGACAGCTTGACGATCTATTGGAGAAAGATCCAAAATATGAGACTCTATACAACAGACTCGATATGCAGAATGATGTATGCAAAGAGAAATTTTATGATTTTTCCAAACATTTTAAAGATTATTTCCTTGCAAACATTTGAACACAAACAATTCTTTTATTGAAATAATGGGAAATGTTACAACATTGGAGCGTAGCTCCTTACAGAATCAAATGATACATGAAAATCTAAACAAATCCTAAACATCTTCATCAGACGAAGAACCAAATGCATTGTGCAGCTTGAGCTTCATGATTTCTTTCCCATAGTAAGCTTTCAACTCGGCCTTTTCAGCTCTCAGCTTGTCAACCACATTCTTCCAATTGTCAGGTATCGGAGCGTTGCTTGTTGAGCCTTCAAGCTTTTTCTTGCTTTCTTTGATGTATCTTCTGATTGCAGCATCTTTCCGACGGATCTTCTCATCTTTGTTCATGAGCCATCCATCCTGATAATAGAGAGTTTCTTCATGTTCTTTCACTTGTTTCTTCAACTTTCTATTTTCCACATCAGTTCTTCGAAACTTTTCTTCCCAAGCGTCTTTTTCTATCCTCATCTTGGTCAAAGTGTCTTGGTATTCCTCCATAGCGGGAATGTTGGGTCGTTGAGGTACCACAGGGAACATTGGTTTTTCATAATCATAAGGCATTTGAAACTCCTTTGCCCTTTTCTTTACCCAACAGATGTAGGTGTTCGTAGCGATACAGTTCCTTATCTCACCTTTTTCTTTCCATCGGATGTCGTACCAGGCTTTCACCATTTTTGTTTTCAACCCTTGAGGATCATTTCCTTCCTGATAGAAGTAGCTTTCCACTGTAGGGCCAATGGGTTTAGTTGAATTTGCATACCCGAGTTGTCGTCGGGCTAGGACCGGATTGTAGTTAATTCCTCCTTGTGTACCAATGAGGGGTACGTTGGCGAATTCTCCACAACTTTCAATGGTTTCTGTACCGCAGCGAGCCAAGGTATACCACTGAATATCATTATTAGTAAGAGACATAAGTCTTTGAGACCAACGTAAACCTTCTCGGTTTTCCGTGAAAATGGGAGACTTAGGTAAGTGTGAAACAATCCATTTAAACAACAGAGGTGCACAACATACAATAATTCCACCACCTTGGTGATTCCTATGATGGACAAAGAAATACATGTCACCAAGCAGAGTCGGAACGGGATTTCCATTCAAAAAGACCTTTATGGCATTGATATCAACAAAGTCGTCGATATTGGGAAACATAACCAACCCATAGATGAGCAAGGCTAGTACAGCTTCAAAAGCTATCATGCTACCAGTCTCGATGAAATCAAAGGCTCTCTTTATTAGAAACTGTGAAGGCAAACCTGGAAGGTTTCCTTTGGTAGTCCAATTACTCTCTATTTCAGATTTCTTCAAGTGGGTACCTGTTGCAATGACTGGTGACTTAGGAATGGCTTCCAAACCATTGAAAGGTATTTTGTCAGACACAGGAATATCCAAAAGATTGGCATATTCTTCCAAGGTTGGTACCAACTGATAGTCTGGAAAGGTAAAACACCGGTAGACGGGATCATAAAACTGA
Organism: Vicia villosa; assembly: GCF_029867415.1. Taxonomy (NCBI): domain Eukaryota; kingdom Viridiplantae; phylum Streptophyta; class Magnoliopsida; order Fabales; family Fabaceae; genus Vicia; species Vicia villosa. Next base: position 43,512,221 of record NC_081185.1, read on the forward strand.
ACCAGAGTTTTGAGAAGTCCTTCATCAACATGAGTGTTCAAGATAGGCAAAAGCTTTCCATGGCTTTTCCTGAAATCAGAAGGATCTTGTACAAAAGACGCTAACTCTTTCAGTCTTTCCACATTAGGCTCTTTGAAACCGTACCTCTTGGTATGCCTTTTTACCCACTCCATAACCTAATCCTATAATGTTTGCAAAGAAAATTCTCTAATTGTTTGGAAAAAATCATGTTTTTATGGAAAAAGATTTTTTTTATTTTTTTATGGATGTATGAATGCATGGATGCATGGATGCCACATATTCAAACATGGTAAAGCGAACATGGTAACGCAAACATGGTACTGTAAACATGGCAACACAAACATGGTAACACAAACATGGTACACACAGGTTCAAAGGTCCAGCGTCACGAGCATGAGGTCAGAGAACCAAACATGGGATAGTTCTAGTTAATCACCTGCAAAACATGTTCTACTGATACGTCAGAGTCTACATCTTTCTTTCGGATATTACCGGCTTTCCACAATTAAACTCATGAGCCAGCAATATTCTCAAGAAAAACTCGTCTGAGTGTGGTTCTCCGCATGACAACTAATCCAAGTCTTCACCTGAATAGTTTCTGCACCACAACCTAATAAGGCCAGGATGGGTTGGGGTTCTACAGCCAACTCAGCTTCTACAGTTCAATGAAAGCAATAATGTCTTCGCAACTAAACTTGCTAAACATATATTACAAACAAGGAACCTCCACTGAGCGGAAGGATTCTCACGTGCGCCTGCACATGACTATACCCTCCACCTAATTCTTATGTGTACTTAATCCGGGTTAGGATTTGTCCATAATGTATCACTTGTAACAGAACCACACAAGTAACAGAACCAAAGAACCAAACAAGAACAAAATAAAAACAAAACAAATAGAAATAACCCTTTCTTTGGAAACAATAAAAAGATGGTCCCCAGTGAAGTCGCCATTTTTCTGTCGCGGGGAAAAATCGTTGTCTTTTTTCGGGATGAGACACCTGATGCCTTCTTTGGGCTCGAGTGCTCAAAAAATGATTTTTCTTTTGTACCGACCAAACTTTTTATTGTTTCCAAAAGAGGAAAAGGAAAAAAGCTGTAATAACCTAAAAGTGGGGGGAGAGATCTTGGGTAAGAGGGTTGGTTATACGAAGGGAAGGTATTAGCACCCAACGTATCTATAGTACTCTATAGGTTTCTTTGTTTTGTTTATTCCATTCTTGTTATGGTGGAGGTTCTTGTGAGAAAGAGGTGGGACCTAAAGTGTTTGTTTGATTATGCTCGCAAAGATCATCGCGATCCTCTACATACATATCCCTTAGAGGGAATCAGAGCATCTGTAGCTCGGGGTCTACGGGTGCTAAGGTTTGAGTGGTTTGAGAGAGAAGTTTTGCTCGCCAAGGATACGACCTTGTGCCTACGTATTCTCAAAGGGATGTTGAGAAAGTCAGAGCAATCGTAGTTCCCACTTATGCTAGTGGAAGCAAAGGATAAGAGACAAATGTCATCTAAATGTTCGATGTATCTAATCTATATCATCACATACATCTGTTTGTTTTTGTTTGAAATCTTTTCATTATAAGCCCTGGGATGTGCCACTTATGGTGCTTAGAATGATAAAGATGTTTTTGTTTGTTTAACCAGCCTTGTGGCAAAAACTTTCAATGAAGTCAGCCTTGTGACAAAAAGTTTTGATTAATCAGCCAGCCTTGTGGCAAAAGTTTCAATGAAGTCAGCCTTGCGACAAAAACTTTGATTAATCAGCCAGTATGGTGGCAAAACGGTTTGATTGATTAGCCAACCTTGTGGCAAAAAAGTTTGATTGATTGATTGATTGATTGATTGTTTGTGATGATATAGATGAGATACTCCTATCATAGAGATGATAAATGTCTAATCTCCTAGGGTATTTGATTTGGATATTGGGGATGCTTATAAGAAGCCTGTGGGTCCTTGTACGAAGCCCAAGAGGAGGCTATCCGAGGGTCCTTGCATTGTAAGCCCAAGAGGAGGCTATGGGAGGGACAATCCAGGGTCCTTGCATTGTAAGCCCAAGAGGAGGCTATGGGAGGGTCACTCGTTTGTACAAAGCCCAAGGGGAGGCATGGTATAGTTGGTTTGAGCTCTTAGAGCGATTTCACCGGGAAACCATACTCTATGTCCTAACCTAAACTAGGGAGATTCTTTGCACGAAGCCCAATAGGAGGCTATGGGGAACCTAGTGTTGTACTAAGTTGAACAAGCATATATAACACAATCACAAGTATGAACAAGTACGAACAAACATGAACAAGTACATGAACAAATATGAACAGTTATATATATATGACAAAGTGTGTGTATATAATGGAGTTTATGAAGGAAATATACCTGTAAGCATGCTCCATTTGTATACACGGGGGCTCGGGACTTATACTCGGGGAGAGGCCCACTTGAGTTTATTCAAAGCTATGTAAACAGGTATTCACAAAAGGGCTTGGGACTTATACCTACATGGAGGCCCATGGTATTTTTGGGAAGATTTAAAGAAAACCTTCATTTTTGAATAGTTATTCAAGGTTAAAAAATCAAATTGATCGAGATATGTACAAAAGGGTGTACAATGAAATACCTAATTTCATGTACGGGAATGGGACTTATACCTATGTGGAGGCCCATGTTTTATTTTATAAAACATGGTTGATTGTTTTGAAAAAAGATGCGAGGTTTGAAAAACTGTTTGAAAGTTTTTGTTTTGAAAGAAGTTTATTGTTTAAAGAAGAAAAAAACTGTATAAAAGGAAAAAGGAGTGGGTCTTATACTCTCTAATATTCGAGAGGCCCCGTGTTTTGAAAATGAGTTGCATGATTTGGAAGTGAATTGATTACTGTTGTGAAAACAGTTGATTGAGTTTTAGGCTTACCTCGAAGAATGAGAAATTGGATTTCTGAGTTTGAGGTGTTACCTTGATCTTCAGATGTTAGGCATCCACACCAGCAGAAAAGAACGTCAGATAAGTTCACAGCTTACAGCATTCTTTGATCATCCAGTAATTGTTTATGGAATTCTACAGCAAATGGAAGACCAAACAAAAAGACAAATCCAAAAGACAACAGAGAAATAATCTCGAAGTCTCGGATAAAGTGAGAAAATTCAAGTAATGTGCAACAGTAACCAAATAGAAACTTAAATGATTAACTAATTCAAATGAAATTAATCTAAGAAAAGACATTTTTTTTGTGATTTTTCATGAAGGAAGAAAATAATTAGAAAACATAAAATTAAATATGCATCTAAAATATTTTTGTGTTTTTAATATCTTTTTTTAAAAAAAAACATACTTCTAAACATATTAAAAATATTTCTAAGAAAACTTAAATCTCACAACATATTTTTGTCATTTTTAATAAGGATTAGAAAATCAAAATTAAATCCTATATTAAAATAAAATACTAAGTCTTTTTATGCAAACAATTTCTTAAAGAAAACTAAAAGAAATAGTTAAAAGAACTATTAATTGGGCCAGAGGTGTAGCAAACCTGAAAGGGGGTGAGAGCCCAATTGCTGAAAGCTGAAAAATAAATTAAAGAAAAAAGAAGAAGCTGGGCCGGACCGGGTCGGGTCAGTGTGACCCGGATCCACCCATGTTTCGGTTCACAGTTAGAATTGGGTTTGAAACCCTAAACAAAACACACAGAGGCAGCGCCTCTTTTCCCCTTTTCTCTTTCACGATTTTTCTGGGAAAAAACAGAAGAAAAACTCTCCTCCTTCTCTCTCAATTGCTCTTGCTCTCTCTCACCGAAAACAGCAAGCAATCAAACCCCTCACTCTCGATTGTTTTCTCTGCTCACAGTTCTCTCTCAACATGAACAATAACAATGATTCTCGGCGGCCTCCCTCTCTCGGTTCACTACCGGTGACCAACAACAGTGATTCTCGGCCATGGAAGAGAAAAAGAAAATCAACACTTTACTCGAGTTCACAAACATAAGCAAAACCAGGTATTGCTTCTCTTTAGCTCTGCTCTTAATCATTCACCACAACAGTTATTCACATTAAAGCTAAAAAATGAACTGTAAATGGTTTTTGTGCTATTTCCTTATGATGAATCAACCGAAGTATTGGAGTTAATTTTTCTGTGTATGGAGCTTGGTTTACAGTGAAAGTTTAGTATGATTTTTCTCTGTATTTTCAGTATAGTAATAATAACTCAAGCTTTCTCTGTTTTCAGTTTCAGACAATTCATAAGCATAACAACAATTAACAACAATATTGAGCGTGAGGCATGAAGATAACTTACCTGCGGCTAGAAGATTTTAGCCGGAATATTGTTGAAGGTATGTGCTTTATTCTGCTTCTGGAAATCTATAAGCTTGTCACTGCTGTTGCTGTGTTTTGAATTTAATTGCCAAAACAATTCTGGAACTGTGTTGTTGTTATGATGCTGTGATTCTGAACTGTTGTATTGATATTGTTGATGATGTTCTGAATTTTTGCTTTTACTTACAGCAATAATAACTCAAGCTATATGTGTTTCTGGTGATTTTTATGTTACAGGAAAGCTAAAGTTCAAAGCAACAACAATATTGAGACTGAGAGTGGAGATGACTTACCTACGGCGAGGAGGTGTTCGCCGGTTTATTGTTGAGGTACGCCTTGAATTCTTTATTGTTACTAACAACTTTGAATTGTTACTAACAATTTCTCTAACAACTTGCTTGTTGTTGTAGGCTTTTGATGAAGGTGATGCCATAACACCTCTTTGGATATTAGGGAGACTTGAAGATGGCCTTCAAGTTGGAACTCTCCACCAAGGTATGAAGAATTTCTTCTTCACTCCCCTTCAAGAAACTATGTAGCTAGAAACTCTTATTTTTTCAAGTAGTTTTCTTTGATTTGAAGAATTTCTCCTTCTTACAAAGAAACATGAAAACTATAAGAGAAGAGGAAGAAGTGAGAAAGCTAGTAGTATAGTAGCTTTGGTGTGATTTGCAATGAAGTGAGGCCTTCTATTTATAGGAAAAGTTAAGGATGTGTTTGGCATTTGGTAAACTTGATTGGCAAGTTTCAATCATTGCAAGATAAGAAAAAGAATAAGAATATTCTTTATGAGATATTTCTCTTGCAAGTGGACATGAAATATCTTTGATTCCTTTTGTCTTGAATTATTTCTTTTTTTGAATTATTTCTTTTGTTGGATTTTTGCTAATCTCACCCCTTTTTGTTTCTTTTTTCATGTGACATGATCATTCTTGAGGAAAGCATGAAGAAAATTGAATTTGAAGAATGGAGACTTTGAAGATTTCAAGAGTGAATTCAAGAATGTCTTTGATGTTTTTTTTTTCTTGTAATTCCTTGTAATTCCAACTTTGTATGAATGGAAATTTGAAATGATGTAATTCTTGAATTTTAAATAAAGTCCCTTTGTAATTCATTTGAAAATTGAAACTTTTTCATGTAAAGAACTCCATTTGTAAATGCTTGAATTTCTCTTAGAATCCTTGAATGAAATTATATGAAACTTGAATATTTCTTGAATGAATTTCAAATGCAATTTCTATGTCTTGAATCAATTCTTGAATTCCTTTGAATGATCCTTTTTCAAAAGGAAATGGTGGAATATCCTTGAAGTAGTGAAGTTTGTTCTTGCACCATGAATTTGAAATGATCTTGAATTGAGACACACTTTCCATTGGATGTTGTCATAGGGATCATTTGAAGATGATTGAAACCTTTGGTTGACTTCCTGGGGATTTTTAGGGTTTCCCAAATGTGATCCCTGATTTTGGTCCCTGATAGTTCAAAACCCTAATCTGATGATTTGAAATTTCACTGTTGATCAATCCTTGTGTAGGAGATGTCTTGAGCCAATGGATTAGGTCAAAATGATGCACTTGGGGTCTTGAGGTCATGTCCCAAGTCATTAGGTCAAATCCTGAGCAGAAGTCAGGAGTATGCTATCTTCAGTCAAAACCCTAATTTGGTTGATTCAGTGCCTTTGAGCTTGTTGAAATGAATCTCTGAGGACCAAATGTTTTTTGTTGATGAAGATGATTCCTTTGAGATGAAGGGAAGACAAAACCCTAATTGATTGTTGCTTGTACTGATGAGTGATTTCTTGTTTAAATCCTGTTGAGTCACAGGTAACAAACACAAGCTATGCAATTTGTTAGAGATGCAAATGATGCATATGCAGATGATATGAGGTGGTATCTTAGGTCAAAAATTGGGGTATGACAGATGCCCCTATTTAAGTTTCTTCAACCTGAGACATGAAGATTGAAAATCTTCGTTTTGATAGGGTGGAAGAGACTTAAATATCAGAAGACGCAAATTTTGGACCTAAGATACCAAAATTGCGAATGATGCAAGGATATCTTTACCGAGGGATATCAAGAACTGACTCCACTGGGGACAAGAGATCGGGAAGGATGTCTCAATCCGTTTTAGGAAGAGAATCTGTTTTGTCTTTTCGGGAAAGCAAGTGTATGCTTCACCGGGGAATGATAGCTTTGTAAGAAAAGCTTACCTATCGACATTATCGACTATCAGCATGGGGATAGACTTGTTTAATAATGCGAAGGTGAAAGGTGTGAAACTGTATTACCGACTACCAGCATTGTGATAGACTTGACAAGGTAAAAAGAGTTTCAAAGGTTCGGTTAATATTACCGACTATCAGCCTTGTGATAGACATGTTAAATAATATAACCAGAACAAAAGGTTACCGACTACCAGCCTCGTGATAGCGATTTTGAAGACGTGATCAATTATCAGCCGAGTGATAAAATGATCCTGGAGACTTTGCTAGGGAAATTACTGGTTATTCAGCCTTGTGAACAGTAATAAGGCCCTGATTGTCAAATGGTCTTCATGATTGATTTCCTTGAGAGGAAAAGTCTTTTGGAAGAGACATAAGCTGCTCGGATGATGAGGCTATTGCTTATTGTCTGTTTTTCACGACTCTATTTGAGGAATCGGAATTTGAATCTCTGGTAAAGACAGGGTTCTATCCATGAATGAATTGGAAAGAAACAGTCAAACAAGACTTTGTTCCCATGAGGAATGAACTCAAATGGGGATTTTCTCCTTTGTTTTGAGAGGAGAAACTGAAGCAACCTTCTTCCACGAGGAATGATCTCAGTGGGGAACCGGAGAAAGAAGATTTTATTTCTGCTTATGGGTGACAACCTACTTGGAGAGATGACACGCCCATACTGTTTCTTTTTCCTCTTTTTCTTTCTTCTTTTTTCCTTTTTTTCTTTCTTTTTTTCTTTTTGAGGATAAATATATCCTAAACAAGTAAGTATTGAAAAATGCAAGAATGCATAAATGATGCAAATATGTATGAATGATGAATGTCATGAATGTAGCATGCACACTGACAATACTGACAGACAGAGGAGTATATACTGGAGAAGGACCGACGTCGCAATACAACCAGATACTTGGCAAATGTTTTTCAACACGTTGTAGATATCACGGGTGATGAATGGTGCTGCATGTTTTAAACTTCTCTGGGGAAGATGAGCAATTTTTCTCACTGAGATGGAAGAATCTTCTTTACTGGAGATGGAAAATCTTCGACACTGGGGATAGAAGACCTTCTTCACTGGGGATAGAAGAGCTTTTCCTATCATAATCCTTGATTCATCCTATGGAGATAGCTGTTGATGTTCCTTCTGTTGTTCACAACTCAAAGGAAAATTTCGCTTTTATTTTGAAAAAGAAAAGTAAATTCATTTAAAACTTTTTTTTTTCAAAAACGAATAACACAGTTAAAGTGTCATTTTGCAAGCTAAAAGAAATTAGAGATTGCAAACAAATGGGCACAAGGCTCAAATTTATTTAATAGGATGGTAATCAGCTAAAGGCGTGATTCCATGGAGTATTTACAAAAGTTGGAAATGGTAATTATGCGGAAAAGGCTACATTGAAAGCAATAACCACTATTCCCCCTAACAACTTTGAGTTCCAACTGTGCTTGTCGCTTCAGATTGACAATGATTTGTTTGAAGATCCTTTGATGAAAAAGACTCCTCAGATGACGAAGTACGGACTGATGCAGTTACTTTGTCATAATTCCTTAATTTTTGCCTAGATTGCCCTTTCAGGTTTTCAATCTACCAGGATGAATTTTTCTGTTTATTGTCTCTAATTTTTGCCTGGACCGCCCTTTCGGGTTTTCAGTCCACCGAGACGCTCATTTTTGCCTAAGTCGCCCTTTGCGGGTTTTCGACTTACCGAGCTGTTCTTTTGTTCTTTTTTAGACAAAGTATTTCTTGACTGCATCAGCATTCACAGGATGTGGGAGTTCATCACCATCCATGGTTGTAAGAATCATGGCGCCGCCAGAAAATGTTCTTTTGACAACATACGGGCCTTCGTAATTAGGAGACCATTTGCCCCTAGAATCTGGTTGAAAAGACAAGATCTTTTTAAGCACGAGGTCGCCTTCTTGAAATTCACGAGGTCGAACCTTTTTGTTGAAGGCGTGTTTCATCCTTGCTTGGTATAACTGTCCATGGCATAGAGCAGTCATACGTTTTTCTTCGATTAAGTTCAACTGATCGTATCTGTTTTGACACCATTCAGCCTCTAATAACTTAGTCTCCATGAGGACTCTCATTGATGGAACTTCAACTTCTACGGGGAGCACAGCTTCCATGTCGTATACTAGAGAAAAGGGAGTTGCCCCTGTTGAAGTACGCACTGAAGTACGGTACCCATGTAAAGCAAATGGCAGCATTTCATGCCAGTCTTTGTAAGTGACGACCATTTTTTGGACGATCTTCTTTATGTTCTTGTTGGCGGCTTCGGCGGCTTTGTAATTCATTTGAAAATTGAAACTTTTTCATGTAAAGAACTCCATTTGTAAATGCTTGAATTTCTCTTAGAATCCTTGAATGAAATTATATGAAACTTGAATATTTCTTGAATGAATTTCAAATGCAATTTCTATGTCTTGAATCAATTCTTGAATTCCTTTGAATGATCCTTTTTCAAAAGGAAATGGTGGAATATCCTTGAAGTAGTGAAGTTTGTTCTTGCACCATGAATTTGAAATGATCTTGAATTGAGACACACTTTCCATTGGATGTTGTCATAGGGATTATTTGAAGATGATTGAAACCTTTGATTGACTTCCTGGGGATTTTTAGGGTTTCCCAAATGTGATCCCTGATTTTGGTCCCTAATAGTTCAAAACCCTAATCTGATGATTTGAAATTTCACTGTTGATCAATCCTTGTGTAGGAGATGTCTTGAGCCAATGGATTAGGTCAAAATGATGCACTTGGGGTCTTGAGGTCATGTCCCAAGTCATTAGGTCAAATCCTGAGCAGAAGTCAGGAGTATGCTATCTTCAGTCAAAACCCTAATTTGGTTGATTCAGTGCCTTTGAGCTTGTTGAAATGAATCTCTGAGGACCAAATGTTTTTTGTTGATGAAGATGATTCCTTTGAGATGAAGGGAAGACAAAACCCTAATTGATTGTTGCTTGTACTGATGAGTAATTTCTTGTTTAAATCCTGCTGAGTCACAGGTAACAAACACAAGCTATGCAATTTGTTAGAGATGCAAATGATGCATATGCAGATGATATGAGGTGGTATCTTAGGTCAAAAATTGGGGTATGACACCAGCAGCAGCAACATATTCTGCTTCTGTTGTTGAGAGGGCAATAGTAGCTTGCTTCTTGCTGTACCATGAGATCAGGTGACTTCCAAGAAATTGACAACTTCCAGAAGTACTCTTCCTTTCTATTCTATCTCCAGCATAGTCAGCATCACAGAATCCTACTAAGTTGTAATCTTTGGATCTTCTGTAAACTAAACCAACATTAGTAGTACCTTTCAGATACCTTAGAATTCTCTTAACCGCAGTTAAATGAGATTCTCTCGGATCTGATTGGAATCTAGCACACAAACAAACACTGAAGAGAATGTCATGTCTATAAGCAGTTAGGTATAGAAGAGATCCAATCATACCTCTGTACAACTTCTGATCTACCTTCTTACTTACCTCATCCTTACCTAGGACACATGTTGGATGCATAGGAGTTTTGGCTTCTTTGCTTTCAGAAAGATTAAACTTCTTCAGAAGTTCTTTCACATACTTCGTTTGATGAACATAGGTTCCATCAGAAGTTTGGTTGATTTGAATCCCTAGGAAATACTTGAGTTCTCCCATCATGCTCATTTCAAATTCAGCCTGCATAGACTCAGCAAACTCCTTTCCAAGTGTAGCATTAGATGTTCCAAAGATAATATCATCAACATATATTTGACAAATTAAAATATCCTTTTTAAATGTTTTACAAAAGAGAGTAGTGTCCACTTTTCCTCTAGTGAAACCATTTTCCAGAAGGAAAGAACTCAGACGTTCATACCAAGCTCTAGGAGTTTGTTTCAATCCGTATAATGATTTCTTTAATTTAAAAACATGATTTGGAGACATGGAGTCTTCAAAACCAGGAGGTTGATGGACATAAACTTCTTCATCTATGTAACCATTTAAGAAGGCAATCTTAACATCCATCTGATAAAGAGTGATGTTATGTTGAGTGGCAAAAGAAATTAATAGACGAATAGATTCTAACCTGGCCACTGGTGCAAAGGTTTCTGTATAATCAATCCCTTCTTGCTGACTATAACCCTGAGCCACCAGTCTGGCTTTGTTTCTTACCACTTCTCCCTTCTCGCTTAGCTTGTTTCTGAACACCCATTTAGTGCCGATGATGTTAAATCCTGTTGGTCTAGGAACCAAGTCCCATACATCATTCCTTGTAAACTGATTGAGTTCTTCTTGCATGGCAATTATCCAGTCTGGATCTTCTAGAGCTTGATCAACAGAAGTTGGCTCGATCAAAGAAACAAGACCTAATTGACATTCTGCATTGTTCTTAAGGAATGCCCTTGTTCTGATGGGATCATCTTTCTTTCCAAGGATCACATCTTCTGAGTGAGCTGATGCAAGTCTAGGTGATCTTCTGACTGTTGGCTCTTCAGAGATCCTGAGATTCTCTAAAGATGCAGCAACTTGATCTTCTGATCCATTGCTTCTGAGACTGCCAGCTTCTGCAGCTTTGCTTCTTGGTTCTACTGCTTCTGATAAATCAATATCAAAATCTGCAAAATTCTCAAACTGCTTTGGTTTTTCAAGACCAAGCTTATCATCAAACCTGATATTGATTGATTCTTCTACAATCAATGTTTCAGTGTTGTACACTCTGTAGCCTTTAGAGCGTTCAGAATATCCAAGAAGGAAACACTTTTGTGCTTTAGAATCAAACTTACCAAGATAATCTTTAGTATTAAGAATAAAACATACACATCCAAAAGGATGAAAATATGAAATGTTGGGCTTTCTGTTCTTCCACAATTCATAAGGAGTCTTATTTAGAATAGGTCTGATAGAGATTCTATTCTGAATATAACATGCAGTGTTTATTGCTTCTGCCCAGAAATGCTTAGCCATATTGGTTTCATTGATCATGGTTCTGGCCATTTCTTGTAGAGTCCTATTCTTTCGCTCTACAACTCCATTTTGTTGTGGAGTTCTAGGACAAGAGAAATCATGGGTAATATCATTTTCTTTGAAGAACTCCTCAAAGAATCTGTTCTCAAATTCACCACCATGATCACTTCTAACCTTTAGGATTTTACACTCTTTCTCAGATTGGATCTGAGCGCAGAATTCAAAGAACACTGAATGAGACTCATCCTTGTGTTTCAAGAACTTTACCCATGTCCAGCGGCTATAATCATCAACGATGACTAATCCATATTTCTTCCCTCTGACAGATGCTGTTTTGACTGGGCCAAACAGATCAATGTGCAAGAGTTCTAACGGCCTTGAGGTAGAAACAACATTCTTAGACTTGAATGCAGGTTTGGAGAACTTGCCCTTCTGACATGCTTCACAAAGAGCATCTGATTTGGGAGTCCTCTGAACAGATTTAGTTTATTAATCTGAGAAATCTTTCTCAAACTAGCATGACCTAGTCTTCTGTGCCAGACCCATTGCTCTTCAGAAACAGACATAAGACAAGTCACCTTCTGCTTCTCAAGATCAGAAAGATCAATCTTATAAATGTTGTTCTTCCTCTTGCCTGTAAACAGGATTGAGCCATCCTTCTGACTTACAGCCTTGCAAGACTTTTGATTGAAGATTATATCATAACCATTGTCACTTAATTGACTTATGGACAATAAGTTATGCGTTAATCCTTCTACAAGAAGTACATTAGTTATGGAAGGAGAGTTACCAAGACTTATGGTTCCAGAGCCAATGATTTTGCCCTTCTGATCTCCTCCAAACTTGACTTCTCCACCTGGTTTAAGCACCAGGTCTTGGAATGTAGACTTTCTTCCCGTCATGTGTCGCGAGCACCCAGAGTCCAGGTACCATGACATTTTGCTTTTTGTCCTCTTTGCCGCCAAGGATATCTGCAACAGAAATTATCTTCTCCTTAGGTACCCACAATTTCTTGGGTCCTTTCTTGTTAGTTCTCCTCAAGTTCTGATTGAACTTGGGTTTAGCAAAATATTTAACAGGAGGAACAACATGATATTCTTTAGGTTTGTCAGCATGATATTTCTTAGGATGTGTCACATGCTTCTTGGTGTGAACAGTGTTAAACTTCTGTGCATGTGAAGTGAGCCTAATATCATGTGCATGGCCATATTTGAACTGATCATACAATGGCTTGTATGTGATCTTCAGATCCTCAATAGGTTCAAATTTATGTGAGGTATCACCCTCATAGCCAAAACCAAACCTTCTGTTTCCAGAAACACCATATATCATAGAAGCAAGATGACTTCTGCCAATACTTCTAGATAAGAACTTTCTGAAGCTCGAGTCATATTCTTTCAGAATATGATTCATGCTAGGAATGGATTTTTTTGTTTCAGAAGGAGATCCACTATCTTTGGATAGATTTAAAACTTTTTCCTTCAGTTCAGAATTTTCCAATTCCAGCTTCTTAGTTTCAAATTCAAACTGCTTTTTCAGCTTTTTGTATTTGATACTAAGATGATCCTTGAGTTCCAGAAGTTCTATTAAACTGGAAACTAACTCTTCTCTAGATAGTTCAGAAAATACCTCTTCAGAATCTGATTCTGATGTAGATTCTGATCCATCATCTTCTGTAGCCATCAGCGCAAAGTTGGCTTGCTCTCCTTCAGAGTCTGATTCTGATTCTGATTCAGAATCATCCCATGTTGCCATAAGACCTTTCTTCTTATGAAACTTCTTCTTGGGATTCTCCTTCCGAAGTTTTGGACACTCGTTCTTGTAATGTCCAGGCTCATTGCACTCATAGCAGACAACCTTCTTTTTGTCAGATCTTCTGTCACCAGAAGATTCTCCTCGTTCAAATCTCTTTGAACTTCTGAAGCCTCTAAACTTCCTTTGCTTGCTCTTCCAGAGTTGGTTTACCCTTCTGGAGATCATGGACAGTTCATCTTCTTCTTCAGATTCTGATTCTTCAGGATCTTCTTCTCTAGCCTGAAAAGCGTTAGTGCATTTTTTAACATTAGATTTTAATGCAATAGACTTACCTTTCTTCTGAGGCTCGTTTGCGTCCAGATCTATTTCATGGCTTCTCAAGGCACTGATAAGCTCTTCCAAAGAAACTTCATTCAGATTCTTGGCAATCTTGAATGCAGTCACCATTGGACCCCATCTTCTGGGTAAGCTTCTGATAATCTTCTTTACATGATCAGCCTTGGTGTAGCCTTTATCCAGAACTCTCAATCCAGCAGTTAGAGTTTGAAATCTTGAGAACATCTTCTCAATATCTTCATTATCCTCCATCTTGAAGGCTTCATATTTCTGGATTAGAGTAAGAGCTTTAGTCTCCTTGACTTGAGCATTTCCCTCATGGGTCATTTTCAATGACTCATATATATCATGGGTCGTTTCCCTGTTAGATATCTTCTCATACTCAGCATGAGAGATAGCATTCAGCAAAACAGTCCTGCATTTGTGATGATTTTTGAATTCTTTCTTTTGATCATCAGTCATTTCGCTTCTTGTGAGCCTTACACCAGTAGCTTTAACAGGATGTTTGTAACCATCCAACAGAAGATCCCATAGATCAGCATCCAGACCAAGAAAGTAACTTTCCAGTTTATCTTTCCAATATTCAAAGTTTTCACCATCGAATACTGGTGGTCTAGTGTAGCCATTGTTACCATTGTATTGCTCAGCAGAGCCAGATGTAGATGCAGTTGGATTTGTTTGAACTTCACCAGCCATCTTTTACTGAAGCGTTTTTCTCTTCCTGAATCTTTTCTAAACACGGTTAAGTGCTTGCACCTTAGAACCGGCGCTCTGATGCCAATTGAAGGATAGAAAAACACTTAGAAAGGGGGGGTTTGAATAAGTGTAGTCGTAAAAACTTGAACGATAAAAACAAATTGCACAATTATTTTTATCCTGGTTCGTTGTTAACTAAACTACTCCAGTCCACCCCCACAGAGTGATTTACCTCACCTGAGGATTTAATCCACTAATCGCAACAGATTACAATGGTTTTCCACTTAGTCCGCGACTAAGTCTTCTAGAGTATCCTGATCACAACCTGATCACTCTAGGAACAAATGCTTAGACACAAGCAAAGACTTTCTTAGAGTATCCTGACCACCACGTGATCACTCTAATTACAACTGCTTAGACACAAGCTAAGACTTCCTAGAGTATCCTGATCAACACTTGATCACTCTAGTTACTTACAAATTAATGTAATCAAATAAGAGTTTTACAATGCTTCTGAAAAGCTATAATCACAACAGTGATATTTCTCTTAACGTTTAAGCTTAATCTCACTAATATATTACAACAGCAATGTAGTGAGCTTTGATGAAGATGAAGTTTCTGAGCTTTGAATTTGAACAGCGTTTCAACAAGTTTTTCAGAATAAGTTTATTCAAGATTGGTTTTTTTTGCTTCTCATCAGAACTTCATATTTATAGGCACTTTGAGAAGATGACCGTTGGGCGCATTTAATGCTTTGCGTATTCCGTACAGCATTGCATTTAATGTTTCACGCTTTTGTCAACTACCTCGAGCCTTGTTCACGCTGTGTCTACTGACGTTGCCTTTAATAGCTTTCAACGTTCCTTTTGTCAGTCAGCGTAGCCTGCCACCTGTACTTTCTTCTGATCTGATGTTTGTGTATACAATATTTGAATATCATCAGAGTCAAACAGCTTGGTGCATAGCATCTTCTTGTCTTCTGACCTTGAAGTGCTTCTGAGCGTGATACCATGAGAACTTCAGTGCTTCTGCTTCTGATCTCAAGTTCTTCTGATGCTTCCATAGACCCATGTTCTGATTCTGCCTTGACCATCTTCTGATGTCTTGCCAGACCATGTTCTGATGTTGCATGCTGAACCTTCTGAGACAAAGCTTCTGAGCGCTGATTTGTGCATACTCTTTATATATTTCCTGAAAGGGAAATTGCAGTGTATTAGAGTACCACATTATCTCACACAAAATTCATATCCTTGTTATCATCAAAACTAAGAATATTGATCAGAACAAATCTTGTTCTAACAATAGGACTTGTGAATTTTCTTGTATTTATACCTTTTAAACCATTTTCACACCTTATCTTCATAAACCCATGAAAACTCTTTATTATTTTTCTTCGATTTTTGAATGACGAAATAAATGTCATTATTAACTTATAGATCCAATAAAGAGGGCAAATTTTGGGGTGCAACACATGGGAAGTTTGTGGTCGTTACTGAAAACATCCTAAGAATGATGTTTGATCTAAGAAACCCTGAGGGTGCTCATGAAATCGATCTAAGGGCTGATTGGGATGAGGTGTTGGCTACTCTCTATACAGACGTGAAGAAAACCAATCGTGTCAAGGGCATGAAGGATCTCTACAAAATCTGGACCAAGATTCTTCTGGGGT
Organism: Vicia villosa; assembly: GCF_029867415.1. Classification (NCBI taxonomy): domain Eukaryota; kingdom Viridiplantae; phylum Streptophyta; class Magnoliopsida; order Fabales; family Fabaceae; genus Vicia; species Vicia villosa. The sequence goes on from NC_081185.1 coordinate 43,528,155, forward strand.
GTTTCTATCACAGGAAATCAACCCATTCTGCTGATTTTGTCAACAATGAGCAGAAATACATTCTGTATTGCATTGCTACTCAGAAGAAGGTTGATGTTATCTACATAATCTTCAACCACATGTGGACTGCTGTGAGGGATTCCAGAAATGCCTTCAAAACAAAGAAGTGTACTATTATTCCTTTTGGAAGAATTATTACAAACCTTTTGGTTCATTCCAAGATTGTTGAGGACTTGGAAGCTCAAGGGATTATCAAAGATCTTGTTGTTGATACTGGAAGCTGCTTGAATGCTCTCACCTTGAGAAAGATGAGTGTTATTGAAGCTATCAGACAAACCCCTCAACCTCTTCTTGGAGCAAGAAGCAGAAGAGTTCCTATTATTGCTGACTTTGAATCCTTCTTCAGAAGTGAGCTTCTAGGAGTCAGAACTAAATATCTGAACTCACTCAAGGAAGAAAAAGACAAAGATGCTCCTGCTAAAGGTGGTCGCAAGAAAGTCTCCACTTCCAGGCCTGCCACTTCAGAAGATGTTTCAGAAGCTGCACCTGATGCTGTTGTCAAGAAGGAAAGAAGGACAAAGCGAAAATTTGATCATCCTTCTGTTAACCAGGAGAAGGTAGTCCAAAGTGTAGCTGCTGCTACTATTGTTGTTGAGAAAGCTGCTCAAGAAGAAGTTATTGCTGAAGAAGTTCAGGAAGTTTTAGTTGAAAATAAAGATAGTGAAAAAGAGACTGCTGAGAAGAAGAAGAAGAGAAAGATGAAAAATAAGAATGTGGAAGTTGGAAAGGCTGTTGAAAAGAAGAAGACAAGAAAAAGAAAATTGATCATTGAAGATTCGGATAAAGAAGAAGAAGCTGTGAATCAGCAAGAAGAAATTATTCAAGGACCAATAACTCAAGTAGTTGAAGGCCAGAAGGCTGTTGATAATGAGAAGGAGAGACTGGAATCTGCCAGAAGAAGAGAAATTTATCTTGGAAAGGCAAAGATTGTGGAAGAGCAGAAGAAGAGCAAGAAGCAGAGAAATCTTGAGGCTGTGTTTGAAGCGATTCAGAATGTGTCTAAAGGTATACATCTTTCTGAACCCGTGGCTGTTCCTGCTTTACGTTCAGAAGTTGCACCAATAGTTATTGCTCAAACCCCTGAACCAGTAAATCAACTAGAAACAGCCCCATCAGAATCATCCATAAACATCCATGTTCTCACACCCCCTTCTTCTCCTTTAACCAATGCTCTTACCCCTCCTCATTCACCCATCAAAAATGTTTCCATTCCTCCCTCTCCATCCAAAACCAATGTTACTTCTGACCAGGTCCTTGAAAACCCTGTTCTTGATATTCAACCCCTTCAAACTCTCTTTCCACCTCACACAAATATTTCCTCTTCTCACCCCCCACCTCATGCAAACTATGAACCCATTCCTTCCACCTCTCAAAATAATCCTTCTGTATCAGATCTCCCAGATTCTGCATCACATGAGCAATTGCTCCGTGACTACAATTACACACCCAAGCCTTGTCCTGAAGCTGAGCTGGTAGTGTTAGATTCTGAGAATGAAGCAGAACCATCCTTCTTTCTTGATAGAGAGCCTCAACCCTATTCTGTCCCAAAACCAGATTCTCCCATAACCAAAATAAATTCTCGCCGAGCATACCCTACTGGTGTAATCTATGAAATGGTAAAGAGGAATCTCAGAAGAATCTTTGACACTCTCAAAATAGCTCATCATGCTGGATTAAATGATGTTGCTATGCGAAGATTTTGGAGACTCTTCAGAATAAAGGCAGATGCTTGTTTTCAAGAACTTTAGGAAATTTGTGTAGAACTTGCTCCACGACCTTGTGGAATTCTGAGGCCCTATGAAGATTTTTGGTTCAGTCGTCTTGGGGGAAGATATTGTCTTGAAGAAAAGGAATTCATTGATGAACTTGCAGAAGCACGAGTTTCTGCGGAGATGGAAGCCAACCTTTGTAGGGAGATTGTGGTCTGGAGACCTAAGTATCCAGTTCTGACTGGAGACTTCAAGTCACTGTTTGACTTTCTGAGGGAAAATCCTTCTGAGGAGGACCCCAATTTGGTCATTCCAGAAGTTGTTGGTCCTCCAGAAGTTGAAGGTCCTTCTGCTCCAAGGAATCTTGCTGCCATTCTTCAAGCTCTTGAGAATGGAGATTCTGATCATCCTGCTCCTGAGTATGAAGAAGATGCTTATATGGGAGAAGCTGATACTGAAGATCATCCTGCTGAGACTATTCCTGTTGAGGAAAATCAAGATGATGATCTGACAATGGAAGCTGCAATTGAGATTGATGTCCATCTGAACAAAAGTTGTGAAGCTTCTTCTGGTGAACCCTCTCTTCTAGTGAAGACTCTAGAGGTTATTCAGAAGAACCAAGCTGAGCTAGCTTCTCGTATGGACAAGCAAGAAGACATCAATGTTGAGTTCCGCTCTTTCATGGAGAGGCAGACTGAGAGCAATGCTGGGATTCATGACATACTGGCCAAGATTATGTCTAAGCTAGGGTTGTCTTAGTCCTTTGTGTCTTAGTTGTTTCTTTGTTTCTTGCATCTGTCTTCTATGCATCTTCCTTGTACCTTCTGATAATTCTCTTTTGCTATCAATGAAAATTATCTTCTTTTCTCTCATATTGTTTTGTTTTTCATCTGAATCTTTTGTGTTTTTGATGTTATGACAAAAAGGGGGAGAAAATGTGATAAATGATCTGATTTATATTATCAGTTGCTGGGAGAAAGTCTCCACATTTCTAACAAGAATTTGCAAGTTCAGTGTCTTTAAGTGTTTTGCAGGATTGAAGACAATCTTAAAAGCTCAACATGAGAAGCAAAAACATGGGGAAAAGCAATTCTGTATACAAACAAGATCATGGAAATTGAAGCAAGCTGAGTGCTATGAAGCTTCAAGATCAGAAGCAAGAAGGAAGAATGTTATGATATTCTGATGATAGAATATGCTCTAACTCATTCTTATTCCTTATATGTTCTGATGCATGTTTTTGGTCTTAATAGGCTCTGAAGCATTATTGTTTATGCTCTAATACATATTATATGTTCTGATACATATTTTATGTTCTGATTCATTCATGCTCCGACTTTTGTCGTGTAGTTTGTTCTGTAACATTTCAGGATGTAGAGATGCTCTGATGATGCTCTGGTACATTCAACAATGTTCTGATACAATCTAGCATGCAATGATTCAAGAAGAAATTCAAGCTCTGAAGCTGTCCTATGGAAGCAAGAAGCAAAAGCTTTGAATGTTCTGAAGATCTAAGCATATGTGATCGTCTCAACTGAAATGGAAAATACTCAGGGAAGTCCTTTATTTATAAATTTCTTCCAGTATTTATTTCAGGGGGAGATTATTTATCTCAGGGGGAGATTGTTAATCTCAGGGGGAGACATATTCACACACATTATTTATATGCTTATGCTATAACTGTGTAATTGTCTTTCGCCGTCTGATATTCTGATTGCAAATTCATATCATTTATATATGTTTTTGTCATCATCAAAAAGGGGGAGATTGTTAGAACAAGATTTGTTCTGATCAATATTCTTAGTTTTGATGATAACAATGTATATGAATTTTGTATGAGATAATGTGGTACTCTAATACTATGCAATTTCCATTTCAGGAATTATATAAAGAATATGCACAAAATCAGCGCAAGAAGCACTGACTCAAAAGGTTCAGCATGCAACATCAGAACATGGTCTGGCAAGACATCAGAAGATGGTCAAGCAGAATCAGAACATGGTCTATGGAAGCATCAGAAGGACTTGAGATCAGAAGCAGAAGCACTGAAGTTCTCATGGTATCACGCTAAGAAGCACTTCAAGGTTAGAAGACAAGAAGATGCTCTGCACCAAGCTGTTTGACTCTGATGATATTCAAACGTTGTTTACACAAACATCAGATCAGAAGCAAGTACAAGATGGCAGGCTACGCTGACTGACAAAAGGAACGTTAGTAGCTATTAAAGGCAACGTCAGTAGACACATCGAAAGCAAGGCTCGAGGTAGTTGACAAAAGAGTGAAACATTAAATGCAATGCTGTACGGAATACGCAGAGCATTAAATGCTCCCAACAGTCATCTTCTCAAACGCCTATAAATAGAAGTTCTGATGAGAAGCAAGGTTACGAACTCTTAACACAACACTTGCGCAAATATACAGAAACACTATCAAATTCAAAAAGCTCTCAAACTTCATCTTCAACCTCACTAAATTGCTGTTGTAATATATTAGTGAGATTAAGCTTAAACTTAAGAGAAAATCACAGTTGTGATAATAGCTTTTTTAAGAAGCATTGTAACTCTTAAAAGAATTTTTTTACATTAATTTGTAAGAACTAGAGTGATCAGGTTGTTGATCAGAATACTCTAGAAAGTCTTAGAGGGTATCTAAGCAGTTTGTTCCTAGAGTGATCAGGTTGTGATCAGTATACTCTAGAAGACTTAGAAGTTGTCTAAGTGGAAAACCATTGTAATCTTGTGTGATTAGTGGATTAAATCCTCAGGTGAGGTAAATCACTCCAAGGGGTGGACTGGAGTAGTTTAGTTAACAACGAACCAGGATAAAAATCATTGTGCAAATAGTTTTTATCTTACAAGTTTTAAAGCTACACTTATTCAACCCCCCCCCCCCCCCTTTCTAAGTGTTTTTCTATCCTTCAGAGAGGAGACACATTAGAAGACGTCGATAATTAGCGTTTCGACTGCATATATGACGACGAACCTTTGGGGTTCGAAAAAGACCCTATGGCGCTGGAGAAAATGCAGCCACAAGATCCTTTAGAGGAAATCGATCTTGGTGAAGAAGGAGATAAACGACCCACATTCATCAGCGCCAACATTAACCAAGGACTCAGATCAGAGTTAATTTTACTATTAAGAGAATTTAAAGATTGTTTTGCATGGGACTATAATGAGATGCCTGGTTTGAGCAGGGAATTGGTCGAATTAAGATTACCAATACAAGCTGGAAAGAAACCTGTAAAACAAACGCCTCGACGTTTTGCTCCTGCAGTAATGTCAAAGATAAAAGAAGAAGTCGAACGACTTCTTAAAAGCAAGTTCATAAGAACTGCAAGGTACGTTGAATGGTTAGCAAATATAGTTCCAGTTATGAAGAAAAATGGGAAGTTAAGAGTATGCATTGATTTTAGAGATCTAAATGCCCCTACTCCAAAAGATGAATATGCCATGCCGGTAGCAGAAATGTTAATTGACTCGGCTGCTGGTTTTGAATATTTAAGCATGTTAGATGGTTATGCTGGTTAAAACCAAATTTTCATTGCAGAGGAAGATGTGCCGAAGACGGTGTTTCGTTGCCCGGGGGCATTAGGAACATATGAATGGGTGGTCATGCCATTCGGTCTGAAGAATGTCGGAGCCACATACCAAAGGGTAATGAACTCTATGTTTCATGACTTCATCAAAAACTTTATGCAAATATACATCGATGACATTGTCATAAGATCGACTTGTAGGTCGACACATCTAAAACATCTTAGAAAATCTTTCGAAAGAATGAGGAAATATGGATTGAAAATGAATCCATTAAAATGTGCTTTTTGTGTGCAGGCAGGGGATTTCCTAGGCGTTGTGGTGCTTAAAAAAAGGTATAGAGGCCAACCAAAGCAAGACTAAAGCCATTATGAACGTTAAACCTCCGTCGACCAAAAAGGAACTTCAGTCCTTGTTAGGGAAAATAAATTTCTTAAGGAGGTTTATATCTAATTTTAGTGGAAAGACGAAGGCGTTCTCACCACTGCTTCGACTGAAGAACGAAGACTTCATCTGGCAGAAAGAACATCAAGAGGCTTTCGACAAGATCAAAGAATATTTGACGAAGCCTCCCATACTGGCACCTCATGTTAGAAATAGGCCTATGAGGTTGTACGTTGCAGCCTCAGAATCGACTATAGGAAGTATGTTAGTTCAAGAAAATGACAACGGTGTCGAAAGACCTGTGTATTATCTTAGTCGAATGTTAAATAGTCCTGAAACTAGGTATAGTGACATAGAAAAACTATGCCTGTGTCTGTATTTTTCTTGTATGAAGTTGAAGCAGTATATAAAACCAATTGATGTGTATGTTTCTTCGCATTCTGATATTATTAAACACATGCTGTCTAAACCAATTTTGCACAGTCGATTTGGTAAATGGGCATTAGCGTTAACTGAATACTCCCTAACATATGCTCCGTTGAAAGCAATGAAAGGGAAAGTAGTAGAAGACTTCCTTGTCGACCATTATGTGGTCGTCGTGCCTCAAAATTATGTCGACCTGGTACCCTGGAAGTTATATTTCGATGGATCCAGTCACAAAAATGGCACAGGGATAGGAGGAATCATAATTTCTCTAGATGGAATTCCAGCAGAGTTCAAGTATTCAATAGATGGTATGTGTACCAATAATGAGGCAGAGTATGAAGCCTTAATAACCGGACTTGAACTGCTGCCACAATTGGGGGTAAGGAATGTCGAAATTATGGGAGACTCTGAGTTGGTAGTTAAGCAGGTCTCTAAAGAGTACAAATGCGTCAAAGAAAACTTAATCATGTATTTCGTAATTGCGAATAGGCTACTCAAGCGGTTCGACTCAACAACAATAATGGCGTCGGGTCACTGTTGTAGAGGGTTAAAAACCCCATTTTTGGTGGCTTGAACGTCATTTTAACATATCAAACAACACCTTCATGTCTCTAAACTATATTTCTAAAACAATCCAATCATATTTTACACCTAATAATTGAATTCGAACTCTATATTACAAATACTCTTAAATAAATCGAAAAGTCGAAAACTTACCGATTAAATTGAGTTTTGAACTTAATGGAATGTGTTGATAGTTAATGTGAATGTTATCGACCGAACTCGAGAGAAAGAAAACAAACTTTGGAGAAGTTTGATTTTTGAGGTTGAGAGAGTATGAGAGTTGAAGAAGAGAAAAGTGAAGAATGGGGAGGAGAAGAGTGTGGTGGGAATTATAAATCAAATTCTTCCGTATATGCATCTACGGAAGCTTTTGTATGTGCATCTACGGAAGCTTTTGTATGTGCATCTACGGAACAAAACAACGTTAAATAAAAAGTGCTTTCGGAGATGTATCTATGAAAGCACAGAGCAATTTTGCCAATTCACATATGCGTGAGAGATCCATGAAATCTAGTTAGAAATCCTCGTTAGTAAATTATTAAGTAGTATTATTTATTACAAAATAATAATATTTTTATTTCACCATGTCACTTTGCAGAAGTTCTTATTTTTCTTTTAACCTAGTAAAATATGCTTCTACCACTGAACTGAAGCATGCCGCTGGTTCGTTTTTTTCTTATTGAATACCGTGATTCTTCAAGCAAGCCGCACCTAACATCATTGTAGCGGCCAGAGGCCGTTCTCCTCCCTCTCCGCCGCGATCGGGCCGCAATTGGCCGCGGTGACCATCTAGTATGTAAGATAAATTTGATTTGTAATTCCGTTTTTAATCAAACTGGTAGATTCATTACAATTACACGAACACAAATAGATTACTGTTGAAAATTTAGTCATTTTTTTATTGTTTATTTGTTTAATGATGTACTGTAAATGTTGTTTCAATTTCAGGTTCAGATCTAGCTAGGTTATGTTGTGAAGACTGAAAAATGGAGGCATTAGTAGCTTGTTATGGTGATGGATCTTCTGATTCTGATTCAGACTCTCAATCTTATTCCCCTTCAAATCAAACTTTAGCTTACTCAGAAGGACGTGCGCCGTTGCCACCCCGAGCAACCGAAGTTCGTCTCCAGCCCTTGCCACCACCTCCTGTTGAGCTCCTTCATCCTCCAAATTTTCTTGGTATGGCGGGTTTTATGTTGATTTTTGTTACTTGTTACAGTAAGGAAAAAAGAGAAATAACCGTCTGTGTTGGGCCAGTCCATACAGAGCCCCTGCTAGTAGACGGTGGGATAGGTCATTAATTAGAAAATAGCAATAATACTCTCATTTTTTCTTAACCTTATAATTTTTAGAATTTAAATTTACAAACTGTTATTTCTTATATTTGAAGTTGTTTGATTTGGAAATCAAATGAATAATTAGCTCTTATTTTTTATATGTGGTAGTTGCATATGATTAGTGCCTCTTGATGATGAATATTTGTTTTTGTGATGGTGAAGGTCCTCAAGATATGCAGACTCATCAGACAAATAAAGTTAGGAGCTTTCCTCATGTTGATGGTAACTATGCCTTACATGTATATATACCAAGTAAGTTTATATTGTCTTAGTCTTTGAAAACATTTTTCTGTTCTGTTTCTGTCTTACAGTGGTTATTTTAATATATCATTCATTATTTGTCTATGCATTGCATATGATTATGCCATTGCATATGTATATCAATCAGCATGTAACTTAGTTAGGAAATTACCTGGCGCATTTGTCTTAAATCTATGGTCTGACATGATTTAGTTATCATCTGCTGTTTATTTCTTGCTGACATGAATGTTTAATTATCAGTTATAAGTAGCTACGGGTGATATCAAGTTGGCCTGCAATTGTTCTTTTGCATTATACGTTCCTGTTAAGACATTTATTGCATGTTTTAGTTCACATTTGTGAAGCAAATGTGGGTTTTGAATCACAAACTTTAGTTTAATCCTTTTTGGTTATGTTTGGATGTTCCCAAGTCGAATTATTTTTTACCTTTAGACCTTGGTGTTACGAGAATTGATAAAAAGTAAATTGTGTTAGGTTGAAATTTCCCTTAGCCTATGTACGGTCTGACGGTGGTTTGAACGCCGCCGTGCGTTTAATGAGAAGCTTGAGTTTCTAGCTTCAGCAAATCACAGTCAAAGCAGCGTTGGGATGCGATAAAACAAGTCTGGACGCGGAACCAAACAGGCAATTAGTTTTGCATCAAATCTGCTTTTAGAGTACAAACATTCAAACACATATCACTTCACATCAACCTCAATTTTAACAAAATCAATTTGCATAGTTAAGTTCATTAAAACTTATATCTGAAAAACAGACACGCAAACACAGACATATTTAAGAAGCTAGAGTTAGTAGTTGGCGTTAGTTGAGACAGAGATTGCTGGAGATGGTTGGGGCATCAAATCATTCCAAGTAATACTATGGAAGTAAGGGGTTTGTCCCCAAGTATTGTAGTTCAATTCAAGCACAATTTCTCAAAGTCAATAACATTTGGATGTCACTTGTTTCTTTGTGAAATCCAAATCTATCTCATGTCTGCTAATATCAATTCCTTGATCATTAGAAAATATGGTGATCGACTTCCCAAGTCTAAATCCATGAATCAGCCAGCACTTGTATCTATCTAACTATCTATAATCATGGACATTCTTAACTTCATCCATTCCCCCTTTCTCCTCAGCCCATCTTCCATAAACATGATGTGGGCTTGATACATTTGCAAGGTATCCTCCAAACTTTTAACTTCCATTCTAACTTCTAACCTCTACTTTTCTGTTATATAACCTCCTTTATGGGCTAAATCCTCCAAACTTCTAATTTTCTCTTTTGTTTTTTCTCTTTTGTTTTTTCTCTTATGTACACCATCCATATTTTCTTCATCTCATTATTTCCATCCCTACAAGACTTTATATCGCCTTTATCAAAGTGCTTCAACTTAAGAACGAAGGAGCTGAGTATCTTATTACTTGTTGCTGTCAATACTTATAATGATCTAGAAATTCATAGTTTGATATTCTTAAATTTAAAGATACACCTTTTTGAGATTTTCATGTGATGAATTTGTTGATGTTCAACGGGATATTCTCGTTAATTGATTCGAAAGGCTTTGTCCCTCCAAACGATTAGGTCATGTTTAGCCACAGCTTGCAAGACTATTTCACTTTTGATGTCATACTTGTGCATCCATGTTTTTTCATATCACTTGAGTAGACTTGATAATTCTATAAAATTTGTTCAAAAGTGTTCCAGCTTTAAGGTGCAGTGACTCTAGACTCAGACTGCAATTGTTCCGTTTCAGTTACTATTTCATCTCCATCGAAAAAAGAAATTGCTGCTTTCTTGAAGAAAATCTCATCTCAGGAACCAAGTCTTCATGTTGTTGATGTCGATGTCCCACTTAACATCCTCTGCAAAAACGATGAGAAACTCGAGCTAGTTGCTTTAGGAAGAGAGTTTCACATAAGTTTGGGAAGAACTGTTCCAATACGAGTACATCAGATTGACTCAGTGGTCTCAATGTTAAGACAGAAGCTTCAAACTCAACAAAAGTCAGTTTTTATTCATATTTTGTTCAGTTATGAAAAATAAACAATTTTTTTTATCAACCTCTTACCTCATTGTTGCCTTTAACTTGTCATTTCGAAGCAGTTATTGGATTGACTTTCACAACTGGGAGGTTTTTGTTAATGATGATCGCACACGCACCTTCCTTTCGGTAGAAGTTGTTCACAGTGGTCTTGTAGAGGTATACATCATAGTCCTTTCTCTTCCAATTTTTATCACTCCAGTTAAGTTTTTGTTTGTTTGTTTGTTATTCTGGTGAATTAGTTCTCTCTTTTGTTTACCACTTATGATATATGTAATTCTTTTCAATTAATTTCAGATACAGAAGCAAATTGAAGCAGTCAATACAATTTACAAGCTTCATAATCTTCCTGAATTTTACAAGGTCAGTTTTTGTAGACCGCAACTATGCTTTGAAAATCTGCAGTAGGTTAGGTTTTCTTGTATCATCATCATCCTATCAAATTTGTTTTTTTTACTAGTACTTAAAACTTGAAGTTTCTGTACAGGATCCGTGTCCTCACATATCCTTAGCATGGTCACTGGGAGACACTAGCGATCCCCTAAAGAAAATTGTGGGTGATGAAATGAAGAAATGTGTTACTGGAAAATCTTTGAAGAAGTGTGTTTTTACATGTAAATTCAAAGGTATTGAGTGTAAGATTGGTAATAAAACATACACAATATGTAAAGTTTCAGATAGATAGATGGTAATGTGTGGTTTGTGTATGGTTTTTAGTAGAATTTTCTTACTTAAGTTTGAGTTTGAAGAATTTGACACATAAACTTGATACAAAATTTAATCGAATTTACATCACATTAAAGTTAATATATATTTGAAATATATACTCATATAATATTATAAAGTTAAAATACAGTATCAAATTTGAAGGGAGATTGTGTTAAACGCTGGAGATAAACTTAAAAAAATATGTTTTAAGATGGATCTTTACAGATAGTCATGAGTTAGGGATCGGTTGTTTATCTGTTGTAGTATAAAACATTTGATTATTGGAATAGATTGATTGATCAAGAGCATGCTACAAAGGAGAAGAACGTCTTTACTCAATTCACCCTAACTAAATTTGCAACTAGATTTAGTTGCAAAGAATAAACATGCTACCCCAAATTAAACATGGCACCCTCCCAAATTTTTTTAATCCATTTTTATCCATGTTGAGATATACACAATTTCTAGATGAAATTTCCGGTACCCCTGCCAAATTTTCGGTAATAGTAAATTTTCGTTAGGGTATTTTAAATTTCCTGGATACCGTAAATTTCAAATATCCGGAATTTCCGGTGTTTCAATATTGGATTTTTTTTAACGGGTGAGATTTTGCCGACACTTTTGGAGGGTTGTTGTTGCACCGACACATATGTGTGGTCTAGAATGCACCACCATTTATATAAATAGGGGTCTTAGGGTTATTGGATAACACATCTCAACAAAATACGTCTTCCTCAGTATTTGATTAAAGTATCTGTGTATTTCAATGGCCGCAGCCCTGCTGTTTAATTCAAGATTCCATATGACAGTGAATCCTTTGCCACCTTGAAAGAAATGTTGAATAATTTGTTGCCTGATTCCGATAACAGAAGGGTGACAAAGATCGAGTTTCGGGAGGACTAGATTGATACAAATGGAAGAGTGAAATACTACCTAATCGAGTTGAAGAATGATGAAGATGTGAAGGCCATGTGGAAATCATTTCGCCGTAGGATAACTAAAGGTCCGATCGAGTTGGACGTGCAGATCCGAAGATCCGTGGACGACATAATGATGTGTTTGAAACGTCCAGAGTCATCCGTTAGTGCCTAGGTTTTCACGTTTCGGAGTACTGTTTATGTTTATTGTTTGTCATCTGACGTTTGTTAACTATGTTTGTTTGTTATTGATGTTATATTATTTTCTTTACCTAATCGAAATCGAAACATGTACTAGCAATAAAGATGATGCAATAAAAAAAGATCTGTGTCCAAAATATACAAATAATACAACTGTAGCGGTGAAACTTGTGAGACTAAAGTCATTGAATTGACTTAGCTCATATGTTTTAAACAAAGTCGCCATCGCGCTTTATTGTTTCCAAAGGAAATGAGAGAAAGTGCGAATATAACTCACAGAAGTTTTTAAAATCAAAACTAATAAACTTATCAGAGATTTGGGTAAGAGGGTTTGTTATGCAAGGGGAAGGTTTTAAGCACCCCTCACAACTATGGTACTCCATAAAAACCTCTTTGAAAATATTGTTATTATTGTTGTTGTTATTTTGAAAATACCTTTGTGTTTTTTTGTTTAAATAGAGTGGGAGGATGAGAAAAGAAGGTTTTGAAAAGTGAGCTCGATAAGATATCGCATCTTAGGCCTACATACCCCTTTAACAACAGGGAAGTCTGAGCTTTTGTAGTTCCTCTTAAAAGGAAAATAAAAGAGCCAAAGTGACCAAAATCTTTTTGGGTGTTGAGCTTTAACAATACTCAACGGGTTTTTAAAATGTTAAGCTTTAACAATACTTAACAAGCTTTAACAAGTCTAAGAGCAGTTTCACCGGGAATAATGCTCCTCTTAGTACCAAGGTTTGAAAAGAGTTGGTTGAGCTTTAACAATACAAAACCAAGGGTTGATTTTAAAAAAGTTGAGCTTTAACAATACAAAACCATTTTCAAAATAAGTGGGGTGCAAAGTTTTAACAATACTAAGCACAAAGGTAAAGAGATTTGGAAAAGAGATTGAGTACCTTGACAATTTTAGTCAATACCATTCACATTCCTTTGGATATTTCAACAACAACTTTAAGCAATCAATCAAGGATACCTCAAGTGTGTGTGTGATAACATGTGTCACAAAAGTAAACAAGTGAGTATAACAAAGAGATCAATGTAAACTCAAATGATAATGGATAAAAGGATGTTTGTACCCTAGAATCATTTCATGTATGAATGAATATGATGCGATGATGGATGGATAAATATCTCATGCATATGGGTTAGTAAACAAAGTATACATACAATGATAATACAATGAATAAAGTACAAGTGTACAAGGATAAAAATCAACAAGTATTTGCACATAAACAAAGACAATGATCAAAGAAACAAGTTATATTAACATGACATTTCTTTGGGATCAAAAGATCAAAGGATCATGAAATTAGGTATTTGGTTATGTACACCTAAGCCTAATCATTTTCTAAAGTTGTGCAAACCCCAAGTGAGCAACTAAGGGAGCATGGCATGAACTTCAAAGGAAACTAGGGCAAGCTCTAAAATAGTCACACAAATTTAATCAAGACATTTGGTGAAGAAATTATTTTTTAGTTTTTAACTAAAAGGCCATAAAAGGCATAAAAACATTATTTTTTGATTTAATTTAAAATGATTAAAATAATATATTTTTGAATTTTTAAAATATATTCACAAAATATATCACATAAACAAGGAGTGTGCAAAAAATTAGCTCAAAAGGAGTTAGTTTGCTTATAGAAACAATTTGAGAAAATGATGGAAAAACAATTAATATTTTTCAAAGTTGGCTTCAGGAAACCCGTTTCCCAAAATGAAGAAACCAATTTCCTCCCTGACTAGATTTAATTTTTTTAAGTTTTTGCTTCAGGAAATCGATTTCCCCTTCGAAAGAAGCAATTTTTTGCAGCAGAATCACATTTTTCCCAAACTTTCAATTCTTAAAAATGGTAACTCTCTCATTTCTCAACCAAATGTAAAGATCAAATTTGCTTAGAATTTCATAAGGAACTCAACCATGTGCTTATAACAAATTAATATTTATTGTAGCTTTCACATTTTTTATAAAACCAGAAGTAAGATAGTTTTTCCAGAGTTAATTTAAATGACAATAAAGCTCAACAAATGCCTATTTTCATAGGACTTCAGGTCACACCAATCATATGAACAATAATGGCTCAAAAATAAACATAAATGATAGCTTAAATTATGAGTTTCAAGTTCAAGATTTTTTACCGAACGGAAGGAGATGACAACCCCTTTTAGGTGGTTGCTTGTTGGATTTGTGCTGCTTTTGGTGCAGAAGAAACAAGTTGGAAGCTCAAGGAGATTGGACTTTGTAACGCTCGTTTTTAGTTTAATTATTTATTTTATTGTGTGTTGTGTATTTATGTGTTAATTATGTGATTAATTGGTTTTATGTTATTTTATTAGGAATTAGTAGTAATGATTTAGTGAGATTATTAGTAATTGGGCCTAACTTAGTGGGAGGTGTTAATTAGAGCCCATTAGTAATAATGAGAAAGTTGGTAAGTTTAACAAAAAAAGGGAATTTGAGAAAAATAAAAAATTAGAAAATCATTTGGTGAAAGAAGAGAAAGAAGAGAAGAGGAATAGAGCTAGGGCAAAACCCCATTGAAGCTAGAGTTGTCTTCAATCCAAACCAAGGTAAGGGTGAGATTCTTTCATTATAAGGGTTTGTATGATGATAGTTTATAGTGGGGATTTGATTCTATGCTTTAATATCCATGGTTGTGTAGAGCACGAAAGGAATCTTTTATTTAAAAATGGTTTTGCTCCATAACTTTCTCATGTTCATGGCTTGAATTCAAGTGTTATGGTGCCTTATTCCCAAATTCATAACTCATGGCTCAAGTGTTGAAATTTCATGCTAATGGTCTCTTTGGAAAGCCCTTGCTACATACTTCAATCAACTTGTTGAAATTTTTCTCAAACTCATTTTGGATCTTGGTGAAAAATGACCATAAAGTTGGAAGAAATCCATGTTAAAACACTTAAAAATTTCTAAGTTTTTTGACATAAACTTCTTGATCCAATATCTATCAAATTAATCACTTTTTAAAGAAATGTTATAGGTGGCAAAGTTTGTAGGTGAATTTTGAAGTTCCCAAAATGAGGTCAAAATCACTTAAAACCCTAATTTTGACTTTTGTTGACTTTTTGGTTCTTGATTGATTTTCTTGATTTTTCTTGATCAAATGACTTTAATAATCATATGTTGATGATTTTGATCCTCAAAAGTCCATAGTTGACCAATTTCTCAAAAGTCAAAGGTTGACCCACACAGTTGAGTTTTTCCAAATGAATTGCAATCTTGTGGATTCCAATTGAATCAAGCTCTTCTCTTCAAATGGATGGTGTAAGTGTATTATAATGTTTAATTGAAGATCATTGAATCATAGTTTGAGCCATGGATCCATGTCCTGATTAAAAGTCAACTTCCTAGATGAATTAGGTCAAAACCCTAATTTGTGCACCAGATGAATTTGAAAGTTGTCGATTTTGATTTGGAACATACTTGGAATTTGATTTTGATAAAGGGAACTACTTGAGCATATGATAATTTTTGAACTCCTTTGTGAGCCTCAAAATCCTAATTTTGCCTGAGCCTCTTGATCAATTGTCTGCCTTGGAAAATAAGCAACAAGCAAAACACAATCTCTTTTTTTTTTTTTGTATATTTGTTAGCAAATGACATATGAACAATAATGATGATGATAATGACCATGTTATGCACAAAATGATGTGGAATCACAGGGTCAAATATTGGGGTACAACAACTGCCCCTATTTAAGTTCTTGATACCTGAGGAGGGGAAGTGAAATCTTCGTCTCGTCATGGTAGGAGGGACTTAAATACAAAAGATAGCACAATTTGGACTCTGAGAGTCCATGCATATGATATGATATGAACAATGTATTTTATTTTTATTTCTATACGAAATAAAAAAGTAAGCAACTTCCTTCCTTCTGATCAGAAGAAAGGGACCAGATCTACTGGGAATATCTAACAATTCGTTCATGACGCTTGAGTGACTAATCAACATTACTGACTATTCTTGATGTTTGAGAGACTTTCACCAGCTGGGGAAAGAAAAACATCGGGCTCCTCAATGAACTATCTCTGACGCTGAGAGACCTATCTTTCATTGGCAAAGAACATCGGGCTCCTCAATGAACTATCTTTGATGCTGAGAAATCTATCTTTCATTGGAAAAGAACAAACTTCAATATGAACTGCCTCGACTGCTGGGGAGACTTCCATTCATAAGGGATAACTACCATGTTATGTAATAGACTGTCTTCATCATCTTGAGAATTCTAACCACCTATTAGAACTCTTATCATGAACTGTCTCTGACGCTGAAAGACCAACTGTTCACAAGTTTCTTCATCGAAAATAATTGGATTGCTCCGTAGAGACTGTCATCTTCTTTCAAGAAGGAAATTGGAACATACAAGTTTCTCAAATTACTTGTTTCCAGGTAGCTAAGTCACGGTAACAATGAGCTACCAGGGATATAAATCCAACTTATTGGGGATCATGAAAGTAGCGCAACAATCAACCCCCAGGGATATAAATCCAATTTTTTTAGGAATCATAAAAGTAGCGGAAACAATCAACTACCAAGGATATAAATCCAACTTTTTTGGGGATCATAAAAGTAGCGACAACAATCAACTGCCATGGATATAAATCCAACTTTTTTGGGGATTATAAAAGTAGCGGCAACAATCAACTGTCAGGGATATAAATCCAACTTTTTTAGGGATCATAAAAGTAGCGGCAAAAATCAACTGCCAGGGATATAAATCCAACTTTCTTGGGGATCATAAAAGTAGCGGCAATAATCAACTGCCAGGGATATAAATCCAACTTTTTTGGGGATCATAAAATTAGCGGCAACAATCAACGGCCAGAGATATAAATCCAACCTTTTTGCGGATCATAAAAGTAGCGACAACAATCAACTGCCAAGGATATACATCTATATTTTTTGGGGATAATAAAAGTAGCGGCAATAATCAACTTCCAGAGATATAAATCCAACTTTCTGGGGAACATAAAAAGTAGCGGCAATATCAACTGCCAGGGATATCAATCCAACTTTCTGGGGAACCATAAACAGGCTCTTGTATAAGAGACCAAGTCTTTGACTAAGCAAAATAAATGCACTCCATAAATCCAAGATTCGTTGATCCAAATAAACACATCTGATGGAGACAAAGTTCAATCCAAGACGAAATTAGAGATAGACATCCAAACAAGACACTTCTCACTGAGGACTAAGCTCAAAATGAGGGGTTCATTCTATCCTGAGATAGCTGAAATAAAATCTTCCCAGGAGGAACAAATTCAATGGGGAAACACAAGGATATGGATATTTCTGCCTAAAGACGACGCTTAAGTGGAGGAGTAAAGAAATCACTTGGGGAATAATCATAATAAAATTTCTCATAAAAAAAGAATGCAAACATGTGCATGCATGTAGAAAAAATATGAATGGATGGATGAATGTTATGCATATGCTAACAAAATAGACATATATATATATATATATATATATATATATATATATATATATATATATATATATATATATATATATATATATATATATATATATATATATATATATATATATATATATATATATATAACAGGGATGGCAACAACTGGGTATGACAACACCAGGGTACAACCAAGCACTACGCCAAAAATCGGTAGCAACATCTGTAGAAGGTATAAATCTCATTGGGGAGAGAGATCACTCTCAAATCAATCTTTAGTGTCAAAAGGATTCATTCCAAGAAGAAAACCTGTTGGAAGGTAGAACAAGAACATTTCTACTCAGGAGAAAACTACTTATGTCCACTGTAACACTCTGTAATACGGTGAACTGACTTTATCGAAATGTCGCGGTAAGCAAGAGTCGCCACCAGCTTTTATTTTATCCAAATTAATGAAAGGCTAAAAGAACAGAAAAAACCTTTTAAAAGAAAATGAGTTCAGGGGGTAATTTATACAAAGGGAAGGTGTAAGGCACCCTTTGCATCCATGGTTTTCCATGGGCTCTTAATTGCTTTGCTCTTTTTGTTTTCAAAAGTTTAGAAATGTAGAAGAAGAAAATAAGGACTTTAGCTCGTAAATGAGCGTAGGCTTTTGAAGTTTTTTTAAGAAAAGGGTAGAAAAAGAATTTAAACCAGAGCAAGCAATTAAGGGCAAATTACTTTGACATTGTAAAAAAGGTTCTTTTAGCCTTTTAGGGCTATCCATACCATAAGAGGGTAGGAAGTCCTTTTATTTGGAAGTTGAAGGGTCGTCGCAATTATCGTTCGCCATAAGACTATCCCTGCCATAGAGGGGCAGGTAGTCTAAGGGAAGGATCAGAATAGCCATCATTATTAGGCAACCAGAGGACACCTCAGCATTTCGTAGACAACTTCGAGGGACAAGATCATATTAGCGAATTGAAGGCAGCATCATTGGGACTTATGATCTGAATGAACTGAGGGCAACATTGCTGAGGCGTCCTCGTATTTGAGGGACTTGGCTATTCTGCACTGAAAACACAAGGCAACAAGGCAACAGGCAACAGGCAACAAGAGAGGTTACCATAAAAGGTGTGTGGGTGCACAATCATGTGATTCAATTCAAGTAATTATCTTATAATTAGTTATTCTAGGTTCAGTTCGAATTTTCACGCCCTAAATTACTAACCACGCAATAATATAATGTATACAGTTTTAAGTGCCTTCAAGGCCACACAATACAACCAGGAGCAGTTACATAATAAGCCATGGGGAAGGGGAGAAAAAGCAATAAAATAAAAACCCCAAGAGCATTAATCTGACACAAGTAATAATTAAAAGAAGAAATAAAAAAGATGAGTTTTAGGGTTACCGAACATTTGAGCTTTGACCGGTTGGTTAACCCTGAAAATTGGCAAAGGAAGAATAAACAACAAAGGGTGAGTGTAGGAGGAATTCATTAAAGTCGGAATCAAACCCTAATTTAATTTATAAGGTACAGTTAATATTTAAATAAAAGAAGGGATTGGAACTTAGCTTTGAATTTGGCGCGTAATAGGAAGAACCCTGATGGTAACCCTGAAAAACTACACAAAGAAAAGAGGAAAACTTTTCAGTGTAGGAATGATCCTCGTAAACCCTGATTAGGGCACAAGTTAACTGTGGTTAATAAAATAAATAGAACCAAATTAATTAATTATTGGTTTTCAACCTAATTAATTAAATCGGCCGAAATAAGATTTCGATCAAATATCCTAACCCTATTACGTATTTTAATCAATTAATAAAAAGCTTTATAATTAATTAGATAATTTAAACAATTTAAATCAAATAAAACTATTAATTAAAATAAATGTTTTTATTTTTAATCAATTAAATCAAAATAGAAATTATTATCAAAATAATGACTTTGTGAAATAAAAGGAATTTTAAAAAAATTTAAAATAAATATTAATAAAAAAAATAAAGAATAAATAAAAAAACTACATAATAAATAATATATAAAATAAAAACAAGTTATAAAATTAAAAAGAAAAAATTGAAAATCTTAGGTTGTGATCCTGTGTGGGCAGGCGTGTGAGGTCTATGGTGGATGCGCAGCCTCTGGAGCGTGGGATTTGATGACAGCGTGATCTGAGGGTATATGGTGCAGAGGCGCATGGTACACGTAAGCCTGAGGAGCACCGGATCTTCCATCATCCAAATTCCTTTGCGCGCCAGAAATATTTGAAAGCAGCCAACCACGCGTTGCCACGCAGTCATCTTCAACCTCCATCCGTTGCCAAAAGTCCAGACTTTTACCCACGCTTTTTCCGTCCGTTGCCATAGCCTGCAAGTTACGAATAACACCAAAACACCACAAAAATATTTCGCGAGACCACGGATGGCTTCGTCTAAATCTCACGAGTTCAGCCATGGCCTTTATTTGGCTTAATTTTCCCTGTATAAAGAAACCCTAATTGGAACTAAAGAACCCTAGCAACGGTGAAACATAAAACCTGCATCTAAAATTCAATTGAAACATCCAGAAAGCTTGCAAATACAATTATAAACATAAATATGCAATCGAAACATGAGTATGGCGCGTAATAGGAAGAACCCTGATGGTAACCCTGAAAAACTGCACAAAGAAAAGAGGAAAACTTTTCAGTGTAGGAATGATCCTCGTAAACCCTGATTAGGGCACAAGTTAATTGTGGTTAATAAAATAAATAGAACCAAATTAATTAATTATTGGTTTTCAACCTAATTAATTAAATCGGCCGAAATAAGATTTCGATCAAATATCCTAACCCTATTACGTATTTTAATCAATTAATAAAAAGCTTTATAATTAATTAGATAATTTAAATCAATTTAAATCAAATAAAACTATTAATTAAAATAAATGTTTTTATTTTTAATCAATTAAATCAAAATAGAAATTATTATCAAAATAATGATTTTGTGAAACAAAAGGAATTTTTAAAAAATTTAAAATAAATATTAATAAACAAAAATAAAGAATAAATAAAAAAACTACATAATAAATAATATATATAAAAAAACAAGTTATGTAATTAAAAAGAAAAAAATTGAAAATCTTAGGTTGTGATCCTGTGTGGGCAGGCGTGTGAGGTCTATGGTGGATGCGCAGCCTCTGGAGCGTGGGATTTGATGACAGCGTGATCTTAGGGTCTATGGTGCAGAGGCGCATGGTACACGTAAGCCTGAGGAGCACCGGATCTTCCATCATCCAAATTCCTTTGCGCGCCAGAAATATTTGAAAGCAGCCAACCACGCGTTGCCACGCAGTCATCTTCAACCTCCATCCGTTGCCAAAAGTCCAGACTTTTACCCACGCTTTTTCCGTCCGTTGCCATAGCCTGCAAGTTACGAATAACACCAAAACACCACAAAAATATTTCGCGAGACCACGGATGGCTTCGTCTAAATCTCACGAGTTCAGCCATGGCCTTTATTTGGCTTAATTTTCCCTGTATAAAGAAACCCTAATTGGAACTAAAGAACCCTAGCAACGGTGAAACATAAAACCTGCATCTAAAATTCAATTGAAACATCCAGAAAGCTTGCAAATACAATTATAAACATAAATATGCAATCGAAACATGAGTATGATGCATGAATTACGTGAATCGATTTCAAACAAAAGTTGGCAAACCGTGAGCTATAGGCGATGATTTGCGACGCTTCAGGACTTGAAACCAATCTGGGAAGCTTCCTCAATGCCTTAGGAATGTGAATTGATCAACAAGAGTCCTTGAATCCGCCTGCAAACTGGAAAACGTGTTTGAGAATTTGTTGAATTTGGAAGCTTCGTTAGGGTTCTCTTCCTGCCAAAAATTCATCCCCTAATGCTTTGTGTTAGTCAAGTACTTATAGGAGCATGATTAGGTCAATGCAAACTGAATAAAATCTCCATAAATCTTTGATTGAAATTTTTGAAAATTTGATTTGTAAATGTTTCTAAAATAAGCCAAATTTGATTCAATCTCCTCTCAATCTTTCCCATCTCAATTTCCACGAAATTGGCACTCAATATTGGATATTTATGTGATCATATTTGATTGGAATCAAAGCAAAATAAGATCTCTTATTAATTTTATTATTTTATATAATTAATTTATGATTTAAAATGATAAAAAACCATAAAATAAATAATAAAACAATAAAAATAGAAAAGGCTCTTGTCTTGGGGCGTGCATGGGCTTATAATAATGATAGGATAAAAAAATTATAGGCTCATTTGGAAATATTTGAAGTTTTGGACCTTTTCTCTTCATACATGCCCTTAAAAATAGGTGAACTTGTGCACCTTGCCATTTCCTCATATTTCAACATTTATTCAAGTTCTTGGACTTTTTAGAAACCTTGAATAGTCCTCTAACCAATGTCTTTGGTCTCATGTCAAAATAATTTTCCATCCTCCTTGTATGCTCTTTTGAAAAAGATGACTTTTGGTTGACTTTCAAAAGGACCTATAATGTTTTGAGTCATATCTCTTAAATGAAGCATTTTTAGACTTGGCATGTGAGAAACAAAGTTGTAGAGAATTCAATTTCCTTAAAAATGAGCATTTTTAGACTTGGCATGTGAGAAACAAAGTTGTAGAGAATTCAATTTCCTAATTTAGAAACTTTTGAATTTGTTGATTTCTGATCTTTTCTTGATGAACCATGATCAATCCTTGATCAAATGGCGAATGATACTTTAAAATAAGGTTGTTGACAAAAAATCAGGAGTTTTGACTGTACTTTGACCACAGTTGACTTTTAGGTCAAACTAGTCGACTGTTGACTTTCTGAGCAATTGAGTGGTCAATCCTTTGAATTAGAACCTGAATTTTGTCATATAGATAGTTTGAAACATCATGAGCCATATGAGATGCATTGGAGCCTTTGATCCATTGATTTTCTTCAGAAAAACAAAAACCCTAGTTCTTTGAACCATTGTTTAGGAGGGGTGTCTTTGAGCCTTGAACTTTGATATGAGTTTGAATAAGAGAAAAAGGATGGGCAAATTTTGGGGTATGACACACTCCATATTTTCATAATTTAATTTAAATTAATTTAGTTGAGTTATGGGAATTATTTAGAATTATTGAGAATTATTGAGAGATTAAGCAAATGGGCTTAAGTTGTGATTAATAAAGAGAGGGTGCATTGGTAGGCCCTATTACTAATTAAAATAGTTTTATTTTATTTTTCACAAAATAGAGGGATTGTGAGAAAAGAGGAATAGAACCAAGGAGAAGAGAAAAAGCTTGAACGTGAAAGAGAAGAGAAGCAGAGAAGTGCGAAAAAGGGAAGAGCGAAGAATCAACCTTCAGGTAAGGGGGGACTCTTCCATTTATCTTCTATTATGGGATTATAGGTAGTAGGATGGAATTGAACATGTTGTTTATGTCAATTGAGTTATGCTTAGGTTGTAGAAATGTTAGGTTTTGGGAGAATTGATTAATGATGTTGTATTGATCATGTATGGTGTGAATTGGATGATTGAAATGTGTTATAAATGTGTTAATTTGTGTCGGTGGTTGCTGTTTGGTGTTATAATACATTTGGGTGCGATTTGGTATGGATTCGGGATTACACGGTGTTGGAAAAATGGTGTTTTTCTGCTACAGCAGCGTAGGAATCGGTTCCCAGGTGGGAGGAACCGAGTTCCCGTAGTGAAAACCAGGAGCGAAGGATTTGTGTTCAGCAGGAACCGGTTCCCATGTAGGTACAACCCGGTTCCTAGTAGTAAAAACCAGAGAGTAGTTTCTGAAGGATTTCAGGAACCGGTTCCCACGTAGGGAGGAACCGGGTTCTACGTAACTTTTTCTAAATTTCACTTAACTTTGAAAACTCCTAACTTTTAAACCGTAAATCAGATTTTGGTTCCGTTTCAAGCATAGTAGAGCTAATCAAATAATTTACATAATAAAATAGTGTTTTGGGTCGTGACTCGAAATTATTTTAAAACACTCGATTTTAATTGGTTGTGGTGGTTTATGCAATGTTTTACCTATTATGATGTTGTGATCGTAATTGGTGTTGGTTATGCATATATTGTTGATGAAAAATATGTATTCTACTATGGTTGAGAAATAGCATAACTGTGTGTGGCTATTGATTATTGTATGGGTTGATGATTATGACATTTGGTTGGTTAATGTGGATGATGAGCATGTTATGGTTGGTACATGCATTTCATAATCATTATGTGGCTGATCCTTGACGATGGTGGATCAGTGGTAGCTAATTCCCATTGTGTGGAATTAGTGAGTGGGTGTTGCCATATCCTTGATGATGGTGGATCAGTGAGATGGGTTATCCCAGATTTTGGTACCACATGCATATAGTTGCATTGCATTAGGCTAATTGTGTTATTATAACATGAATAGAAGATTGTCCAATGTTATAATACGTGTGATTGTGTATTGGTTGTAATTAATTGGGTGGTTGTGAATCTGATCGTAACTGTAATTGGGTGAATAATATGTGATTGATGTTTTATTATCTATATCTTATAACATTGGTTAAATGTGAATGAGACTCACCCTTACTGTTGTTATTTTTCAGATTGAGGAGTAGCTTTTGTTCTTGGTGAGGATTAGATCATCGAGTAATTCGTTAGAGTCGGTTGGGTCCTTGTCATGCTCTGGTCGTGTAACATTGGGGACGTTATTTAGAGTTACTTGTTAAACTCTTTTTATTGGGTGTTTTAATTATGGTGGTGTTTTAAGTATATGACTTTGGTTGTTGCGTTATTCAGATGTTAAGATATTTCCGCTGTGTTAACATGATAATCTGAATAATTTTGGTTTAACGTTCTCTTTTATGGCATGACATGAGTATGGTTTAATTATATGGAAGTTGTAATTCCCTTTTCATGTTTTACTCTGATTATTGTTAAATATTTATACGGGGTATTAGAAGGGTGTTACATCCACAAGACCTAGAAGGTCAATTCTTCCAGAGGAAGATTCTTGGCTTAGACAGAAAAACATAGTTATCATCTTGACCAAATCTAGAATGCCCATGGAAAAAACTGTGATGCCCCAAGTTTGTTATGGTGATCAAGATACCTTTCATGACTTGCCCCAGGCACACGATCTATGAAGAATTTTCCTCAAGAGGAAACCTTGTACCACAAGGACTTGAAATAACCTGCCCCAGGATCTTCAAACTTTTTGAGAGATTTGTTGAATCTCGACTTCACTGCCCCAGATTGTATGGTTTATGAAGGAGAATATTTTAAACTGAAAGTAGCTTGTACCAACTTGGGATAGGTTTCCCCAAGCGTCTTCAAATTCTTGGAGAGATTTGTTGAATCTCGACGTAACTGTCCCAGATTGATTAAACTTGACATATTCTTCAATCTACGGAGTCTTCTAGGAAAGATGTGTAACACCCCAAATTCTACTCGAAAATATCATGCGAGAAATCAGATTATTTTAAAAACTATCAACAAGCATTTGGGATATCACATTTACTTCATATAAACAACTCATAAACAGATACATAACACTTTAATCTCAGAGAAGCACAAAACAACTTATAACAGCTCTTAGACAAACAGACTTCAATTTAATATGCAGCGGAATCATAACATTCGGCTTTATAAACAAATCATCTTATTTAATCAGAAACAACTTCAAACATCATAGTACTTCTAACTATCCAATTTAGAACTCAATAACTAAAACATGAACAACATAGAAACAACAATATAGACAACCCCTCGAGTGCTACGTATCAGAGCCACACACCAACTGGACACGATGAAGCTACAAACTTCCACAACTATACTTGAGTACCTGTCCATTTCCCATGGTAGGGGAAACATCAGCAGAAGGGGTGAGATATCAAACATTATAAAGGAAAGTATGATAATAGATACAACAAGATAATATCATACACAATTCACCACTTCTCAATATAAGCAATTTTCATCACGATAACAACATGGTTCATATATTCCAACTTATACACATATATCATTAATACATATATTCTCATCATATATGTTTCATTCACGTACATCATATCTACAACACACCAACAATCCATATCAAATGAATTCAACTTCACAAACTATGCATCCACACATCATAACAATGACTCGAATGCAACTCGGTATGCAACTGAATGCGACTCAAACTATGCATATGCATGTGGTACCAATCGGAGCTTCAGCCCCAGTCACCAAGTGCCGAATTCAAAGGCACAAGGCATAAGCCTTCGTCACTAATTTGCCAATCCAGGTCGTCACAAAGTATGCATATGAAATGTGACTCGAAAAACAAGACACATACAACATACTCATCACAATCACACATCGTCACGAGGCATACACCTATATCACTGATAGTTACCAATTATTAGAGGTAATTCAACGTCACAATTAATCTTTCATCTTCACATAGAAACAAAATCGTGACGATATCATCACATCTCGGCACATCGTCGCCAATATACAACTTCACATATTAACAAAATCATCACGACATCATCATGCTTCGGTATATCACGAAAAATATATAACTTCACATATTAACAAAATCATCACAACATCATCATGTTTCGGTATATCGCAACAAATCAACGCATTAAGTCAATTCACATTAGTCTCATAATTCTCTATAAATTAGTCGTTTACTTAACTCACTAATCCACTATCAACTAACCAAAATCATTCACCTAATATTCTCTAATTAATCAGATATATCCTACGTCACTACCGGTTATCTAATTTCCGGTTAAATTCACTACTTACTGTCATACCATAATCCCTATGTTATTTACTAAATCCCAAAACATGATTACGGTCAATTTCTCAAGATACCGTTATTTACTGACAAACTGAATAATTTATCTACGTCCAAGTATTTTCTAACTAAATAGACTAATTGAAATTAATTCAACTATTAATCAATAAACCAATTAATAATCACACTATATTAATTTCAATTCAATTATATTTCTATTCCATTATTTTCCAATTCTTAGCATCTACTGTACATGTCATTTATCATCATCAATTCATATCAAAACATGATTAGAGTTCAATTTCATGAAAATCTAACATAAACCCTAACATTTCTAATTCTACAACAACACTCATTATTTCACTATGAATGGTTTACCCACAACAAACACAACAATCTATTACACATAGATTATCAATTGCACACAACTTATCACATTTATATCATCACATTCCAACAAACCATCAAATACCCAAAATTGCACATAGAAGAACATGGTTCGATTCCTGCGGGAGGCAAAAACAATATTTCCTGGGCAGCCGATAAGCGGACCTAGGGGGGATTATTAATTAAGCCGGTAACATGCTCGGTTGGCCGACACGGTTGATGCGTGCAGCGGATATCGGGGTGTTACACTTTCTTTGTGCAGGCTGGAGATTTCCTGGGCTTCGCTGTCCACAAAAAGGGAATAGAAATTAATCAAAAATAAAACAAAGGCTATTATGGAGACAAAGCCACCATCCACGAAGAAAGAATTACAGTATTTACTGGGAAAGATAAACTTCTTGAGAAGATTCATCTCTAACTTGAGTGGACGCACGCAAGCTTTTTCTCCTTTACTTCGACTAAAGCAAGGAAAGTTCGAATGGCGTGCCGAACATCAAGAAGCTTTCGAAAAGATAAAGCAATACTTGATGCATCCACCAATTTTATCTCCCCCAAATGGGAAGAAACACATGCGCCTGTATATTTCAGCGTCAGATAATACAATAGGTAGCATGTTAGCTTAAGAAGATGATAATGGCATCGAAAGAGCCATTTATTACTTAAGTAGAGTGCTCAATGATGCA
Organism: Vicia villosa; assembly: GCF_029867415.1. Classification (NCBI taxonomy): domain Eukaryota; kingdom Viridiplantae; phylum Streptophyta; class Magnoliopsida; order Fabales; family Fabaceae; genus Vicia; species Vicia villosa. The sequence continues at coordinate 43,555,556 of NC_081185.1, forward strand.
GAGACTAGGTATAGTGCAATAGAAAAACTCTGCCTTTGTCTATATTTCTCTTGTATCAAACTAAAGTATTATATAAAGCCAGTTGATGTTTATGTTTCGTCTCATTGTGATGTGATTAAACACATGCTATCTAAGCCTATATTGCATAGTCGAATTGGCAAATGGGCGTTGGCCCTTACTGAGTACTCTTTGATATTTCAACCCCTTAAAGCAATGAAAGGTCAGATCGTATCAGATTTCATTGTTGACCATGCAGTGGTTGAAAACCCTCAACAATACGTAGAATTGAAGCCTTGGAAGCTATACTTTGATGGTTCAACCCATAAAGAAGGAACTGGCGTTGGAGTACTAATAATTTCTCCTGATGGAATTCCAACAAAGCTCAAGTACAAAATTGAAGGTCCCTTATGCTCCAATAACGAAGCTGAATACGAAGCACTGATTGCTGGACTTGAAGCTTTGTTAGAATTGGGGGCAACTAGAGTCGAAATTAAAGGAGACTCTGAACTAGTGATTAAGCAGTTGACGAAAGAATACAAGTGTATCAAAGAAAATTTGATCATGTATTTTGTCATAGTAAATAGGCTGCTCAAAAAATTCGAGTACATGGATTTAAATCACGTTTCAAGGGTGAAAAATCAAGAAGCGAATGATTTGGCACAGTTAGCTTCAGGATACAGGGTATCAAAAGAAAAACTAGAAGAACTGATCGAAGTAAGAGGCAAGGCAATGGCTACCAGGCTTTCCCCAAGTGACTTGGAGAATTCACAATTAGGTTTTGCCAACAAACAAGAGTTTGAAGTTTTGAATATAGACTCTTTAGCAGACACAGATTGGAGAAGTCCAATTGTGAACTATTTAAAAGATCCTTCGATAGACACGGATAGAAAGGTAAAAATCGAGCTTTATCATACTTTTTAATGGGAAATGAGTTGTTTAAGAAAACTCCTGAAGGAGTTTTATTAAAGTGTCTGGGCGAAGCAGAAGCATATTTGGCTCTCTCAAATGTACATAGCGGAGCATATGGTGCGCACCAAGCGGGGCACAAAATGAAATGGCTTTTGTTTCGATACGGAATGTATTGGCCTTCTATATTGAAAGATTGCATATAATTTGCAAAGGGATGTCAGGAATGTCAAGAACATGCAGGTATTCAACATGCTCCTGCAAACGAGTTAAGTTCAATAATAAAACCGTGGCCTTTTAGAGGTTGGGCATTAGATTTAATTGGAGAAATTCACCCCAAGTCTTCTAGAGGTCAAAGGTATATTTTGGTAGGAATAGACTACTTCATAAAATGGGTCGAAGCGATACCACTTGCAAATGTGGATCAGGAGGCTGTGATTGAGTTTATTCAAAAACACATTATATACAGGTTCGGAATCCCAGAAAGTATAACCACAGACCAAGGATCAGTGTTCACTGGGCGAAAGATGCAAGATTTCGCCAAAGATATGGGGTTCAAGTTGTTTACCTCTACACCTTACTATGCTCAGGCAAATGGACAAGTCGAAGCAGCAAATAAGATAATAATTGGTCTTATAAAGAAACATGTTGGGAAAAAACCCAAGAATTGGCATAAAACTTTGGACCAAGCGCTTTGGGCTTGTCGAACATCGCCAAAAGAAGCTACAAACACAACACCTTTCCAATTGACGTTTGGACATGATGCAGTACTCCCAATTGAGATATACCTGCAATCAGTTAGGATCCAATGGCAAGCAGAAATTCCTCCAAACACTTACTGGGAATTGATGATGAATGAATTAGTAGATTTGGACGAAGACAGACTTCGAGCATTGGAGATGATAAAAAGACAAAAAGAAAGAGTGTCCAGAGCATACAATAAGAAGGTGAAAGGTAAAACGTTTATTAGTAATGACTTAGTTTGGAAAGCTATTTTACCTATAGATCAAAAGAATCAGGCGTTAGGTAAATGGTCCCCACATTGGGAAGGCCCTTTTCGAATCTTGAAAGTGTTCTCAAATAACGCTTATGAGATAGAAGAATTGGCAGAAGATCGTAGAATTTTAAGGGTAAATGGAAAGTATCTGAAAAGATACAAACCAAGCATGCATGAAGTAAAGATTCTTGCGAAAACGTAGATATTCGAAGTATATTACGTAGGCCAAAATGGTTGAACTAACACCAAAATGGCTGTATGTTCAAACAAACATGCATGGTAAATACAGTAAGAAGACAAAGAAACGTCAAAATATTTTTCATTAATATCACAGGAGTACATTCGTTACAGAGAAGGTGGTTCCCAAGAACATTGAGGATTACAAAATTCAAAACATGAAGCCTAAAACAACCCACCTCCTAGTTGATCCTTTGATCTAAACCCTCTAGGGACAGCAGGGGCAAGCTTTCCGCCTCGAACATGTCCAAGGATCCAGATCTACGCATCCTTCTCACTATCCCCTTTATAAGGAACATGTAGGACAAGAATCTTCCATATGGAAGACATGTTACTACACCTTGCCGAGCAGTAGCCATAGAAACTGCTTCAACAAGTCCTTTGAAGATCATCAAAGGAAAGTTAATTTTCTTCCCACGGAGGGCACAGAGTATAAACTCCAAATCCTCCACCATGATGCTATTTTGATCATGGTTTCATGGACGAAAGTTGCCCACGAGGAGTTGGTGCCAAACCCTAATGACCTTGGCGCTGAAAGGATCATTATCCATAAGAGTCCTCAACATAAGATGGGTGGTCATGTTGAAGGTATTGTCATCAAAAGTCTCTCCAGAGTTATTGCATCTCAGCAGGTTGGAGATGGTGGAGGGAGTGATAGTAATATGGGCCCTTCGAACCTCAGAGACGATAGTGGTTCTGCCTTCCGGATCTATGCGCAGAGACGCAAACATCCAAAAGTCCGCTAACATATTGGGATAAACAGATCCCTCCAGGATTTCATGGTAAAACTCAAGCTCTTGGTTAGCAAAGAGGGCGCTGATACTTATAAAGTTTTCATCAAGTTCTTCTTCAGAGAGCTTGAATTCTTTCTTGATGCAAGCCCTGATGTTAGTATAAGTTAGGGGTAGTGCCATTTGGGGAAGAAAGGTTGGAAAAGGTTTTATCTGACTCTGTATTTGAGAGAATGCAAGAAGAAACGAAAATTTTGGGCAAGAGTTTGAAGAAAGTGTGAAGGAAGAAGTGGAATGCCAACCCTTTAAATAGAATAAGTTGGCAGTAAAGGAACGATTCATTTTTAATGTTTGATTGGACTGCGTTTGGTATTCCAAAGAGAAGTTATGGCTTCCGCCGTTTCCCGCTCTTGGAAGTTGAAGTGTAATCATGATGAGAACTGATGCACGCACGTCTCAAATAGACGTTTTGAAAAAGGTGACGTCATCTTTCAATGATGGTTACGTCTAAGGGTAGTAGAAACGTCAAATCTAGGCTCAAAGGGCTGCGAAGGGTAATCATGTCACGTGGTTACATTTATTAAAATTACTGTGACAGTGAAAAAGTATATTTTGGCAAGTTTTAGAGAATTGCTAAGGCATTACTTATGACAACTGCAAAATAAAATATGTGGGGAGATTGAAAGATAAAGTTGCACATATATATGATCTTGGAGAAATTTGATTACAAAACAAAATAAGTACGTAGCACAAAAGGGAGTACAAGGTTCGAAGCAACTAATTAAAATCCCTGGGAAGATTATCTTTTATCTTCGAGTATTGGGACTCCCATAAGGACATATGACGTTCGATCAATGCCTGTTGTCTTTTCAGTTCTTCGATCTCTGGCACTAGCTTCTGTGCCGTTTCGAAGTGTCGAATCCCCGACTGCGCCACTTCAGTTAATTCATCTTGATTGGTTTTTTGGATTTTTACCTGACGAGACTGGGCATCCTTTATCTTCCCTTTGAGTTTCTCAATTTCTTGTTTCCAGGCTTTGATATTCGCCTCACATTCTTCATATTCTCGCTGGTTCTTCGAACACTCGAGCTTAAGGGTGTCAGCCTTCTTCGTTGCATTGTTAGCAGCTTCCCATGAAGAACTGTGAGAAGTCATTTTTGCTGTGAGTTGTCCGTCAATATCCCGTTTTCGAAGGAGATTAGATTGGAGTTGTTCAATCAGAGAACTCAATAAAACAATTACTTCTGAGACTTCCACTAGAACAAGAAGTAAGTCCACTTTCTTCAGAAGGTTGTTTAGACCATAATATTTGGTGGAATCACTGCTGAGAGCTTCGACGAGGTTGGTTTCAAAGAACCTCTCTCTTATCTGATGAAGGAGTTTAGAAATATCATCCTTTTCACCAGCACCCGCCAAGACAGTCGAAGGAGTTCCAAGGAACGAAGCGCTATCAATACTCATCATGGTCTTGAGGAAGCTCACAGGATCAGTTTTCTTGAGTTGCTCTAGTTCTGAGGGAGTAGGCATCGCAGGGGCTTGCTTTGAAGTAGTAACAGGAGTGACTGTAGTCCCAAGGTTCGAAGTTTCATCAGAACCAGGTGTAGGCAGTTTGGAAGTTTCTTCTGCAGCATCTTGTTCAGATATAGTGTCTTCGCTGCCAGTTGGTTGTCCAGCCGCGTTAATACTATTCGAACATTGCAGATTTTCCTCCATAGTTTCATCTTGATGAATGGGTGGAGACTCATCATTTGAATGGCTTTCTTCAGCAGACGCAGTCGGAATGATGGTTGCAAGAGGTTGAGTGTCTTCGAGAACGGGAGAAAGCACATGAGATTCGTGTTGAGAAACACCTGTGATGGACAGTCAGGATCGATTAAAACGAAAAAGGCAGAAAATTCATCTGTCATTCGAAAGAGCAGACATTTACCTCGAAGTTTGTCAAGGTCAATATGTAAACTTGAGGCTTTGAGATCAGAAGTAGCGGTACCAGCATCATCCTACATTTACAAGGTAAAATATGAATTTAATCATTAGAATTAGAGTGTAAAGAAATGGTTAAATTGTGAAACCCAAAATACCTTGGTCGGAATGTTGTCTGGACTGGAGTTATGACTCTCCACAATGGGGATAATGCTAGCAGCCTTCAAGGGTGAGTCCTCAGAAGATACCTTGTCACTCAAAGAAGTGAGCTTCGAAGTCCCAGATCCCTTTCCTTTGGCTGAAGGGGTGGCAGCTTTCTGTCTTTTCTTTATCGTTTGTCTGGTGCGAGGAGGAGATTTATCTTCGTCGTCTGAGTCGGCTGTTGGAGGAACTTTTCGCTTCGAAGGCGCTGGAGGTTTCGAGCTCTGAAGTACATATTAAAACCAAGTGAGTGATATTCATTAAATTTCACAAGTTAAAATATAAGGTATCCATGTACCGTAGGTTTCTTGCCAGTGGTGACAGAATCACTCCCACTCGCCTTGGCATTCCTCGAAGTTCCAGAACCCTTTTGTACAGGGGCTTCCTTGATTTGTCTCTTTCGAGCAACAGCTGTGAACAAAATATAAATCAGTATTTCAATGAAAAAGGAGGAATTAGTCGAAGGATTGTCTAAACCCCAACCTTCAGGCATTGGAGTCAAAACGCGAACATGCTCAAGATCTATATGAAGATGTCCTTTGAAAGTATCCAAGGTGTGCTTAGTCGGGACCACTCGTTCAGCGTGTTTTTTAGTTTGTTCCTGAAGAATTTTCATAGGATTCCCACACACAAACCAGTCTGGAAAAGGAGGGCTTAAAGCCACACCGAAATCAGCACTAGGTAGTGGAAGAAATTTTGGAGGATGAAGTTCAAAAGCCACTTTGTAACGTAGTTCAGGTCGAACAGACGTAGGCAATTTCAACTTATCCAGTTTAGCAGAAAACTTTTCACGTAAAGTAACCGTAGCCTCGCGAACGGTCCGACTAAGGTCATCAGGCCTGTAGATAGTTTCAAAGAACTTTTGAAATGCTTGAATTTCTTTAATATAAGTCGAAGTACCTTTCTGGAAATTCTCCTGCACATCAGCAAAAGCTGCAGTTAGTTCCTGGGTAAGGCTTTCAGCGTCGAAGATTTGCGCAGAATAATATTCTGTCCACCATTGATGAAAATCTATGGTAGAATAAAAAGCAGGCTCGAAGGAAACGGGAGACAAAGTGGTGATGCCAACATATCAGGAGATTTTTTATTCATATTCATCTTCTGCCAGATGCGAAGTGTGTAGACACATGTGATTCCTTTTGTCATACAAACACTTTGGTTTGGTTTGAACCAACCCAAATTATGTTGAAACCAGATTTGGTTGATAGCAGAGGAAATATCAGTGACTTTTGGGAGATCGGAGTTGGTGATATAACAACTTTGGGGGTGAGGAAAGCTTCCCAAATGGCCATAGATTCAGCTTGTTGATCAGGAGAAGTTGCTGGAAATTCTCGAGTAAACCATTCGGGACCCACCTTACGTTGTACGAATGGAGCCATCGAAGGAGTGAATTGATGACGTTCAGCGAACATCATTATGAATGCCAGGAAGGTTTCACGAAGTTTTCCACTTTCTTCCTTTGGAGTTAGGTAAGCCAATCTGGTTCCTTCCACTGTTCGATCCTTTATGGCTGCACTTTCTTCATCCACAACATTTTTATATGGGAGGTGAGCCTCGAAAGTGGCATTAAGCCATAGTTGCAACAGCCAGAAAGGACCGGCGAAAAGAAGAGATCCTGTTTTGTAGTTCTTAACAAGGTCTGTTGCCTCACCAAGATTCTCGTGAAGAAATCCTAGAATTAATTGGCCTAGGTTTAACTTTATCCCAGCATTTAACTGGTTAGCCATGCAAAGATATCTTTTTGCTACTTGTATGGACCTAGAGCAAAAGACACATCTCGAGAGCCAATGTGCTAGAAATGCTATGTGTTCTTCATCAGAAACGTCTGGGTCCGTTTCGTTGTGGTATTGTTGAATGAAGGCAGTATAGGTGACTGTTGCTTCATTAAAATTGATGGTGTCAGTATCCATGAAATTAGGGTCGAAGGTTTCCCCAGTTGGTCGAAGCCCTGTAATGGCAGCTACATCAAAGAGGGTAGGGGTAACCATCCCGCATGGAAGGTGAAAAGTATTGTGAGAAGCATCCCAGAAGTAAACTGATGCTACTAACATGGTTTGGTTATATTCTAAACCTGTTTTGGATAATTGGATTAAATCATAAATCCCTAGTTGTTTCCAGAAAGGCGCTTTTTGCTTTTCTACCTTCGTTAGCCAAGCATAATACAGTTCAGGATCCTTTGCTAAAGGGATTGACCTAAAGACTTTCACAAAATTGGTTACATAGTTTAACCTAATTTTCTCTAAGGCCAAAGGAGTTTCAGTTGAGGTCTCTTTTGGGCTATCAGGGTTAGCTGAGATTGGGTGACCTTCATCGTCTATTCTATTCTTGCTAACTAAAGGCCTAGTCTTGTAATAAGCAGGAAAGAATTTCAAAGAGGAGTTATTTTCTCCTGGTAAAGGACCCATGAAGGCATGAGTTTTTCCAGAAAGTTCAAAGGGAATGATTACCTGAGAAGCATAGATGGCGCGCGCCTCTGCAGTATTTGGACTTGGTATGTGTTCTTGATTTCCTGTCCGTATAGGATTTTGAAGTTTTAGAACGGGTTGAAGAACATTGGAAGAAGACGCCATAGATAAGTTTGATTTGGGAAATGGGTTTGAATGTAACCGAAGATGTTCTTTTCTGTGGAGAGAATGAGGAGATAGAAGTGAAAGTTATATGAAGGTAGAAGTTCAAGTATTTAAAGGTTTAACGGAAACCCTTTCAAATCTTTTGGGTAAAAGCCAAGAGACACGCGGCAGGCGTTGATTTAATCCAACGGCGGTCGAATAATTATTAGCTTTACTCCTAGTATATAGGAGTAATGATCATGAAGTAAGACCAGAACGTGGGAATGTAAGTTATGAGAAGACATCTTTGAAAATGACAAGACGTTTTGGAAACAGAGTCATAAATGATTATGACGTCAGTCAATAGTCTTGGAACTCTAAGAAGTAAGTAAAACAAAATCTCGTTATAACAAGAAACGCCTATTTCTCTTGTTTTCGAAACAGGCATTTATTGGGGGCAATTTGTTAGCTGAAGATTTCGTTTGGGAAGAATATCCTTCGAAGGTTTGAAATTCGAAGGAAGATGGTTACTGATGACCATCTTTGAGATCAAAAATGGCTACTGATGGCCATGTTCGAGAATGATGGTTTAAGTTGGAACGGAGACAGTTAGCACTGAAGCTAAATTCGAAAAGAATCATCTTTGGGGACTTAAACGTTTTTACGAAATATGTAAAGTACTGAAGCTTAGCGTATTTTCGTGGCATTCTCGATTCTGATTACGTTGCCACGCGTCGAAAGAGGATTCAGGCGGGAGGATTTGAATTTCGAAGTAGTTTTTATAACTGCACAAAGACAGATGGCATCCCAAGGATTCTCGGGAGTAACGTGGCATCAGATTAGTGTAGGACCGATAGGGTCGAATTTAGTATAAATAAGGGTCTTAGTATTAGGATTTTGTGTGTTCATTTTGTACAAATCACTCACATATTGCTCAAGTATCAAGTGTTAAGAGAACGAGTTTCGCTGAGAAATGTACGTATGACACCAACACCATTTTAAATAAATTTGTATCTTTCGTTATTCAAGTATCTTTTGATATTATTGCATTTTGTTTACTTTCTGTCATTTACATTCCTGCACTCTTTATTTTCATTCTATTTAGTTTCGAAGCATTTAAGTTTCTACACTTTAAGATTCTTGCACTTTACAGTTTTGTCTTATATTTTATCTTTATCTTACCCTTCGCTGATGTTATATTTACGTGTATGACAAGGTGATTGTTAATCTTTATTTCTTTGATTAAGTATTTCTTATTTCGAGACAAGCCAACCATAGACATAATTCGAACTATCATGAATAACAACCTTTTTGACTATGTCCTAGGATCAATCTAGTCGATCCTGCGAGTAACCAAATCATATCTATTATAGTTTGGAAGACTAGAGGTTGTTTACCGGAAATCACCGTAAACAGCTCCCAGTTGGCTGCTCAATTACATTGCCAGTATTTGAATGTTGAGGGTTCTCTTCCATGTCTTCATCTTGATGGGTAATTAGAGAAGCGTCATCCGAATGACTTTCCTCAACACGCACAGGTGAAATGATAGTCGCAATAGGTTGAACGTCTTCGAGAACTGGAGAAAGGACATGAGATTTACGTTGAGGAATACCTGTACGTGTAATCAACACTTGTTAAGACAGAAAAGTTGAAGAAATTGTGTGTCAGTTAAAAAGGACGAATGTATACCATGAAGATTATCAAGGTCAATATTGAGGTCTGAAGTTTTGAGGTCAGAAGTAGCTGTGCCCACGTCATCCTAAATTTACAAGGTAAGACGTAAACTTAGACATTGAAGTTAAATATGAAAAATGGTTACGTTTTAAAATCCAAATACCTTGGTTAGGACATTATCTGGGCTCGAGTTATGGCTCTCCACAACTGGGATAGTACTAATAATCTTTAAAGGTGATTCATCAGAAGATACCTTATCACTAGATGAAGTAAGCTTCGAAGTCCCAGATCCCTTTTCTTTGGTTAAAGAAATGGTAGCCTTCTGTCTTTTCTTCGCTGCTTGTCTGGTACGAGGGGGAGAATTGTCCTCATCATCTAAAGCATTAGTGCGAGAAATTTTCCGCTTTGAAGGTGTCGGAGGCTTCGAACTCTGAAAATGCCTTTTAATCAAAGTGAGTAATATTCAGAAAATTGCACAAGTTAGAATATAAGGTATGTGCGTACCGTGGGTTTCTTGCCAGTAGTGATAGAATCACTCCCACTTGTTTTGGTGCTTTTCGAAGCTCCAACGCCTTTCTGTGCAGGGGCTTCCTTAATAACTTTCTTTCGACTCACAGCTGTGAACAAGATAGAAGTTAGTATTTAAGTAAGGAAAGAAAGTTAGTCGAAGGATAATCCAACCTTCAGGTATAGGAGTCAAAACACGAACATGCTCAAGACTTAAATGAAGATGTCCATTGAAATTATCCAAGGTGTGCTTAGTCGGAACCACACGTTCAGCGTGTTTTTTAGATTGTTCGCAAAGGATTTTGGGAACATTCCCACACACAAACCAGTCTGGGAAAGGAGGACTTAGAGCCACACCAAAATCAGCACTAGGTAGTGGAGGGAATTTTGGAGGATTAAGCTTAAAAGCCACTTCATAACGTAGTTCAGGTCGAACATACGTGAGCAATTTTAACTTATCTAGTTTAGCATAAAACTTTTCACGTAAAGTGACCGCAGCTTCACGAACGGTTCGACTAAGGTCATCAGGCCTGTAGATAGTTTCAAATAATTTTTGAAAGGCTTGGATTTCTTTAATATGAGTCGAAGTACCTTTATGGAAGTTCTCCTGCACATTAGCAAAAGCTTCAGTTAGTTCTTGAGTAAGGCTCTCAGCATCAAAGATTTGCGTAGTATAATAATCTATCCACCATTGATGAAAATATATGGTAGAATAGAAGGCGGGCTTGAAGGAGATGGGAGAGAGAGTGGTGATGCCAACATATTTGGAGATTTTGGATTCATATTCATCTTCAGCTAACTGCAGAGTGTGTAGACACATGTGATTCCTCTTGTCATACATGCATTTTTGTTTAAGCTGAACCAATCCAAATTGTCTCGATACCAGATTTGGTTGATAGCAAAGAAGACATCAATGACTTTTAGGGGATCGTAGTCGGTGGTATAACAGTTTAGGAGTGAGGAAAGCCTCCCAAATAACCATGGATTCGGCTTGTTGATCTGGAGAAGTTGCTGGAAATTCTCGAGTAAACCACTCGGGACCAACTTTTCTTTTTACAAATGGAGCCATAGAAGGGCTAAACTGATAACGTTTAGCGAACATCATCATGTACGCTAAAAAATATTCCTGAAGCTTTCCCGTTTCTTCTTTTGGAGTCAGGTAAGCCAATCAAGTTCCTTCTACTGTTCGATTTTTAATGGCTGTATCTTCTTCATCCACAATACCTTTATATGGGAGATGAGCCTCGAAAGTAGCATTGAGCCATAGCTGCAACAACCAGAAGGGGCCAGCGAAAAGAAGAGATCCTGTTTTGTAGTTCTTGACGAGATCTGTTGCTTCACCAAGGTTCTCGTAAAGGAATCCTAGAATTAACTGGCTTAAGTTTAACTTTTTCCTAGCATTTATCTGGTTAGCCATACAAAGATACCTCTTTGCTACTTGGATAGACCTAGAACAAAAAACACATCTCGAAAGCCAGAGTGCTAGAAACACAATGTGTTCTTCATCTGTGACTTCTGTAGTCGTTTGAACATGGTATCTTTGGATAAAAGCAGTATAGGTGACTTTCGCTTCGTTGAACTGGATGGTGTCAATATCCATGAAGTTGGGATCGAAGATTTCCCCAGTTGGTTGAAGCCCTGTGATAGCGGCTACATCGAAGAGAGTAGGGGTAATCATTCCACAAGGAAGGTGGAACGTATTGTGAGAAGCATCCCAGAAATGTACTGATGCTACTAACATGGTTTGGTTATATTCTAAACATGTTTTGGATAATTGGATTAGGTCATAAATCCCTAGTTCCTTCCAAAATAAAGCCTTTTGTTTTTCTACTTTAGTTAGCCAAGCGTAATACAGGTCAGGATCTTTTGCTAAAGGAATTGACCTAAAGACTTTCACGAAATTGGTTACATAATTCAACCTAATTTTTTCTAAGACCGCAGTAGCTTTAATCGAAGTATCATCTGCATTGTCAGGTTCAGCTAAGATTGGGTGGCCATCTTCATCTATTTTGTTCTTACTAACCAAAGGCCTAGTTTTATAATAAGCAGGGGAAAATTTACCCAGAGAAGGGTTATTTCCTCCAGGTAAGGGGCCCAAAAAGGCTTGAGTTTTTCCAGAAAGTTCAAAAGGAATGATTACCTGAGAAGCGTAGATAGCGCGAGTCTCTGTGGTGTTTGGGTCTGGAATGTGTTGTTGATTCCCTATCTGTGTGGGATTTTGAAGTTTTTGAATAGGTTGGAGAGCATTTGAAGAAGATGCCATGGATGAGTTTGTTTCAAGAATTGGGTTAAAAACCAAAGAGGATTTCTTTTTCTGTGATGATCGCAGAATAATGAAAGACGAAGTTGTGTGAAGGCAAAGGGTTAAGTATTTAAAGGTTTAGTGGAAACCTTTTCAAATCTTTTGGGTAAAGGTCAAAGGACACGCGGCAAGCGCTGATTTAATCCAACGGCGGTCGAGCAGTTGTTAGCCTTACTCCTAGTATATAGGAGCAATGATCACAAGTAATGACAAAACATGGGAATGCACGTTTTGAAGAGACATTTTTGAAAATGACAAGACGTTTTGAAAGTTGAGTCATAAATGATTATGACGTTAGTCAGTTGTCTTGGAGCTCTAAAAAATGAGTAAAACGAAATCTCATCATGACAAGAAACGCCTATTTCTCTTGTTTCTCGAAACAGGCATTTATTGGGGGCAATTTGTTAGCTGGAGATTTCGTTTGGAGAGAATATTCTTTGAAGAATTAGAGTTCGAAGAAGAATGGTTTCTGACGACCATTTCTAAGAATAAAAATGGCTGCTGATGGCCATGATTCGAGGATGTTGTTTAAGTTGAAGTAAAGATAATGAAAATTGAAGCTAGTTCGAAGTAAATTGTCTTTAGGACTTAAGCGTTTTTACGAAATACGAAGGGTACTGAGGTTTGGCGTGTTTTCGTAACATTCTCGGTTTTGATCACGTTGCCATGTATCGAAGAGAATTCAGGCGGGAGGGTTTGAATTTCGAAATAGTCTGTGTAACTGAACAAGGACAGATGGCGCCCCAGGGATTCGAAGCGTATGCATGTGAGCAACGTGGCGTTTCGCTAGTGTAGGACCGTTAGGGTCGAAATTAGTATAAATAAGGATCTTAATATCAGGATCCAGTGTGTTCATTTTGTAAAAATCCCTCACAAATCACTCAAGTATCAAGTGTTAAGAGAACGAGTTCGCTGAGAAATGTACGTATGACACCACCAATTTAAATGCATTTGTATTCATCTTTATTCAAGTATCTTTCCAGTTTCTTTCATATTTCTTTATATTTTAGTCATTTACATTCTTGCATTTTATCTTTCGTTTAAGTTTACGTCGAAGCATTTACATTCTGCAATTTACGTTCCTGTACTTTAAATTTCTTACAAGTTTATATTTGTTTCATCTTTTGCCTAAGTTATATTTACGTGTATAACAAGGCAATTATCAGTCTTTACATTTCGTTTATTTGTTTCTTATTTCGAAGCAAAACAACTGACATAATATGAACCAAATTATCACAAAAGACAAGCTTTTTGACTATGTCCTAGGATCAATCTAGTCGATTCTGCGAGTAACCAAAGTATATTTTTTATAGTTTGGAAGACTAGCGGTTGTTTACCGGAAATCACCGTAAACAGACATATATTTTGGCTATATACTGAAAGAATGAAAGAAGACCGCCACCAAAAGTAATTAGCTTGGAAGAAGAAAATTAGAGAAGACACGCCACCAACACCAACGATAAGATTCGCCTTGGAAATAGGTATTTCGTGATTCAGTTTACACCAAGCATTGAATGCTATGTTCAAATATGGTTCAACGGTTATGTTCCAACGGTAATATACCAGAATTCAATATAAAGAGCAGAACCTTGAGAGTGCAAAAGATAGTGCAAACATGAGTGTGTAAGAATGATAACTGCACCTTAAGAGTCAACATACACAAGGTGTGTGGGAAGAAAAACAAAAAGTGTTGACAAACACAAAATAAGCCTATGAGAATAAAATCTTAAGTGAGAACTAGAAAAGTCTGCATATTATGAAGTGTGCTTTAATGGAGTAATGAAAGTTTGAAACATATCTGAGAGAGATTCACAAATACATAGTCGGTCCAAATAATCTTCACACTGAATGACTAAAGAAACTGAATACACTGAGTTGTTGCTCTATAGTATAATACGTTTGCTTAAGTTCATTCATGTATTTCTAGCTTGACAAGCTCCATGATCAGTATCGAAGAAGAGAATGAAGATCAATGCACAAGAAGCAATCAACACAAGAGTCATTGCTCTTAATCCGCTTATCAAACAAAGAAGAGAAGATCTCAACCAAAAGACAAAGCCAAGAAGACTACAAGACAATTTTAACTCTTGTAATAATATGTAAAACACAAAAGTTGTTGCTCGTATTGTGTTATTCCTTAGGAATCTTCTGATAAATTGTTTAGGCACCAGAAGTGACTTCTAGTCAGTCTGTCATAAACAATATGCAATTAGAATAGGAGAAAATCTGCTTGATAAGAAGCACACTTGTAATCTCCAGAAGAATAATTCTAGTTTGAATTGGTTTTCCTTGAGTATCCTTCTGATTAGGACACTTGAGATGTCCAAGAGGTCTAGTTAGACTATTGGAGGTGTCTAGGTCAATGAACGCTATATCTTGTTGAGATCACTGAATGGTTCATTGTCTAGGGTTAGTCACTTGCGGGTAGCTTGTGCAGGAGTTTCTAGGATTTATGAATGTTATATCTTGCTGAGATCACTGAACAATTCATCATTTGGGGTTAGTCACTCGCTTATAGCTTGTGCGGATGGTTAGTCATAAGTAGGTTGCTTGTGCAGTTGTAATCAAGACTAATTATAGTGGATTAAGTTCTCTCTGGAAAGAGGCAAAATCACCTGAGGAGGGTGGACTGGAGGTAGCCTCATTTAGAAGGTGAACCAGGATAAAATTGAATGTGTCTTTACATTTGGAACCTTCATTTAACTCAGAATTTCCATGCAGTCCTTATTCACAATTATGCATTATCACGCTTCCGCAATATTATCTAAAGCATATCCAAAAAGGATGAGATATTAGAAGAAATAAAAGATTTATAGAAAGGGAAATAAATATTGAAGAACATAATTCAAACCCCCATTTTCTAGTGTTTTTCTCCACCTTCACTATCACTTGGCCCTGATGGACAATTTCATCCTCTATTGCCCCCATGTCTGCTTGACCAAGGGCACCTAGTCAACAAGTGGTGCCTGTCAAACAGGCGTTGGGGGAGCACCCAAAAAGTTACACAAACGTGTTAATTGAGCAATCACCTGTCAATTTGTTTCAGCAGACTTCCCATTAGTCTCAGTCGACTCTTGTACTATAGGATTAAATACATTACCCATTTGATTAGTTAACATATTAACTAATTCATGGTTATTATCATCCATTTGTTTCCTTAATACTGGCACTTAAGTGTTTGTAACGGGCGGTACTACTGGCTGTGGAGGCATTCCTCTATTTTAGATGCCTTTATTTCCTCCTGGTGCAGATCCTTGTAAAGGAGAGTTCAAATTTTGAACTTTATCTGACACCACTGCCGCATTTGATGTCGATTGATGTCCTGGCATCATGGAATACGACATCCCATAAACAGGATTTGCAGTGCCAAAGCGAGGCACATGAGGTATTTCAGCCGTAGTCGTTATAGGCTCTGGACTCACCAGTTGAGCCTGAGAAATGGGCGCAGAGACTGCAGTCGACACTGAGGCAGTTGGATTATTTATTGGAGGCAAAGGTGCAACCTGAGAGATCACTGGATCTGTTGTACCTAAAGTTCGTGACGGAACTTCGTCTACGTTATGATTAGTCCTCCTTGGTGCACGTCTCCTAGTTGGTGTTTTATTGAACTCTTTGGTTAAACTCCCATTCCTAAGTCTCATACACTTATGACATCTAACAACTGACACTTAGCACTGGTCCCACCAGGTGTGCCAATTTGTTTACTGTGGAAAATGGTAAACAACCGCTGGTCCTCCCAAAGCCTTAAAAAACTAAGGGTTACTCGCAAGATCGACCAGTTGATGTTAAGACATGTGCTAAGATTTTAATATTATACCGGTTTTCTCGAAATCCTTATCAAGAGAAACGATTTTCTATGAATAAGGGAACAAGTATAATGGATTTCTACACTACGATTCGACCGACTGACTGGTAACACGTAAACAGCAGGTTTTCATACAAAATAAGACTCAATAAACTAACTAATTGGTGTCTCATGACCGACAAAGAGCATTGAATTGTTTATGCGAAGTAGAAAATAACATAAAGAGTTTGCTCAAAAGCAAATAGAAAGCAAGTAAAGTATTCAAAAGAGACAATTGAAAAGTAAATGATTTGCATTGAAATAAAGATGGTGATTCACGTACATCAAGCACTTCTTCACTATTTGTTTCCTAACCCTCAGAATGATAGAGTTTTGGCAAGTGATTTTAGTACAAGTTAACACACGAAAAACTACATTAAAACTACTTATTTATAGTATTTACAACGTACCTGCCTAGAAACAATCTACGGACATATTTGAAACTTAAGGCAACTGCTCCACTAGATCTTGCCACCTCTTTGGCACTCAATCAGAACATAAACCGCTGACAACTACTAGTAACTTCAAAATTTGAATCTTCCAGCTTCTGGCTTACTTCGACGTGTTTCCTTTTGGCAAGATTAAATCAAAAGAATTCTTCTAAGTCCAGAATTCCCTTTGGTCGACAAAACCTATTTTGACCATTTTCCTTGTTTTTCAACCCTTGGTCGACTAGACCCAATTCCCACCTATCTTGTCGTTTATCATATTTTCTTCCTCTAGTCGATAAAGCCCAGCTTCGACATTTTGGCTTAATATTCCCATTGATCATTAAATTCTTTAGTTTGACAAAACCAAACTTCAAACATTTTGGCTCTAATTTCCTAAAAATGCTTATTTCAAAATATTACACTTAACTTATGAGAATACCTTCATTTACCACACGTTCTTGAATACCTTAAGATTTTTTAAGGTAACACCACCATTGGGGCTTGTTCCGAAAAAGTAGATGAAGCAAACATAAGAAGATTATCAAAAAGCACTGGGCACAGAGCGAATCAAGAAAGGAGTGACATGCGTTCCACCTTCAACATGGATAGATTACGAAGCTTTATGTCTTATTCTAATCAATTGGCTAAGAGCTTTAAGAACACCCTTTATCAATTCCACAAGCACATTGATGGTTCCTCTAAGGGTTTTAAGGAGTTTTATCAAAGAGAGGTTATAAATACTTTTAGGCGAGTGTGCATATTATCTTAATAGTTTGAGAATAATTGTACTATCTTTTACAAGGTATTCCCTTAGAGACATATTAAGCAGGCTTTTACACTTTCTCTTTTTCACGAACTCTAAAACTTCTAGATCTCTTACTAGATATATCAATGATTCAACACTTCATATGAGACTTGACTTATTTTATTTGATGATAATTGATAAGTCTTATTAATAAAATTAGAAAGATTGATTGGCTGGGATAATCAAGGATTCCACCGAACACTGCTTAACATAAGTGTTCTTGTTAAGAGATTGGTTTTGATATCTTGACCTCCCAAGAATAATAACTTGATCATAACTTCAAATGAAAACTTCTCCTTATAATGTTGCCATCATCAAGATCCTATAGGTCAACAGATTGTTGCTTATATTACACCTCCAAGCACATTAATCCACATCGCCGTCATGAGATAAAATTAAGATTGATAAGAAAACTTGCATGATTCATGGATGCCAAATATATTTGAAATGTACACCAATTGTAACTTCCTTGACGATAGAGTCAATAAAGCCCCGTTTATCAATGATTTCTGAATTTTCTTTTTGTTGTTTTTATGAGTATACATACACGATGAAGTAAATTATGTGATTATAGTCATTAACAATCATGTCCCATTGTTTAAGAGAGATCAATGTGCCATGAATGCCATTGATTATTCTGTGTAAGTGTTTAAAGGGAGACCACTTTCTTTATCAAATCGGCGAGATCTTCTAATAACCATTCAAATTGGAGCCGAGCTCGTCCTCCCCCTAAACAAGAGATGTGCAACGACAATATACTTTGGGGTTTTCTTCATACACCTAGTGGTTTTCTCCCACACCCTTGAAAAAACAAAAATACCCTTCGTAAGTGCACTTACGAATTCACCTTAATGGGTGATTTCGTAAGTGCACTTACGAATTAACCTTTCTGGGTGAATTCATAAGTGAACTTACGAATTCACCTTACTTTGTACGTTTTATTTTTTTGAACATTGGATTTGAAAAAAATAAGATTACTTCGTAAGTGCACTTACGAATTCACCCATAAAGGTCAATTCGTAAGTGCACTTAAGAAACCTTTTCTAAATGTGTTAAAAGATTTTTAAAACTACAATGATTTTCATTATAAGTTGCATTATATTTCCGTTTTAAAAATTCAAATAAATCGCATTCTATATACGCATACCAACTAAATATTACTATGTAATGGGAGAAAAATAGTCATAAATATCAAATTACATAAATTGTTCAGAAAATAAATACGATCAAATTATTACAAAATCAAAGAACAAAACCTAAAGGCTATTATGTATGCCTAATCCTGACACCCCCCCCCCCCCCCCGCGCCCTCCTCTGCCTGCGGTAATGCACTACACGCTCTGCCTCGACGATGATCGTCTCCATCACGACAACCGCCTCGGGACCGCCCTCATGCATAATCCCTACATCCAACGCCTCCTGTCTAAGTTGGAGGATACGCTGAAAAATGGGCACTAGATCAATGGCATGGTCATTTTAGGCCTGCTCGTTCTCTAGGAGCTCCTCATGTGCTGGCCTCGGTGGATCTCCAAGACCATCTGATGTCATGAAAGCGTGTGACACTCTAAAGAACCATGTCACGTAACCTGAACACAATGCCACATATGGGATGCCCACATCATCCGATACTCCTCTGGCACCACATGATTCTCCTAATCCTGGAAGACGTCATCGAGAGCCCACCGTGTCATGGTGTCGGAAGCAACCTGAAAAAGAGATCTAGGTATGATCTGCACAAACCCAAACTGGGGCATACACTGCTCAGGAGGATACCTGACCATCATATTCGACCCACAAGCTAGCCACCCAAAGTATAATGAGATGGGATCGAATGGCATAACCACCCTGTAGTCTGCAAAAGGCGTCCAGTTAATGTCGTCTGGTTGGTGCGATCAAGGAACACCCGGTAAAGCACATTTTGGTCGCCTCTGTTCAGAATAAACTTGGCAACCCTTAGCATGGCGGTCTGATAGTCAGGATCTTCAGTGTAACCATGGATACGGTGAAAGTATGATATAATCCAGCTATGCATCAACAAAAATATAATATGTAAGTACAAGTTAATTAAAACTAATTAAAATTTATCGTTAAAATAAAAAAGTACCGTGAGGAGTGTGCACGAGCCAATGAGCACCCTCGCTCTCCATCTGGAAGCTTCATTCAGCTTCTGGTAGAGGTAGGTCAGAACAGCGCCCCTAGTTCCAGTTACGAATTATAGATAAGTCCATAAAATACCTCAGGTAGGCCACATCGGTGTAATGGCCACTTGTGACCACAAAGATGGATGTGCCTACTAGGTACATCAGAAAACACCGGATAACACATCCACGTTGAAATTGAACAAAAATATCCTCGTCCACAGGCTCCCCAGCTGCTTGTGCAGCTCTTTTTGCACGTGCTGCTTGACGGAGGTGCTCCTCATATATCTCCTTTAGGTTGGAGAACCTCACGTGCGCCCTGTTTATGGAGTCGTAGTCCGTAACAGCCCTGTCCGGATCAACTCCTAGATGCTCAACCATCCAGTCAATTGCCTCAGCTCTAGATATCTTGACATGGTTGAGTAACCTACCTTTGATAGGTAGTTGGAGAAGCAGGCAACATTATCAAGTGTGATCATCAACTCCCCAACTGGAAAGTGGGATGACGTCTCCTTATGCCACCTCTCAACAAAAGCACCCTACATGCCAGTGCTAAATGTATTGTAACCTGTACCGCATAATCTGAAAAGACCGAATCCGATGACAACATTGTGGAACCACTGAGCCTGTGGAATATAAAGATAAAAATTTTGCGGGAGTGGTTGACATGTTTTAGAGCATTTCTTTCCTAAAACATGAGAATTCAACAAAAATAAATCATCAGGAACTGTATTTTTGAATAAAAATTATAATACGAAATATAACTAGCAGGAACAATAAAAATCAACAAGAACCATAAAAATTGTAATAACTATCCACCCTAGACAAAACGAGCAGCATGATCCTGATAATAAACCAAGAAGGATGTGTCATATGGACCTCATGGATAGCCATCCTCCTCCGCCTCTGCGGTTCCTCAACACCGTCGTCTGGGACCTCAACATTTTCAGAGTTCTGGGCCTCCTCCTCAGGTAGCTCTACCTCTGGTACCTGCTCATCAGGTACCTCCTCGTGTACACCAGAGGTAGACACCTCATGCAGACGTTTCCTCCGTGACGGTGCGGAAGGTGAAGCTATCTCTAGTTGTGCCCTTGCCATTTGCTCTCGCTATCGACGAGCCGACGCAGTTTGGCTTGGCCTGCCATGTCTCAAATGCGTCATTTCATTCCGGTTCCCTGCCATTTCCTGAAATAAACCAATAACCCTTTACAATTGTTAGGTTACTAATTTAAAAAACAACTCAGGCAACAATTTGCAAGTGCACTTGCGAAGTTCCTCCAGAGTCACTTTGCAGATGAACTTGTGAAACCCCTTCGTCCAGAAAATTCCAAAACTAGTAAACTCAATCCCAAAATTCCTATTTTTTTATCCAATACAACTACATTTACCTACTATTACTTCATATACTATTTAATTTCTACAACCTAACCTAATAATTTTATAAAAATTTACATTTTGAATAAAAAAGTGAAGAAACACAAATTTGAGTTTAGAGTTGTTTTTGGAGGACTTGAAACGAGTTGAAATGAGAAGATGAACTTGAATGGAGTGAGTTTGAAATAGTATAAATGTTAGGGTTTGGAGTAGAAAGTTTGAAATTTGGGTGTTTTGAAATGAAATGGGTAATGTGGGTTATTTTGTGTGTTTTTCTAAAATAACACACAGACTTCGTAAGTGCATTTACGAATTACCCAAATAAGGTGAATTCGTAAGTGCACTTGCGAATTCACCTTATTTAAAAAAAAAAGGTGAATTCGCAGGTGCACTTGCGAATTCACCTTATTTTTTAAAAATTATGGTTTATTTCATAAGTGCACTTGCGAAGTCCACCTCCAAAGTGAATTCGTAAGTGCACTTACAAAATCTGAAGGTATTTGAGTATTCATCAGGGGTGGAGAATAAACTCACTAGGTGGGTGTAACACGATGGGAGAACTGACTTGTTTGTTTTGCACTTTATCACAAATGTTGCGGATAGCAAGAGTCGCCATCGACTTTTCTTTTATCCAATAAAGGGAAGGTGAAAAGAACATGAAAAGGCCCTCGTTAGATTTTGAGTACGGGAAGTAATTATGACAAGGGAAGGTATTGGCACCCTTTCCATCCGTAGTTATCTACAAGCTCTTGATTGCTTAGCTCACTTTAAACTTGTTTTTGTGTGTGTGTGTGTGTGTTTGAAAAGTATTTTGAAAGACATTTCGCTTTGACTTCGTAATGATTCTCGTTGGAATGTATACGAAGTGTTCGGAAATGTTTTAACTTTGTAATGATTCTCGTTGGAATGTATACAAAGTGTTTGTTTGAAAAATAGTTTTGAAAAGAAGTGTGAGGTGTAAAAATGATTTGTTTGATTGGAGCAAGCAATAGAGTCTTATAACCTACTCAGATTGGTCGTTTCTTATGATTTTCCTTCTACTTTAGAATAAGGCTATCCTTACCATTAGTTGGGAGGTAACTTTATTCGTTGGATGTGAAGGGACGGGCGTAGGGTCATCGTATGGTCATAGAAGGCAACATGTAGGGATACCTTAGCAAATTCGAAGGGACGATCATCACTTTTCGTAGGCAACAACCGAGGGACGAGATTATATATCCGTAGGCAACATCGAGGGTCATCGAGGGACTATGATCTTTGTGATGATTTTTGAATCGAGGGTCTTTTTGCTAATGGTACCCATACGTTAGATGGACGTGACCATTTTATTCGTAAGGCAAGAAGAGAGGATACCCTAGAGGGTGTGAGTGGGTGCAAAGAGTGCATTCAACTCAGATATTTATCTTTGAGTTAGGGTTATTCTAAGATTACTTTTAGTCGTGCCATACAAACCCTAGTTAGCATACATCTAAGCAGTTTAATATTTGCAGGAAAATAAAGTGCGGAAAGTAAATGTCTTACACTATTATATGGATTTGGGGCAGTTGCATAATATGAGGTGCAGAAAGTAAAGGTAGAAAATAAATCTACGCTATTACAAAAAACTTTGCGACCTATACAACGATTTCTAGAATTTAAATGCGAAATAGATAAATAAATAATAGAAAATGTTAGTAAAAAATGTTTTGAAGGTTAGTAGAAAATATTTTAGGGTTAGTGAACCTAATTACTATGTGAGAAATTTTTTTTTGTTTTTTTGAGATTGATTTTAATTAAGAAAAGAAATTAAAAGTTAATTTTAAGATTAATTAAACAATTAATTTAAATAAAGAGGAAAAAATATTTTTTGAGTAAAAAATTAAATAAGGGTTTTTAAAACCTAAATCTAAAAAGAAAATTATTTTTATGATTTTTTGTAATATTTTAAAAAATGTTTGAAAAGAATTAAATTGGAAAAGAAAATTTGAAAATATGAGAAGATATGAAAAAGAGAGAAAATAAGGGTTACAAAAATTGCCAATTTTTTGAAGTTTGGCTAGGGTTCTTGGCTACAAATTTTCGTCCTTCGAGGGTCTGAAAAGCTTGTGTACTTATAGAGGATGGAAATTAGGTCAAGAGATGTGAAGAAAATATATTGCTTTGAAAAGATAATATTTATTTTTCCAATCTTTCAAATCTGCATCCAAAGCTTTCAATTTTGTATCAATCTCATGCCAATCATATATTTTCGAAATGACAGCTATTGATGAGTATCTTGGACCTCAAGAATGCTGAATAACAAGCCTTGCACTTATTGATTTTATTTTTGCATTTTATTTTAATTAAAATTGAATTAAATTGAATTAATCCAAAAATAAATAAAATAAATAAAGGCATGGGGTGACAATGGGCTATAGAGACTCTTGTCAATGTAAAAAACAAGTTTGAATCAAAGAAATATAGGCCCATTTGGAAAATTTCCAAGTTTGGTCAATATTTCCTTCATGCATTTCTTCAAACTTTCCCATTTTGCTCAAGCCATAACTTACTCAATTTTTATCATTCGGGAGTGTTCTTGGACTTTTTGGAAAGCTCAAGAAGTCCTCTAAGAGCTCCTTTTGGTTTCATATCCATTGAAGTTTCCATGTTCAAGTTGAACTCTTTGGAAAAAGATTATTTTTTGGTTACTTTTAGAAGGACCTATAATATCTTGATCCATATCTCTCAAATGAAGAATTTTTGGGCAAAGCTTGTGAGACACAAAGTTGTACATAATTGAATTCTCTTAAAAATGAGGTTTGGTGGAAATTTTTTTGATGAAGTATGTGAAAGTTATGCCTGGTCAAAGTTATGTTGACTTTCTCTTAAGAAACCCTAATTTAGAAACTTTGACTTTTGACCAAATCTTGAGTTTTCTTGATGAATCGTGATCAACCCTTGATCAAATGATAAATGTAACTTCAAAATCGTGATGTTGACAAAAAATGATGAAGTTTGATTGTATGTTGACCACAGTTGACTTTTGGTCCAATACAACTGATTTTCACTCATCTGAGCAATTAACTGAGCAAACTTGAACCATGAGGCTTGAAATTTGACATGATGATGCTTTAAAGCATATGAAGAGGCATGATATACACTTGAGGCATTAGAGCTTGATTTTGTCTTGAGAGGAGCAAAACCCTAGTTGTGGGTTGATTGCTTAAGAGATGGTTTGTCTGATCAACCCTTGAGGAATTCTTGAGTATGGAGAGGTATATTGACCTCAAAAAATAGGAGGGAAAATTTTGGGGTATAACAGTTGCCCCTGTTCAATCTTCTTGTACTTGAAGGATTAGATTAGCATGCTTGCCTTTCGTGGCCTGAAGGTAGAAGATGATTGAACACTCGAGTATCCCTGAAATTTGCACTCGCTGGTGCATAGGATGAAACCATCAACTGACGATGCATTAGAATGGGCTTAAAGATTCCATTTGGAGAAATTGGGGTTGAGGAATGAGTCGTACGCTAGACTCCATGATTGCTTTCTTGAAAAGGATGCATTCAATGATCTTGAATGAAGTTATTAATATGCATTGATTTTTAACCAGATATGCAGCATTCTGCATGTGGAGAGATAACCATGTATGATCGGAGATAGGCTTACAAATTCCATCTGGAGAGATGGTGATGTGTAGCCGGAGCTGGGCTTGAAGATGCCATCTAGAGATATGATAGTGGGAGAGTCAGAATAAACCTTCGTCTCGGTTTTATCTGAGATAAATATTCGTCAGGATGTAGATAGTCGCCCTGTCTTGTTTAGGGAATTGATCTACAGTCTGTTTTTATAGACCCGTCTAGTTTTGGAAATTGATCTACAAGTTGCCTTGTTTGGTAAACCTGTCTTGCTTCGGGAGTTCATACCGACTTGGTCGTATAGATAGTTTCCCCGTCTTGATTCGGGTGTTAATCTTTGACAGTCTGTTTGTAAATTTTGTGAGTAATTTTCGTCTGTTTGTGAGTTTAACCTGAAAGAGTAAGATTAGTTCCATGCATATTATGATGCATGCTAGTATGTAATGATGCTCTGGGAATAATGTATGTATCTTGTATGTACATGTCATGTCTTTTATGAATGATGTATGAATATGTATGTTATGGTATTTCAAAATATATCCATCTTGAAGAAGATGGGAAAGTTCTGCTGGGGATCTTCGACTTCTGCTTGGGGAATGAGAAGTAACCGTTGAGGACCCTGACTGGGGATAAAAAGAGATGTAGATTCCTCCGATGCACTATCTGACCAAGTTTCGGGTCTGGATGTGATGCTACCGGGGAATGAAAAGAGATGTAGAATCCTCCGATGCACTATCTGACCAAGTTTCAGGTCTAGATGTGATGCTACTGGGGAATGATGATCCTGGGATGATACTCAGCTGGGGATGAGTATTTTCTGTATCCTTGTTGGGGAATAATGTGATAAGAGATGACATGTTACTTCTCGGAGACTGACATAATAAGTTGGGGTTTGATTTGTTACTGCTCGGGGACCAATGTAACGATGTAGAAGATCACCGCGCAGGGACTGATGTGGTATGTTGAGAATGTAAATGATCACTACACGAGGACTAACATGATGAATTTGAAAATATAGATGATCACTGCGTGGGGACTGACGTGATTGGTTGAGATGATCACTGCTCGAGGACTGACGTGATGAATATAGATGATCACTGCTCGTGGACTGGCGTGATGATGTAGATGATCACTGCTCGGGGGCTGACGTGATGAATATAGATGATCACTGCTCGGGGACTGACGTGATGATGTAGATGATCACTGCTTGGGGGCTAACGTGATCAATATAGATGATTAGTGCTCGGGGACTGACGTGATAAATATAGAAATGTAGATGTGCTACTGCTCGGAGACTGATGTAGCAAGGATATACGCGGGCATTATAAATGAACCATTTTACGGTAAACGAGATGGTGATGTAGTTGAAGGTGTGATAACCTTGCGTAGTTGTCATACCCCAAAATTTGCCCATCATATTTTGACTCACATGAACTTCAACTGCTCAAGACTATGCAAGAATTGGGCACACTTACGTATCTCCTAAGCAAAAAAACCTCCAACTAGGGTTTTGCTTCTCTCAAGGTAAAATCAGGTTCTAAGGCCTCACGTGAACTTCATGATATCTCATATGTCTCAAAGGAGCCTCATACCAAGTTTCAAGCCCTGATTCACAAGATTTCTCAATCAATGGTTCAAATGATTAATAATCGACCAATTTGACCTAAAAGTCAACTATGATCAACTTACAGTCAAAACTCCTGATTTTTGGTCAACATCAACATTTTGAATTCATATTCATCATTTGATCAAGGGTTGATCATGATTCATCAAGAAAAGCTTCAAAGTCAACAAAAGTCAAAGTTTCCAAGTTAGGATTTTTGAACTAAAAGTCAACTAAACTTTGACCAGCCATAACTTTCACATGGAACATCAGAAATTTCCCAACAAAAGCCTATTTTGAAGGAAATTTAATTCTCTACAACTCTGTCTATCTAAAGCCAAGGCAAAAAATGCTTCATTTGGGAGATAGGAGTCAAAACATTATAGGTCCTTTTGAAAGTCAACAAAAAGTCATTTTTTCTCAAAGAATGGTACATGAACATGATAAACTCAATTGAGATGAAACCAAAAGGAGGTTTTAGAAGACATCTTAAGCTTTCTAAAATGGTCAAGAACACATTCATAGGGTTAAAATTGAGAGAGATACTCATGGTTTAAGTTGAGCAATTTTCAAGAAATGCATGAAAACCTAATTGGCCAATTTTGGACTTTTAATCTAATGGGCCTAAGTTTTGGACTTCAAACATGTATATGGGCTAAATAAAGACATTCAAATCATTTATTTTATTTTTATGACATTTTTTTATATTTATTTGAATTTTATTCATCTAAATATTAAATAAATTAAGTAAAATATGAAATAAATTGATTTAAATCATAAAGTGAATTTTTGAATCATGGCAAGCAATCCAAATATCATATATTGGATGGAAAATTCGTGGGAAGAGATTGAACCAAAAGGAGTAAGATTTTATACAAATTCAATCATATGCTTTTCAATCTTTCTCTCACCAATCACAAGATTTCTTTTCCAAGTTTTCAACCCTAATTCTACCTCTATATATCCTCTCAACCCTCAGTCTTGGCAGCCACGAAAAAACCCTAGAGAATAGCTGCTCCATAAACCCTAACAAAAACTTCAAAAGTTGAAAAAAGAGAGGGATCGGTTTTAGGGTTACAGCCTGTTTCAATCACTTCCAAGTATCAAATACGCCTCCTTGATATCTGATCGGAAAAATAGAAAGTGTACTATTTTCACCAATGTAGTAATAATGGGTTTTAACCCAAATATCGATCTCGAGGACTACGTAGGAAATACTGCTTCTTAATCTTAATTCAATTGAACAAAAACAATAGTTTTTAGAATATAGAATAAATCCGTACACATAAATAAAAGCGGAATAATAAAGTTGGTTCTTTTTACTGTAAAAAACATGCTAGGGTGAGTGGTTGCTTTGGCTTGCAACAACCCTGAATTCAGATCTCTTCAACAAGTTCATGGTATTCTATTACCAAACCTCTAGGATGTTTTCCCCTAAGTCCTTAGTGGGAAAACCTTTGGTCTTTCAACCTAATACCTAAGTCCTTAGGGAAATAAGCTGAAACCAAGCCTTTATTTTATCAAGATTTAATTGGTGATTTTAGGGTATCCCTAGTCCTAGGTGATATCTACTATAATCAAATTATGCACAAACCCTAACAACTACAGTCCTGTACTTGTTAGCCGTAGATTAATCCTTATTTGACCGATAAAGAAAACATTAAGAAAATTGTGTCATACCCTAATTTTGACCCCCCCCTGAGATGTCGTATCTTTTAAACTTTTCATCAAAGACAAAGCAAATACTCAGAGCAGTCACTTATTCATCTGATACTTAGTCGAGGGTGTTCAGGAACAAAAGAACTCAGGCAAAGGGTCAATCAGAAAAAGGGGTGGTCTCTAACACAATTATGGGACTCAAAAGCTTCATTCTATCCACCTATGATTGATTAGATACCCATCACCTGGACTAAGGATTGCTTACCTCACCAGTCTAGGGTTTTAAGCCCCATCAAGGACTAAAATCAGGGGTCGCATTTGGGAAACCCTAGAAAGCTCAAAGGTATCTGTTATACCCCAAAATTTGCCCGCATCTTTTTTCAAGAAAAAATCCAATCTGAAAATTAAGAGTCTCATATAATCATGGATTTTTATTTCAACAAAGATCCTGATATATGAAATACTTAGTTTTTAGAATTTTTCTTATACAGTAATTTGGCTTGCAGTTGAATTTATTCTTACGCAAACGCCAAATACTGTTTATTACTTCACACATGCTATTTATTTATTTACAGATAAATAGTACTGACACAATTGGTACAGAGTTAAATCTTTTTGCAGGCGCAGAATTAGGAAACTCAGACTGTACTGGTAACAAGTAGATTATTATTATCTTTTGTTTCCCGCTAATTTTAGTACTATATTCCATTATTTTCAAAAATCTTTTCAAATCTCTTTTTCAAAAATCAAATCCTAACTTTATTCTCTACATCTCTCTTTTTCCCAACACTATCATACACTTTCTTTCAAATCTTACATCCACTCAAATTTTCCTTTTGTACGGAATCACATCATTCCCCCAACGTCTCTATCCTTCTTTCCATTCTATAAATACCTCTCATTTTCTTCCATAAAATCTCACATCAAATTCTAATTCATCTCTCAAATTTCTACTTCATAATCCATCCTTTCTTCTTCCCCGACAAAATGGCAAAGCGGTGGGAAACGTGTTTTCTTATGGTCATCACCATTGCTACGGTGATCATGTCTTTCTTCTGTCTACATAGCCCGGAACACTGTGGACCTGGGATGCTTATGCTCCCAATCATCTACATGTTACTATTTGTAGCATGGGTTATCAATCGTCATTCTTAAAATTTGCCGTATTTCTTATTTCTTAAATGTACCGTTTATTCGTCGTACTGTTCAATATAGTATGTAATATTTGTACTGTCAGTATTAAATGTTGTACTATTTGTCATAATATTGCTTAATTACTCAGATAATATTTTATATGTTTTCTGCCAGTCAAATATTCATTTTTCTGTGCATTAAATGATTTTCAGGGTTATTATCGGTAATTTTGCCCGCATACAGTAAATATTAATTATTTATTATGTCTGTGTTTTTAACAAGTCATGTAAATAACTTTCATTTTTCACATAAAACAAAAACAACAAAAAAGAAAATTAACTTTGACTATTGATTTTTCACTCTAACTGCTACGTCAATACCTGAATAGTCAGTCGACAGCCAAACTGCTGGCAGTACAATTCTCAGTGTTTTGTACCATCAATCAAATCAATCTTTCACAATTCAAAATTCCAAGATTTTTGTTCTAGAAGTCTTCTGAATATCACGCGATTAGCAGAGACTCAACACTGCACAAAAATCAGGTACGCTTAACTGTCTCCTACATAAACAGTCCCTGACTAGGGTTTTCTTGTTTTTACAGGAGAAACAAGTTTTTGAGAGCTCAAATGGATTTCATACACATCCATATATCTCAAAGTACCATCATACAAATTTTCAAACTTCAATTCACTCAGACGCACCGTCAGCAGCTCAAACAGTCAACAGAGGACCCGTTTGACCAAAAAAGTCAACAGACAGTCAAAAATGAAATTTTTTGTCAAAGTCCATATTTTGTCAAAGGATTCATCATTTGATCATTGGATGATCATAATTCATCAAGGAAAGATCAAAAATCAACAAAACCCTAAGATTCAAAATTAGGGTTTTTGCCTGAAAAGTCAACTCAACTTTGACTGATCATAACTCTCTCATCCTTCATCCAAAAAATTCAAACCAAAGCTCATTTTGAAGGAAATTCAATTATCTTTCAAATGCCATTGATCCCATGGTCATTGGATTCACCATTTGAAAAATATGATCAAAGACATTACAGGTCATTTTCAAATTCAACAAAAAGACACTTTTTTCAAAAGGACACACAAGGAGCATCAAAAATCATTTTGACATGACACCAAAGGCATTGGTTAGAGGACTCTTTGAGGTTTCCAAAAAGTGCAAGATCTCCTTCATATGACAAAAATTGAGGGATTTACACCTTGTTGAAGTTGGCTAAATTTTGGGAAAATGCATGAAATCAACATTGCTCAAAAATGTATTTTTTCCAAATGGGGCCAAGTTTTCATGGTTTAAACATCATTTCCATAATATTATGGGCCTCCCACGACCAAGACCAATCCCATAACATTTTTCTCCATTTTTTTGATTTAATTTTATCATTTAAGATTAAATTAAAAAGGAAAAAAGGAAGGATAAAGCATAGCTTATTTTCTAAGCTAAAGTCTCCACATGGGACTTAATTATTCAGCAAGGAAGGCAGCAAGTCAAGCCTAGAGCAAGAGGTGTGGAGATCAAGCAATGTTGGCTTAAATCTTAAGCTTAAAAGTCAAAAATTCAACAAAGCTCATGAATACTTCTTAGCTTATTTTCTAAGCACTCCATGGCTTATATAAAGGCAAGAATACTTCACAAACAAGGGGGGAGCAAAAGAGACAGAAATCAGAACCTAAGCATAGTGTGTAACATACTTGTAATCACTTGTTTTCTTTCAAGGAAATTTAAAATTTGAATTTTAATTTCCAGCTTGTTTCAATTCAAACTAAACACTTAAACATCATCCTCAAGTATCATTGAACGTGTCTCAATCAATTGCAAGCTCTGAAACCTCACAAATCGAGCTACACAAGCCACGGTTTGTTCAAACTAAAATCAACTTGTATCTCATAACACACGCATATTTAGCAAGATGTAGACATATATTTGGATTTGGTTTGAGGTGTAGATCATTTCTGGAAACTTAATTGAAGTTTGGACACCTATACGAGGAACCACCATTTTAGGGTTCTTACTTTCAAATTTAGGGTTTTATGATCCATGCAAAATTGCAAGTTCTAAATAGCACCACTAAAATCGCATGAACAATACAAACTTAACCATGGCATCGCGCCAAATTTATACTCATGTTTGCTTGTATTCGCTATTATCAACAGGTGTAAAAGATTGGAGTTTTTACACCACCTGCAAATGAACGGTGTAAAAGCCCATCTGAAGGTTGAAGATGATGCGTGGCGTCCTCTGATTGGCTGGGAGGCGCGCGCGTGATTTTTTAAACTGACCTTGGATTCAGTGTTTTGCAGGTGGTCCACGTGCTATGGTCCCTCATGCTTTCCACCATCTGATCCATCCATCTCCTAATCCAACGCGCCAGATCATGCAGCTACATCATGTTCCCTCACATGCATACCTCATCTGATTAGTATCCTTTTATTTTCTATTTTTATTTTAATTTCTTTGTTAAATTAATTAAAAATAGTTTCAAAAATCCAAAAAATACACAAAAAATATTTTTAGACTTCTAAAATAATATATTATTTTCTGAAATAAAAATATTTTATTTTTCTTCAAAATTTCAATATTTTGCATAATTAATTAGTATATATTTATATATTTGCTTTTTAATTATTCTAACCAATCAAAAAAATCATAAAAAAAATTCTTCTTCATGTTAAATATTGTTTATATATTACAAACTAATTTTCTACATATTTTGAATAATTTTATCTTTAAGTTTTAGTTATTTGTATAATTATTTGTATAATTATGTATTAATTAGCTTAATCA
Organism: Vicia villosa; assembly: GCF_029867415.1. Lineage (NCBI taxonomy): Eukaryota > Viridiplantae > Streptophyta > Magnoliopsida > Fabales > Fabaceae > Vicia > Vicia villosa. The sequence goes on from NC_081185.1 coordinate 43,586,961, forward strand.
ATTTTCAAATCAATTTCAAAAAATTCCAAAAAAATTAGTTTTGTTTTAAAATTAATTGACAAATATTTTGTACATATTTTAAACTTAATTTCTAGGTTTAAATCTATTTTCATCTTTTTTCTTCATTTTAATTTAATTAATCATGCATTAATTATAATTAAAATCAATCATAAAAAATCCAAAAACATGCCTTTTATTTTTCTTGCAATTTAAATTCCTAGATAAATGTATAGGATGTCAAATTCATGTAAATAGGCTAGTTTACATTTCCTGCACAATCGATGTAATAGCGTAGATTTACTTTCCGCACTTTACATTTCCGCATTTTAATTTCCAGCAAATATAAACTGCGTGTATGTCAAAGATAAAATTGAACCGTTAGATCACTAACTTCAAAGATAAAATATCTGAATACAAACACAATCACACTTGCACCTTTTAAGGTAATCCCTTGTCATTCTTTTCAAAATCAAAGTCAAAATTCTACTATTTTGAGTACAAAATCGAACCTTGCGTTTATATCCGGTGAAAGGATAGATTTTTAAAGGAAATAGGATAAAGACCTTACAACTCAGGGTAGACCTCCTAGTTTGCTTGCTCAAATCAAAACAAACAAAATTCTCATACACTGTTGTTTTTCAAAACAAAACTTTCAAAAAAGACAATACTTTGTATACATCCAAACACGGATTATTACAAAGTTAACGTTCTTTTCAAAACATCTTTCGAAAGATAAACAAGCATTTTGTATACATCCACACACGGATCATTACAAAATTCAATTTACAAAAGTATTTGAAACCACATATGAGCATTCTAAAGCAATTGAAAAGTGATCGAAAAACAAGTGAGCTAAGCAAACTTAAGAGCCCATGGATAACCATGGATACAAAGGGTGCTAACACCTTCCCTTTGTATAACCTACCCCCTTACCCAGAATTTCTTAAAGGTCTTTTTTCTGTTTCTTTTATAAACCTTTCCTTAATTGGATAAAATAAAAGGTCGGTGGCGACTCTGTGAATTTTCAAAAAAATGCGAAAGCATTAAGCGATAAAAAAGAGTCAGTTCACGTATCTCTACAGATCAGAGGTATGGCCCGGAATTAAAAAACGGAGGTCCACAGTATCACTCAAAGACTTCAACCATTCTCCAATAGTTCATATGACAATATCCATATGGCATTACACTTCAATTCAAGGCCTACAGTCATCAATTTCATCTGGTCGACAATTAGGGTTTTTGACCTAATTCACCAAGATAGTTGACTTTTAATCAGGACATGGATCCAAAACTCAAAGCATGACTCAAGAGCTTCTATTACCTCAATATAATCCATTCATATAACTCATTTGAGGAGGAAAGTTTGAAAGTCCAAGAATTCACTTCATCTGGAAAAAGTCAACTGAACAAGATCACCTTTGACTTTTTGGAAATTTTGGTCAACCATGACTTTTGAAGTTTTAAATCATCAATATATGATATTTGAAGTCATGTGATAGAAAAAAATCAAGAAAATCAATCAAGAATCAAAAGTCAAAAGTTTGACTTTTCATACTTAGAAAATTTTCTAAGTGTTTTCAAGTGATTTTTGCCAAACTTTGGAAGGGATTTTCTCAAAATTTCACCTACAAACTGAAAAAAACTTCCAACATGAAAGTTGTAGATTTTGATCCAATAAACAACTTTGACACATATAATTTTTTGGCTAAAAATCAACCATTGAAGAGTTATGGAGCTTCAAAGTGGCTGCCTTCACAAAACATGCAAGAAAACCCTAGTTTTCTTCAAACTTTATGGGACTTTTTCACTAATTTCCCTAAAGAATTTGGGCAAACACCAAACTAATGAATTGAAGTACATGTTAAGGGCTTTCCAAATTGTGCTCAACCTTCTCCAAATTCATTTTGAGCTAAGAGATATGATTGATCAAAGTTAGGCACTTGAAGTGAAAATTATAGGTCATGTGCAATTTGGAACTTTGCAATTTTGTGCAAATGACTTCTCTAAATGATGCTACCCGACCTCTAATACATCTGCAAGCACACCATACATCCATTTTCATCATTGCATAAGGATTAGAGAATATTCCCAAAAACAAAGGCATGTGATTATGTAATGATTACATTTGAGAATTTATGGCAAGATGATGAATCACCAAAGGAATCTCTTCCCAACCAATTGGAGCTCATTTCTGTCTCAGATTTGTCCCCTAGGATCAAGCAAAATCGAGGGCTAGGGGATTGATCAAATGGAATCAAAATTCCCATCATTGCATTTTGGATATTTTTGAATTCCTTCATAGCCAAGAAACCAAATCAACCTCACTAAGTAACCACACTCCTCTGCAACTATACTGAACCATTTGCCTATAAATACAAGTGCTATCCTTCATACAATTCACACCAAAGCAACCATATTCCTTGCTTTCTCTTTCTCTTCTCATGCTTATGGTTTTTCAAAGTTCTTTGGCAAGAAGAATCGTTTTCTTCAAACCAGAGCTTCTCTTTGGAAAGTAAGCATTCTAACATCTCAAGGGGGCTCATTTGAGGTGATCCAAGCACCTGGATCACTTCTGTAGGTGGAGGAACACCATTGTTGCTTTCACTTTGGAGCTGTTGCAGCTGGAGGTCCATAGAGCAATTCAGAAGGTTTCAAGCAAAGCCAAGCATCCAGACACGTTCCTTAGGGCATAGTGAAGCTGTTCAGATGGCTGCAGCTCATCTGTAACTGAAGATTCATCCTCCTCCATGTCCACTTAAAGCTCAAATCGAAGGTGTCGGGTAGAGCAACTCAGAAGGATTGAAGTCACAATAAGCATTCAGTTAGCATCACTGAGTCCCAAGGAAGCTTTTAGGATCACTCACACAAGCCCAGGTGTTCCTCATCATCCTCACGACCTCCATTCTCAGAGGTAAGTTTTTGAACTCCACCTCTTTAATTTAAGTACTCTTTGTGATAAAGCTCGATACTATCTTGTTCAGCATCATCAGAGGATTGAAAACCCTCTATCATCATTCATTTATTCATCTTGTTTGTCATTTAATTTCAAATTTAGGGTTCATATGTTCTTGGTGTTTTCTGAGAAATTAGGTAGCTATAGTTAATATAAATAAATGTTAGTTACATATCTGGATTCGTGAGGAAATTTAGAGCAAGATTGATGTTTACATCATGCCATTTAGTTGAGAAACCAGAGAGTTAGAAATTTGAAAAATCTTTGAGCTCGAGGAAGAAGATGAACATGGCGCGCGCAAATTTGAAACTTCTGGCTTGTTCTAAAATATATTATGTTGGATGCATGTGAATAACAAACCACGCGCGTAGCCAAGATGGTGGGAGTTTTGGTTAGTGACTTGGAGGGCGTGAGTTCAAGCCCTCTAGGTGACAAAACCTTATTTTTTTATCACTTTTTCCACTTAATTTCTTCATAACTTTAACCAATTATTTAACCTATCAAATTAATTCATTTTGACTTCATTTTTTACACACTTGTTGATTAATATACATATTTTATGAATAACCAAAAAATCACAAAAATATTATTTATTTTGTATATTTTTATTAGGTTGAAAATGGTGTTGTTTTAAGTGGTTTAAAATATGTTTTAATATATGTTTTCACTAAACTTTCAAAAAAACCTAATACCTCGTGAATATTTTGTGATAAAACCCTAAGCCATTTAGGTCTCAATTAGGTTTAGATTTCACCTTTACCCTAATTAAATTGACTTTTTGTCAAAATTCAAAACTGTTTTCACAACAGTATTTCAATCAACCGTTTCTCATAAACAGTAAATCATTTTCAAGTGGGCCTCTAATAGAGTGTAAGTCCCAGCACCTTTTTCTTTTCATAGTTTGTTTTCAAAAACTGTATTTACAAAATCTCGTTTCTGTTTTCAAAACATTCTTCTGGTATTTGAAGGGCATTATTCCCGGTGAAACTCTTCAGATACCTATGTGACCTTTGTCCATCTTCACTTCTTCTGTTTTCAAAACCATTAACTGTTTATAATAAATATTCAACTGTTATCAATAAAACAACAAAAATTGCTGTTGAGGCTTTGTACATACTTCTTCAAAGGCCTCCACTCCATTCAGGTTTGGCTTTACAAGCTTTCAATTTACAGTCTTTATTTAAATTACTGTCAAATATAGAACTGTTTATATATTTGTTTAGAACTACGTTTGAGTGTAAACCCTAGGACAGTTAAATTATATATATATTATAGGAATATGGCCTAGGATTGAGAATGTCTTCCCGGTGAAGGCTCTTTCCTAATTAGAGATCTGTAGTTCAAACCCCCAAGATGAATTATTCCCGGTAAAACATCTTGGTAAAAGCCTTAGAACCCAAACTAGGACACATCCACCCAAAGAGGAATTATTCCCGGTGAAACCTCTTACCCATTTGCTTAGAGCCAAAATAAGTTCAAAACCACATAGCTTTCTCTTGTGCTATAACAAGGACCCTTGATGACCCTCGATTAGCCTCCTCTTGGGCTTTGTACAAGGACCCACATGCTTCTTAAAAGCATTTCCAGCTTCCTTTTGAGCTTGTATACAAGGACCCATCAGGTTTCTTATAAACATAGGAAGTCTTTAGTTACCTTTTAGCCTATCCTGGTGAGTTTCTTCCATTCTTTAAACCAGACTTTAAACAAGCTAAGATTGTCTCAATCTCATATTGAGTACACTTTTTGGAATGAGAGACTTGGACAGTCTCTGTCACCCTTATCTTCACCAATCTTCCTTAGCAGAGTCTAGGATCTTTATTTGCTTATTCCCAGTCAGTGTCAGCCTTAATCTTGGGCTTTAAACAAGAAGTCTCCACTAGATAATCTTTCTGCCATTTTTAACAAAAACCCCTGGAAAGGGTCAGCCTCTAAAATCACTCCTTCAAATCCAAAGATTCACTCTTTTAAAAGATAATCCCCCAAAAGAATTAAAACCCCTGGAAAGGGTTAGCCTCCAAAAATCCAGTCTTTTAATAGACTATTTCTCGCGCTGAGTCAAAATCCCTAGAAAGGGTTAGCTTCCAAAAAACATAAAAATAAATCAGTTTGTTAAATCCTCTAGCAGAATAAAACTCCCCCAGCGAGTCTTTCATTTTTAGTAGCCACAACCTTGGGCTTTGTACAAGGCAGATAAACCATATTTTCTCTGTGTCAAAGATTCCTAATCTCAAGGATCTTTTCCCCATAGAGTCTTCCATACTCAGTTTCTTTAAGAGTCCGCCACAACCTTGGGCTTTGTACAAGGCAGAAAATAATCTTTCCCTAGCTAGAGTAGCCACAACCTTGGGCTTCATACAAGGCACAAATTAATAACTTCCTCAGCTAAGAGTCAGCCACAACCTTGGGCTTTGTACAAGGCACACAAAATAGAGTCATTCATAGTCTTAAAAAACTCAGTTATCCTCAGCAGTTAGCCACAACCTTGGGCTTTGTACAAGGCACACACAAATAGAGTCTCCCTAAAAAGAGTCAGCCACAATTCTGGGCTTTGTACAGAACACCAAATAAAATCCATCAAATAAACACTCTCTAACTAAAGTCAGCCTCAATTCTGGGCTTTGTACAGAACACAAATTCCCTGTAAATTAACCCCCAGTAGAGTTATCTCCCAGAGTCAATAAAAAAACAATCAAAAAGCCTCGAGCTTGGGCCTCATGCAAGCCAGTTAAAGTCAAATCTTTTATACAGTAGATAGACATAGCTTATCTCTATAGAGAGATATTTTTACTACTCTACCACATTCATACAAACAAACATTACATTTCATTTTAATCAAGTCTCCCATTTAGGATTTTGAAAGGCATGAGCTGGCAGTAAAACCCAGACATGTGATTAACTTTCCCTAATTTGGATGAGCATCTTTCTTTCATTCAAGACACAATTGACCGGTATACTTGCACATACACAAGTAAGGTCCCCCTCTTGAATGAAATGAATTCAGTTATTCTGTCACTCTTTTAATGTTTGTGGTGGAATAGTATAACCGACCCCCCGAACTCCGGAATTTCTAGTCTAGGTGAAATCCCCACACTTAGCAAACTCCTAGGATTTAGTTGAGATCTTTTTTCCCCTTTCCTACTCGTAGGACAATAAGAAAGTTCGTGTGATATCATAGGAAGAACTGAAACAAAATTCATCCCGCCCCGGGCGCATTCTCCTTCCAAATTTCGCGTGAAGGGTCTAGCGTGCCGTCCTCCCAAGTGAAACGGGGAGGTAAAAAAACGAAACCACACATTGCATAATTTCACTGAATAACATAAACCAATGTATTGATGAAATCAAGAATTCAGAGTCATTACATAAACCAAATCAGGACCACCCCCTAGCATTGGGGGGTTTAGCCTCTCATAATACTCAAGAAACACAAAGCAAAGAATTTAGACATTACAAAGATAAATGGGAACTTTGATCTTCAATGGTGTCCACCGTTGAATCTCTCCGTCTCCGAAACCCTTGATGAAGCTATCTTCTCCTCTTTCTGGAATTCTATCGTACGATGCCAAAAAGTGTCTTCTCCTTGTCTCTCAAATCACTTTTAACTTCTCTAGGTTTTCAGATCCCAGCCAGAATACCAAAAATGCCCCCGGGACTTTAAAAGTATCACACAATAAAAAATACAGAATTTCTGTCCGCACAGGCTGACACGGCCGTGTCACTTGACACGGGCTGACCGTGTCAGCTTCTGCCACTTTTGGGGAGAATTCTTCAGCAGGTTGGACACGGCCGTGTCATCTAACACGGTCTGACCGTGTCGGCCTCTGACTTCATAATTTGGATTTGACTTCAACATCAAAGTTGTAGCCCTTTTCGTTAGCGAAATTTTGCCACCGGAACCGCGTCATTCCGAGTTACGAAGCTCCAGTTATGATCAAAATACTACACGCTTGTCACGATTTTCAGCTTCTTTTACACCAACACTTGTGCAATTTCTATCTGATCCAGAATTAACCTACAACCACCAAGTAGAGAGATCAAAAGCATCTAAAAAGACATGATAAAGGGCACAAAAACGTAATGCAATCAATTAACTAATATTAAAGGAATCAATGAAAAACTCTTGAAAACAACCACAAAGTGTTACCAAGTATGACGATCTTATGCCGAATTTATGACGAAACTAAGTAGAAATGGTGACCGATCAAAACCCCAAACTTATCTCATTGCTTGTCCTCAAGTGATGCAAGAGATCAAACCGAGGTCACCTTAAACTTTTCTTTTCCACAACATAGTCGATGTCTTTCGCAACTTACTTCCCTTTCTTGATTAAGCTTTTGGGCTTATCGAACCTTGTTGCCCATCACACTTTACAACAGAGTGTATTTCACCTGCAAACTTTTCACACTTCTCACATTGTCTCTCGGGGTTAGCGTGTTTTTCACTCAACATCACGATATGCAATATCAACCCTTGACTTTGCATACATCCTACTTTCACTACACAAAAAGAATTCATACACTTTTGAGGACTTTTTAGGTTGTAACGGGGCTGAGGTGGAAGGACGGATAAACAAGGAATTGATATGCAACTGGTTTGTGAACTAGCACTTATGTTATTCTCCTTGTCTTTGTGTTCGGTTTTGTGTGAGGGGGTTTCTTCTTAGACTCTCCTTTTTACCTAATTACTGGGTAATCAACATCGTTCGAGTCTTTCAAATCATTTTAGGCAAGTGTTTCAAACTTTTTTTTTCTTTTTTTTTCTTTTTTTTTCTTGTGCTTTACAAACTTTTCTTTTCTCTTTTTTTTTTTCATATCACACTTGCCCTTTATTTTCTTAAGCACCACCCCAAACTTACAATTTTACACAAATTTAAAAGAAACAATAACTACACAAGTGCCAAACAAAAATGATAGAAATATGGTTAAGGATGACATGTGTGGGTTGAAAAAAACAAGGGGGAATGGCTCAACGGGTTTAACGAGGGATAAAACAAAAATAAATGAAGGACGGAAAGGCTCTAGGGAGAACAAACAAGTGCCTCAGTGTGTGATTTCATATTTGTACTGTGTCGGTAGGACAAACGCAAAATTAGAGAGATCAAGTCATACCTGATTTCACTCTCATGATGATCTTTACATGTGTTTGGCTTTTTAGGTTCCTCACCATGTAGGCTAAGTTTGCAGCTTCAACACACCCTTTATGTCATGTGACTTTCCTTTTCGGCTCGATTTCACCACTTACCTTCTCAGTCCAGTTCTTCAAGTTGCGTCCGACACTTTCGGCTATGTCCACTTCCAAAGTACCTCGAGAGATTAAGTTCAGGTTGCACCTTTCATCCACTAACTACCATTCATCATTCATTCGGCATCCATCACTCAATCTATAACACAATGTCAACACAACACACAAACAAAAACAAAAATGGAAATCAACTAAAAGCAACTGAAAAGAACCCCTCCCACACTTGAACTAAACATTGGCCTCAATATTTTAGAACAAGCCTTAGAGAGGTTACTTACAGAGGGTATTGCACTCCAATGATCACTTCCGAGCTTTCACTAGAGATGCCCTCTTTTATTTCCTAAAAATAAAACAAACAAATAGAGAAATTAATTATTAAAACCGTGGGTTGCCTCCCACAGAGCGCTTCGTTTAACGTCGCATGGCTCGACGGTCCATTACCCTTTATTATGGAGGGTATTTCCTTTTCCAAACCTTGTTGCTTGCCACTTCTGCAACCACGAACTCATGAAGATGAAAAGCATGGACAACTTTTCTCTTCAATTTACTTCCCACATTCTTCTTCTCGCCTTGCTCTTTCTCTTCCACCTTCTTCTTGACTTCCTTAGCCTTCTTAGGACTTTTGATAGTTACATAATTTGGTTCCACCCTAGAGGCTATGCTTGAAACTTTTTCTTGGAGATGTTTAGGACTTTTGTCTTCTCCCTCACTTTCGATCATACCAACAGAAGCTTGATCATGTACACCTGCACTTTGTTTCTTGACTTCTAACATCTTCAAGGTTACTTCTTCATCAAATGATTTCACCGTTAGTGTCCCTTTCTCAATGTCAAAGTTGCAACGACTTGTTAACAAAAAGGGTCTCCCAAGAAGGATAGGAGTTTCTTCATCTGCAGGAATGTCCATGATGCGGAAGTCAACAGGTAATACAAACTTATTAATCTCCACCAGTACATCTTCAGCTACCCCATATGATTTCTTGATGGTGTGATCAACGAACTTTAATTTTGTCTCACTTTCGCTTATCTTTCCCAATTCAAGCTTTTTGAAGATAGATAGTGGCATTAAACTCACACTAGAACCAGAATCAATGAGTACCTTTTTAAACATTCTGTTCTTGATTGTGCATGGTATCGCCACTGCTCCAGGATCTTTCTTCTTGATGGGGATCTTCCTTGCTGGCGAGACTATACCACACTTTTTAGTTGCAATTTCTGGTTCTCCTCCCACGGGTCTCTTTTTAGCAATCACCTCCTTCAAAAATTTCTTATACAACGGCATGTGCTCAAGTGCTTCAAAGAAGGGGAGATTGACTTCTAACTTTTTAAACAAAGCTGCATACTTCTCAAAATCCTTTTCTGTTGAATTCTTCTTTGTAACTCTAGAAGGAAAAGGTAGCTTGATTGCCGGTTTAGCATTTTTCTTATTTTTCTCTTTAGGTTGCTTAACCGGTGGTATCACAATTTCGGGCTCTTTCACATTCTCTCTTATCTCCAAATCTACCTCAATCACCAAAGGATCATCCATTTCCTCTTTTTCTTTTTCTGATTCTGCCACTTTCTTACTCTTTGTAGTAACAGCATTAATCTTCTCTTCGTCTTTTGGATTTTCCGCAGTTGAACTCGGAAAGGTACCTTGTGCCTGTAGAGTGAGATGCTGTGTTATTTGACCCACTTGAACTTCCAAATTTTTGATCGAAGCTGTGGTGTTCCTGTGGTTGTTTCTGGTTTCTTCTTGAAACTGAGAGCATTAACCAGCCAATCTCTCAATAGCTACTTCCCACTCTGCCTTTTGAGGATTTTGTTGTTGATCTTTCCAAGAGAATTTGGGATGATTCTTCCACCCTGGATTATAGGTGTTAGAATACGGATTGTTTTGCCTTAAGAACTTGATTTCTTCAATTTGCTTGGGAGTAGCAACACAATACACCGTTTGGTGTGGGCCATTACAAATTTCACAGATTACAGGTTGAGCGTGTTGGACTTGAGCAACCTATTGAGTACCTATATTCATAGCCTTTAATCTCTTTTCTACCTCTGCAGCTATAGCATCTTCAACCCGAATTTTGTTGGTGTCTAGCTTCAGATCAATGACTCCTTCAGGTTTGCTCGTATACCTGTCATACAACTCCAAATGCTCATTTGCAGCTATTGCTTCAATGATCTTGATGATACCAGAGGCTGTTGTGAAATTTGTTGAGCCTCCAACTGCTGTATCGATTAACTGCTTTGTCTTGATTCTGAGCCCGTTGACAAACATTTGCATCTGTTCAATTTTGTCCATATTGTGTCTTGGACATGCCACCAGAGTCCTCTTGAACCTTTTATAGGCATCGCCCAAAGACTCACCCTCCTTTTGCTTGAAGTTCAGAATTTCATACCTTTTTCGTAAAAAGACTGACGCTGGAAAATATTCATTCAGGAAAGCCTTTTCCATCTCTTCCCACGATGTGATACTACCCGCTGGTAGAGAATAGAACCACTCTTCTGCCTCTTCCGCTAGAGTGAAAGGAAACATCCTAAGCCTCTTTGCTTCTTCCGTGTGACCGTCAATTTTTAGAGTGGTGCTCATGGTCAAAAATCTCTGCAGATGCTTGTTTGCGTCTTCGTTAACCTTTCCGGTGAAAGGTTTTCTTTCAAGCTGATTAATGGTGCTTGGGTGCAGTTGAAAGTTGGCAGCATTTACCGGTTGGTTTACAATTGTTTGTCTTCCCCCCGGTGTATTTGCAACACCGTAGTCACCAAGGAGCCTCTCAGGAGGAGGAGGATTTTCACCCATGACTTCTTCTTCACTTTCTAAACCTAAACCTGAATGAACTGTAACAATTTCTTCTTCAGATTCCCGCTTAGCCGACCGAGCTTGTCTACGCCTTGCGTGCAAAGTTCTTTCAATTTCTGCGTCAAAAAGAAATTCAGCTGAGGCCTTACCTCGCATACACAGATTAGACAAATATAATAATTAGAAAGAAAAAATAAAATAAAAAGTGCAGAAAATAAAATTTTAGTCGTAGAGCAACAAAATTTCAATTGAACTTAAGTTAAAAATCTGTATTTTGGCAGTCCCCGGCAACGGCGCCAAAAACTTGATCGGAAAAATAGCAAGTGTACTATTTTCACCGATGTAGTAATAATGGGTTTTAACCCAAATATCGATCTCGAGGACTACATAGGAAATACTGCTTCTTAAACTTAATTCAATTGAACAAAAACAATAGTTTGTGGAATATAGAATAAATCCGTACACATAAATAAAAGCGGAATAATAAAGTTGGTTCTTTTTACTGTAAAAAACATGCTAGGGTGAGTGGTTGCTTTGGCTTGCAACAACCCTGAATTCAGATCTCTTCATCAAGTTCATGGTATTCTATTACCAAACCTCTAAGATGTTTTCCCCTAAGTCCTTAGTGGGAAAACCTTTGGTCTTTCAACCTAATACCTAAGTCCTTAGGGAAATAAGCTGAAACCAAGCCTTTATTTTATCAAGATTTAATTGGTGATTTTAGGGTATCCCTAGTCCTAGGTGATATCTACTATAATCAAATTATGCACAAACCCTAACAACTACAGTCCTGTACTTGTTAGCCGTAGATTAATCCTTATTTGACCGATAAAGAAAACATTAAGAACATTGCATAATTTCACTGAATAACATAAACCAATGTATTGATGAAATCAAGAATTCAGAGTCATTACATAAACCAAATCAGGACCACCCCCTAGCATTAGGGGGTTTAGCCTCTCATAATATTCAAGAAACACAAAGCAAAGAATTTAGACATTACAAAGATAACTGGGAATTTTGATCTTCAATGGTGTCCACCGTTGAATCTCTCCGTCTCCGAAACCCTTGATGAAGCTATCTTCTCCTCTTTCTGGAATTCTATCGTACGATGCCAAAAAGTGTCTTCTCCTTGTCTCTCAAATCACTTTTAACTTCTCTAGGTTTTCAGATCCCAGCCAGAATACCAAAAATGCCCCCGAGACTTTAAAAGTATCACAACATAAAAAATACAGAATTTTTGTCCGCACAGGCTGACACGGCCGTGTCACTTGACACGGGCTGACCGTGTCAACTTCTGCCACTTTTGGGGAGAATTCTTCAGCAGGTTGGACACGGCCGTGTCATCTGACACGGTCTGACCGTGTCGGCCTCTGACTTCATAATTTGGATTTGACTTCAACATCAAAGTTGTAGCCCTTTTCGTTAGCGAAATTTTGCCACCGGAACCGCGTCATTCTGAGTTACGAAGCTCCAGTTATGATCAAAATACTACACGCTTGTCACGATTTTCAGCTTCTTTTACACCAACACTTGTGCAATTTCCATCTGATCCAGAATTAACCTACAACCACTAAGTAGAGAGATCAAAAGCATCTAAAAAGACATGATAAAGGGCACAAAAACGTAATGCTATCAATTAACTAATATTAAAGGAATCAATGAAAAACTCTTGAAAACAACCACAAAGTGTTACCAAGTATGACGATCTTATGCCGAATTTATGACGAAACTAAGTAGAAATGGTGACCGATCAATATCCCAGGAGGAAATCCCAATCGTCGCTCAAGCCTGAAAGTGCACAGAATCCTCCTGTTTGTTCTCATCGGAGGTAAGTTTTTCAAACTTTGAACTCGTTAATTCATTCATTATTAACCAATTTGTCACGCATAGTTGCACTCAGGAACTCCATCATAGCAACGTTGACGTGTTGCATGTGATCTTTTGGACCGGAACAATGATTTGTCATTGCTAGGGCAAAAGCTCGGTGAAGCTTTGAACTGAGGGCTACGGACATTTTTAGGGCGAGATAATTGTACCATTGAACTCAGAATGGCCAATTTAGTTGGTCTGTGTTGTTCTCTTTTTGCTTTTTACTGTTTTCGGAGGTTTCACGTTTGATGACCGCCGGAGAAGAAGGGGAAGGCCACCGCCGGTGGTGGTTTGAATTTTTCAGATCCCAGTCAAAGCTTCATGGAAATTCGGGGCATCTTGATTCGTTCGTTTTAAGGATACTGGGGCCCACGTTTTATTATTTTTTAATTTCAAATTAAAGTTTTGTTTTAATATATTTTAATTGATGATGATATTGTTATCAGCATAGTAGCGTGGTTTGAGTTGGCTGGAGAGTGGGTCTGTGACTAGTAAGACCTGGGTTCGAGTCCCTCTCATTACACTTTGGTTTTTTTCTAATTGACCACTATCTCTTGTTCACAGATTCAGTGGCTCTCCCCCACACACGCATATGGTGTATACTCTCATCCTGGCCCTCTGATCCATCAAGCATCAAATCTGACGCCCCTGGAAGCGCAAGACCACCGTAGACCCTCAGAGGCCCGACGCACATGATCCCAAGCACCCAGTAACTTTTACTTCTTTTCTTTTTTAATTATTAGTTGGTTTTTCCTTTTACTCAGGTTTTGTTTTTTTATCTTTTTCTAATTAAACACCACCTTTGACCAACCATTAATTTAAAATAGGATTAGTTTTCTTTTAGTGTAATTTTAAGATTTTAATTATTTAGTTTACTAAAGATAATTATTTTTAATTAGGTTAATTTAATTAATTAATTAGATAATTTAGGTTTAGTTAATTAATTAGGTTAAATAACTTAACAATTTAGATCTAATTTTAAATAGAATTCAGGTTTAGCCTTAATCTAATTGTAGGTTAATCACTAAGATTTAGGGTTTATCACCTTGATTACCTCTTTATATTCGCGAATTTCTCTTCTCATCCCATACTATATGAATGTTGCATGTGTGTTTATTTTCTGCCATTTCAAATTCTAGAAAATGTGTATAGGTCACAATAAGTTTTCTTGCAATAGTTTAGGTTTATAATTTCTGCCTTTTAAGTTTTTTGCATTCACGGGTTTTTGGCTATGTAACCCCCCACCCGAAGCCTTGTAATAGCTTAGGGTTTACTGAAGGAGTGAAAAACACTTAGAAAGGAGGGATTGAATAAGTGTAACTTCTCAAAATGGTAGATAAAAAAAAAAGAACACAATTATTTTTATCCTGGTTCGTTGTTAACTAAACTACTCCAGTCCACCCCTGACAAGGTGATTTACCTCAACTGAGGATTTAATCCACTAATCAAATTGATTACAATGGTTCTCCACTTAGATACCCTCTAAGTCTTCTAGAGTCTACAAATCACAACTTGATCACTCTAGGAAATCCTTTTACAATCAATGGTAAAATAAATGTTTACAAGAGTATAACTTGCTTCTAATAAAGTTGTAATCACAAAGTGATATTTCTCTTAAGTTCTAGTTCTTAACACTCACTAAGATATTACAAAGTTGTGAGGTTGAAGATGAAGTTCTTCTTTTGATTTTCAGTTTGACAGCATTTCGGTGTATTTGCGCAAGAGTGTTGTTTTCTGCTTCTGAATCAGAACTTCTATATATAGGCGTTGAGAGGAAATGACCGTTGGAAGCATTTAATGCTTTGCGTGAATAGTACAACGATGCATTTAATGTTTCACACTTTTGTCAACTACCTCGAGCCATGTTTTTGCTGCTTTTACTGACTTTGCCTTTTGTAGCTTCTAACGTTCCTTTTGTCAGTCAGATATTTGATGTTATAGCCTTTTCATCTTGTACTTTCTTCTGAACTCAGAATGTGTAGAATAGACGTTTGAATTTCAGAGTCTTCAGCTTTGGTGCAGATGCAACTTCTGTCTTCAGACTTGAAGTGCTTTGAGCGTGATACCATCAGAGCTTCAGAGCTTTTACTTCTGACTGCCATCTTCTGATGCTTTCTAGATCATGTTCTGATTTTGCAGGACCATCTTCTGATGTCTTGCCAGACCATGTTCTAATGAAGCCATCCAGAATTTCTGGGTCAGTGCTTCTGAACGCTGATTTGTGCATACTCTTTTATACTTTTCCTGAAATGGAAAACGTGAATAATTAGAGTACCACATTCTCTTATACAAAATTCATACATAATGTTATCATCAAAACTAAGAATATTGAGCAGAATATTTCTTGTTCTAACAATCTCCCCCTTTTTGATGATGACAAAAACATGCAGAATTGATATGAAGTTGTATCCAAAATATCAGATGAAAAAGACAATACACAGATATAGCATTAAGCATATTAATTAGAGTGTGTGAATATGTCTCCCCCTTAGATTAACAATCTCCCCCTGAAATTAATACTAGAAGATTTTATAAATAAAAGACTTCCCTGAGTATATTTCCATTTTAGTTGAGACTTTCACGTTGAACTTTGAACTTTAGATAATTCAGAGCTTCTCTTCAAGGCTTCCATTGGACAGCTTCAGAGCTTTGAATTTCTCTTTGAGATCACTTTGGCTTTTCTGAACATCAAGAGAGCTTGCTTCTATCAGAGCTTCATAGCTTCTTAAATCAGAGCCAAACTTATATATGAGCAATCAGAGCAAGGTCTGTATCAGAGCACTTTAAGGTAATGCTTGTATCAGAGCTTGAACGAGCTTGAAATGTATCAGAACATTGAGCTTGATTGCTTAACTCTTTGAGAGATTTTTCTTCAGAGATGCTTCTCTTTATATTTGCTTCTCCCCTTTTTGCTTCTTCTCATATTGAGCTTGTTCAGAGTATCACATTCCTACAAAACTATCAAAGACAGAAAACTTGCAATATAATAGTTAGGAATGTTGAGACCTAAGCCCAGCAACTGATAATATAAATTAATTCAATTAGCACACTTCTCCCCCTTTTTGTCATAACATCAAAAAGTATAAAAGATTCAGATGAAAGACACAATAAAATGAAGAGAGAAAAGATAATATTCATTGATTAATCAGCAACAAAACAGATGCAAACAACAAAGAAAACTAACTAAGACACAAGACAGACTACGACTGGGTTAGCTTAGAGGCTAAAGCGGCTAGAAGGTTCTTAATCTCAGCAGTGTCTTCAGCTTGCTTCTTGGAAGTATCTTCTTGTTTCTGCATCCAATATCTGATTTCAACATTTGTGTCATCTTGCTTGTCCAGACGACTAGCTAAGGTAGCCTGATGTTGTTGAAGTTCCTTCAGAGTGTTTAGCATAACAGAAGATGAAGGACCAGCAGAAGAAGCAACAAAGCTATCTTCTAGGACAGGATGAGCAGCATCAGATTCAACCATTTGAGCATCTTCTTGATTTTCCTCAGCAAGAATTTCTTCAGCAAGGTGCTTTTGAAAGACAGGAATCTCTACTTCTGGAGGATACTCAACTTCAGGATACACCATGTCAGGATGAGCTTCCAGAGGATTCTCCTGGAACCAGTTGAAAAGAGCCTGAAAGTCTCTAGTCAGAACTTGGTATGGATATGGCTTCTAAACAACCAGAGCTAAGGAATTATCTGCTTCCATCTCATTAACGAAAGGCTTCTCTTCTAGAGGCCTCCAGTCAGTGATTGGATGATAATACCTTCCACTGCCAAAATCCAGCAACAGTCCAGCAGGACCAAGAGCATCATCAAGACAGTCCTTCTGGAGGTCCAGAAATTCAGCCTGCACTTCCTCAGCAAAAATTCTCCAGAGCTTCTCAGCGGCCATATGATCCAGCTTGGAGTCATGGGCAACCTTCAGAACTTCTAACCCTATCCTGACCTTGTGATTTAATGATTCAAAATGTGCATCAACAGAAGGTTTTGGAGGGTTTGTTCTGGGAGGTGAGATTGGAGATTTTGGATTGAGAGAGGAGATAGGTTTTTCTGGGTTAAAGAAGGCATAGGGTTAAGGTTCTCTATCAAGCACAAAAGATGTGTTTGAAGAGGATGGTTGAAGAAAGGATTCAACTTCATTGTCAGAGTCTAAGACTATAACAACGGGGTCAGAGGTATTGTTTTGAGGTTTATATGAGTTCATGAGGCGAATGAAAGAGTCAGAAAATGAAGATTCTGGTGAGGGGATGTTGAAGAACACAGCAGTGTTAACAGGTTCATAGTTAGAATGTGGAGGAGGTTGAGAAGTGGAGATTATGGCGTGAGGAGGAATGACGGTGTTTAGAGGTGTTGGTTCAGAAACAGGAGGTTCAGAATCAAGAATAGGCTGTTTGCCTTTAGACTTGGGTGAAGCAGAAGATGGAGGGTTAGAAATTTTGGTGGTTGGAGGTGGATTTTCAGGGGCTTTTTCTGGTGAATTTTCAGGTAGAGCTTCTGTTGATATATTTTTTGAACTTAAAACAGGAGCAGAAACAGGCTCAGAGATAGAAATACCTGAAGATTTTTTCTTCTTCTAAGGCTTGGCAGGACCTTCTCCAACAGTCTTCCTCTTCTTCTCCTTCTGCTTCTCTTCCTTCCTTTCTTCCTTCTTCTTTTCTTTCTTCTCTTCCTTCTTCTTTTCCTTCTTTTCTTCCTTCTTCTCTTCCTTCTTTTCTAGTTTCTTTTCTTCTTTCTTCTCTTTTTTCTTTTCCTTCTTATCTTTCCTTCCTTATGGTTGTTCTAGCTTTCTTTTCTTCTTCTTTTTCTGTTCCTCTGTTTCTGGTACTACATCAGCGGTAGTGAAAAGTTTTTGTTTGCTTATCCATATAGGATCATAAGCAGAGCCTTCCTTCTTACACATAGCTATATAGCGGACAACAACGTCAGGAGGTTCATTTTTGAAAAACAATTCAAAGTCAGCCAGAGCAGGAGTTTTTCTGGTCAGAACTTCAGTGTCCACTCTGGGAGTAGCAGCAATGGTCTTAATTAAGCCCATCTTCTTCATAGTGTTATCATTCACAGTGCTTCCACTCGTTGCATATATATCCTTGATAATTCCAGCTTTCTCCATATCATCAACAATCCTAGTTTGAATCAGAAGATCATCTGTAATGATTCTTCCAAAGGGAATGATGTTTCTCTTGTACTTGGGATTCTTCAGTCTGAATTGTTCTCTAGAGTCCTTCACATGATTCCACATGTGGTTAAAAATGATGTAAGGAAGATCCACCTTCTCGTGTTTACCAATACAATACAGAATGTACTATTGGTCCTTGTAAACATAGTTGGGAGAAACAATTGCCTTTCTATGATAGATGCAACCCAGAAGGATCTTAGCCCATATTCTGTAAGAATCCTTTAGTTCCTTGATATCTGTAGACTCTTTTCTAGACTTGAAGATTTCTGTACACACAGCATTCCAATTTGTTCTTCCTATAATTACTCTAGGAGCACCTTCAACAGATTCCAAACCAAACAATTTTCTTAAAAGATTTTCAGTAATGGAGAACGGTTCGCCATGAACAAAAGAAAGAATAGCTTTAGGCATGATTGTTGCATGAACCCAAAATTCTTTGACCAAATCTGGATAAACTGGTCCCCACAAACCGTAGAAGAATGCTTCCTATTTTTGAAAAAACATGTCATCCTTCAAACGAATGTTGTGTTCTTCAAGATTATCAAAATCGACCATCATTTCACAGATAACTTCTAACTCATCCAAAGGAATCAAATAATTCTTGTAATACCCTACCAATATGTGTCTAGAATCATATCAGCAGAATACTAATAACTGGTACTGAGTACATACAAAAGTCAGGAATAATAACATAAGTGTATACATTTCAAAATCATCTTGAAGATGGATACAATGAATATATCTACACAAAGATATTAATACACAGCGGAAGAAAAGATTAGGCACGGTCTTCACGACATCCGATCAAAAGCTCTTGATCCAAGCATCTAGCAAAACTCGATCTTGCATGGTACCTGAAAAATAATAAGATGAATGGGGTGAGATTACTAAATCTCAGTGAGTTCCCCTATCTTATGGGTCCTCTCGGCTCTACAAGGTACATACATAATCTACAGATCCATCTCAGATCCTAAGGTTTCCTCACTATCCAATACAGGAAAGCCTATCAACTCGTAGCACCACGATTGAGTGTCCAATGACCACCCAATTGGATCCACTGAGAACATATCACATGTTCGAATATTAGGTACATGTTTCCTCCAAAATAGGTCTTCCAGATTTACCTACCAACCTTCTGTCGGGAGCTACCCTCAAGGTCTGGTCTTCCGGGTTTACCTGCCTATCTGCCCTCGAAACAAGACCCCAAAACATACCTTTTCAATCTACATGGTAAGTAACTCATATGACTATAGAGAACCATGGAACCGACATTGAATCGCTACAACGATTCAACTCGTCCAATTTCCTGGGTCCAAATCTCACATAGAAATTCACCCATAAGGAAACAACAAAAGGAGAAGGTGAGGTACACATCATCGGGAGTTCATCCCCGAAGAATAACTCCTGAACTAAGGAGTCGACCCATTCCCGAGACCAAAGCCCGAGAATGCCTGCAATATATGTGGCACAGGGGCATCCTTGGAATTTCTTCACAAGAAGTAGCCAACATATATGTAACGTGCCTACTCGCAGTTACTGTCCTTTTGTATATCCTCTAACCCCTCGTCACATACTTACTACACCATTAGATTGTAGAATTTTAGAAGAAGTCGCTTGATAGGAAAGAGGGAATATCAGGCTAGAATATGTTCATATATCTTAGTTTAGGTATCCTAAGGCTCAGCTTACCATATCCATATTTTGTTTATCGGCGTACACAAGTTTCACCAAGTTGTAAGGCCTCCTCGCCTTTTGGTTCACTTGCGTAGCTTCACAAGCTATAATACCTAAACATCTTTAGTGAACATGGCTAGCTTTGATTTTCATCACCGCTCATTCTATGATTCCTACTACCCTCTTAAAGGAACACTTGGGCACTACGGCCCTTAGGACGGTTAACGAATCAATTATTCGAGTATTATCTTTTAGTAACCAAGGTACAAGAATATTCACATGGATTTAATTAGTACTTAATATTATGCTAAGGCTGTGGAAGCTTAGACATCTCGTAGCCCTTTCCATTAGCTTTTAAATGCCTTCGACGGCGCCCAATTCTGAGTTACGAAACTCCAGTTATGGTCGAAACAGTAAAGGGATGATTTTCTGTCAGGTGCAATCGATTTGCACTGGTGTGCAATCGATTGCTCGCTGAACCAGAAGTGCAGAAAGTCAATTTTTCACAGTGCAATCGATTGCTTGACCCCTGCAATCGATTGCTTACTGAACCAGAAGCAAAAATCACGTTTTTCTTGCATAAAACCAGTTCCAACAGTGTTCTAACTCATCCATAGGTTCCCCAACAATCCAAATTCGAACCCCATCCTATTTCAACATTCCATATCATACAATTGCATCAAAAGAACAGATATTTGACCGATTAAATCATCATGCAAGACATTAATAACAGTCTAAACCCTTAATCATGCAAAGTTCCCAAATCCTACCCCAAGTTCCTAACTAATGGAACTCACCTTGAAATCATTAGAAATTCTGACTTTGCATGATTGAATGATGGAGATGATGATGATCCTCTCACCAAGCATGATTTTTGAAGCCAAGCTTTGCTATCTACAAATATCTTGCACATGCATGTTGATGATGAGCTTGAAGTTAGTCTTGCTTCCTCTTCTTCTTCAAGACCTCCCTATCTCTATCTCATATCTCTTTTACTTCCAAATTCTGATTTTCTTCTAAGTGTGGAAAGAATGAGGAAAATGAGTTAGAAAGACCACAAATTGGGTTTATATAGTTCAAGTGCAAAATATCCAATTTTCCCCTTGTCTTACTCATCAAAATTACTAAACATGTCCTTGTCTTACTAACTCTCCACTAAATTCACCAATTAACTACTAATTGTACCAATTATACTTTAATACAAATTCTAGCATAAGAGTCCAAAATTGGTGAATAGGGATATTACATTCTCCTCCCCTTAATTAGAATTCGCCCTCGAATTCCTCCCAATCACCCTGGAAACAAGCTCTTCACATCATCTCCCGACGACGGAACGAAACGTTCCTTACATCACACGTCTCTTCAGATATTATGTCATTATACACTTGGGAAAAATCCTTCCAAGGTCTCCGAACTTTACTTCTTCGCATTTGAGTATTAATAGCTCTATAAACCAATACCAATATGTGTTTAGCCTGTAACCTCTTACTCATGTACGCCATTGGTTTCCCACGTCTTTTCTTTGATTTGCCTCCAATATGAGGAATCCCTACTGCAATATTCATATCTAGCAAGGATATTCTAGATTCGAAGCTACACAAATCTATCTGGAGTCACACATGTGTCTGCTAAGTCCTTGGGTCTTGACTTCCAATTCCCAAATGCTTAGGAGGATTGGTTCCAAGTTCACCTTCACTGTACAATAACAACTTTCCTACTTTGATCCTCTATTTGATTTTGGTCAGAACAACTGACGCCAAAGTTCCACAAGAGCATAAAATTCCTGTAACCATCCATCTTGATAGCTAACTATTTCACACAAGGTCCCGCCAATGAAGAGCGGACTCTAAAGGTTGACCTGCAACGTCGCTCAAATTCTCCACATACGCTCACAAGTTTACCCGATATAGTCAAATAAGACTTCGTCAAGTAAAATCCTCTACCTACTTCCAGCATTTCCAATGGTCACATAACTCCTTTCAATATCCACAAGCTAACCCATGAAACTTCTAATTATACCTCTACCACAAATGCATATAAGAGATGATGAATGCGTGAAAAGGGGTAAAATGAATATGCAAAGTGTTTATATAGACACGGACTTGAAACAAAAATGCAATGAAATTCTGAATGCAAACAGTTACAGAATGTGAATCATTAACATTTAATGTTGAGAGACGTTATAGGAGATAGCATGAAATTTGAAAAGATTTGCACAGTTACCTAGGGCGGCGTCTCATCAACTGCACGCATGCTTATCCCTTCAGAATGAACATGTGGTCTGAAGGATAGAAAAACACTTAGAGAGGGGGGGTTTGAATAAGTGTATCTTTAAAAACTCTTAAGATAAAAACAATTGCACAATGATTTTTATCCTGGTTCGTTGTTAACGAAACTACTCCAGTCCACCCCCTTAGAGTGATTTACCTCACCTGAGGATTTAATCCACTAATCAATCTTGATTACAATGGTTTTCCACTTAGATACCATCTAAGTCTTCTAGAGTATTCTGATCACAACCTGATCACTCTAGGAACACAATGCTTAGATACCCTCTAAGACTTCTAGAGAATCCGATAACAACTTGATCTCCTCTAGTTCTTTACAAATGAATGTAAATAAATTCTTATAAGAGTTATACAATGCTTCTTAATAAGCTATAATCACAAATGTGATATTTCTCTTAAGTTTAAGCTTAATCTCACTAAGATATTACAACAGTAATGAAGTGAGGTTGAAGATGAAGTTTGAGAGCTTTTCACTTTGACAGCGTTTCTGTATGTTTGCGTAGAGTGTTGTTTTCAGCTTCTCATCAGAACTTCTATTTATAGGCGTTTTGAGAAGATGACCGTTGGGAGCATTTAATGCGTTGCATGATCCGTACAGCATTGCATTTAATGTTTCACTCTTTTGTCAACTACCTCGAGCCTTGCTTTTCCTGCTTTAACTGACTTTGCCTTTAATAACTTCTAACGTTCCTTTTGTCAGTCAGCGTAGCCTGCCATCTTGTACTTGCTTCTGATCTGATCTTTGTAGATACAACATTTGAATTAATCAGAGTCAAACAGCTTGGTGCAGAGCATCTTCTTGTCTTCTGACCTTGAAGTGCTTCTTAGCGTGATACCATAAGAACTTCAGTGCTTCTGCTTCTGATCTCAAGTTCTTCTGATGCTTCAATAGACCATGTTCTGATTCTACTTGACCATCTTCTGATGTCTTGTGAGAGCATGTTCTGATGTTGCATACTTGAACCTTTTGAGTCAGTGCTTCTTGCGCTGAATTGTGCATACTCTTCATATATTTCCTGAAATGGAAATGCATAGGATTAGAGTACCACATTGTCTTATACAAAATTCATATACATTGTTATCATCAAAACTAAGAATATTGATCAGAACAAATCTTGTTCTAACAATCTCCCCCTTTTTGATGATGACAAAAACATATATGATTGATATGAATTTGCAATCAGAATTTCAGATGACTAAAGACAATTACACAGTTATAGCATAAGCATATAAACAAGTGTGTGAATATGTCTCCCCCTGAGATTAACAATTTCCCCCTGAGATTAAAAATCTCCCCTGAAATAAATACTGGAAGAATTTATAAATAAAAGACTTCCCTGAGTATTTTCCATTTCAGTAGAAACGTTCACATTTTGCTTAAACTTCAGAACATTCAGAGCTTCTGCTTCTTGCTTCCATAGGACAGCTTCAGAGCTTTGAATTTCTTCTTGAATCATTGCATGCTTTGTTTGTATCAGAACATTCTTGAATGTACCAGAGCATCTTTACATCCTGAAATGTTTCAGAACAAACTATACGACAAAAGTCAGAGCATGAATGAATCAGAATCATTCTTTTAAGAAGGAACATGTATCAGAGCAACAACTCTGGTAAGTTCTTAAAAGAAATATATATCAGAACATATAAGGGATAAGAATGTGTTAAAGCATATTCTGCCACGAGAATATCAGAATTGCTTTTCCTCAAAGACATGGAACTTGCAAATATTGTTAGGAATGTTGAGACTTACTCCCAGCAACTGATATAATACATCAAATCAATTATCACGTTTTCTCCCCCTTTTGTCATAACATCAAAAAGCATAAAAGAATCAGATGAAAAACAAACAATATGAGAGAAGAAGATAATATTTCATTGATTCAACAAAATATCAGAAGATACAGAAGGAGATGCAGGAAAACAGATGCAAGAACAAAGAGACAACTAAGACCAAAGGACTGCGACTAGCCTAGCTTAGAAACTATCTTGGCCAGAAGGTCTTGAATCTCAGAGGTGCTTTCAGTCTGCTTCTTCATGAAGGTTCTGAATTCCTCATGTGTTTCCTCATGCTTATCCAACCGAGAAGCTAGAGCATCTTGGTTCTTTTGAAGAGCCTTGATAGCGTTCACCAGAACAGAAGGTCCAGCAGAAGAAGCTTCACAGCTGTCGTTCAGAGGAACAACATGCTCAACAGTAGCATCTATCATGAGAATATCACATTGATTTTCCTCAACAGGAAGTTTCTCAGCATGATGATTCTCAGCACTTTGTTTCTCAGCATTAGCTTCTGACATAGAAGCATCTTCAGAATATTCTGGAGTAGGGATCTGTAATACGGTGAACTGACTTTATCGAAAATGTCGCGGTAAGCAAGAGTCGCCACCGACTTTTATTTTATCCAAATTAACAGAAAGGCTAAAAGAACAGGAAAAGACCTTTTGAAAAGATTTTGAGTTCGGGGGTAAGTTATACAAAGGGAAGGTGTAAGGCACCCTTTGTATCCATGGTTATCCATGGGCTCTTAATTGCTTAGCTCACTTTTTAAATTGTTTGAAATGTTTGAAGTGTCGTGTGTGAATAGAAATTTGAATAAGAACTTTAGCTTGTAAATAAGCGTAGTCTTTTTGAAAAGTATTTGAAAATTAGTGGGAAAAAGAGTTTGAATTTGAATTTGAATTTGAAAAAGAGCAAGCAATTAAAAAGCAATTACCCTAAGTTTGAAAAAATGTTCTTTTAGCTTTTCAGAGTGAAAGGGTCTATCCATACCATAAAGAGGGTAGGAAGTCTTTCAATTGGATGTTTAAGGGTCATCGAGAATAATCGTTCGCCACAAGACTGTCTCTACCATAAAGAGGGCAGGTAGTCTAAGGGAAGGATATAATAGTCATTTTATCTTTTTAGGCATCATGCGAGGATACCTTAGCAATTGGGACAACCATCACATTTTACCGAGGCAGCTTCGAGGGAGTTTCAATAACTTTGAAGGCAACATTTGCTTTAGGTATCCTCGGAATCGAGGGACTTGACTATTCTTAGGCAACAAAATTAAGGCAACAAGGCAACAAGGCAACAGTAATAAGGCAACAAGGCAACCAGAGGGATTACCCTAAAGGTGCGTGTGTGGCACAATCAGGTGGTTAATTCAGATATTTATCTTGTAATTAGTTATCCTAATTCAATTCATGGTTGCACTCCCTATATTACTAACCACAACAATTAATATTATTCAGAAATTTAAAAGCAGAGAAAATAAATGTTCCTACGCTATTACAATAAACATATGCGGGGAAGGGGGAAATAAAAAGCAGAAAATAAGAGGGATGAATAATTAGTTTAATTATCTTTGAATGCCTTGATCTTCCTCGAACCCTCTATTGACTCTGAAAATATTTTCGATTGGTATGGCGCATGGCTGAAGGATTTTGGTTACTCTTGAAAATTAGCCACGAAGAAGAAAAATGTTAGTGCATTAAAGATCTCAACAATTATAACGTGGCAGATCAAAAATTAAAATAATAATAATTTAGGCAAACAAATGAAAAATAAAAAAGGCTAAACCCCAAATGGGGAGCAAGTTAACCACCGTTAATAGAATAAATAAGGCAAGGCAAATGACATAAGGCAGACAAAATTTTTGGAAAGAGGGTAACCCTGATTATTTTTAATAACTAAACAAACCTAAATTAAATTAATCATAATTATCAAAAAAACTAAAACTAATTTAACTTAACAATAGAAGTTAATTTATTAAAAATAAGTTGTTGTTATATAAAAAAGGGTTAATAGCCATTTACCCCCTGCCATATATGCGAGTTTTGATTTACCCCCCTTTTGAAAAAAAGTTTTGGATTACCCCCCTATAATTTTTGGGCACCCCTCTAAACGTGTAAAAACCAGGGGGGTAAATCAAAAAAATATATTTTACGGGGGGATAATTTTTCCTCTTAGGGGGCAAAAGACTTAGAATTTTAAAATTATAGGGGGGCAATCCAAAACTTTTTTTTTAAAGGGGGATAAATCAAAAGTCGCCTATATGGCAGGGGGATAAATGGCTATTATCCCTATAAAAAATAGTTTTTAAAAAGAATTAATAAAAGTGTTGTTTTTAGAAAGGAATAAAGAAAAAGAAAAAAAAGGAGAGAAAAAAAGAAACTCAGCTCTGGATTCTGTGTGGCTGCTCCATGAGGGTGCATGATGAGAAAGTGGCCAGCAAAGTTGTTTGGTCAAAACAAGGTTAATGGCCAAAGGAAGTACCTGCAAAAAAGGATAGTAATAATGTTAATAATGAAGATAATAATAATAATAATAATAATAATAATAATAATAATAATAATAATAATAATAATAATAACACAAGAAAAAATTGGGGTTTAGAAAATTAAATTATGGACAAAATTACGAATAACCTAGATTTGGCCAAATACCAAAAGGTTTTTGGCCAAATATGAATAACCTTGATTTGGCCAAATACCAAAAGGTTTTTGGCCAAAAAAGCAATTGGGGTACCATCCACTTGGTAAATCCATAGAAAACCTGTTCATAAACCAACGCAATGTTACGGTTAAGAAAACAAATGGGAAAATAGAAAAGTGATTAAAATAAAATAAAAAAATATATAAAAACCTGATTATAAATCAATTAAAATAAGAACACGAAACTACAATTTTTTTTAGATTTTTAAAAAAATATGAAAATAGAAATTAAATCGAAAAAAATAGAAAAAAGAGGAATTTGCGATTTTGACGATTTTTTTCTGAACATCTGGAAAAAATTCGGAGCAAATCAAAACAGTTTTTTCAGAATTCGACTAATAGGCTGGAAAATTTATTACTGTGCTGCAACCGGAATTGCAACCCTGTAGTAGGAGAAGTAGGAGAAAATATTTTTGTGTTTGTGGGAAGAGAGAGAGTGAGTGAGAATAAGGGTTAGAATTGTTTTTTTTTTTTTAAAAGTGTAGAACCTAGTGCTATTTATACATAAAAATTAGGTTCACAAAAATATTAAAAGAATCAATTGATTAATTAATAAATCATAACTCTAAATCAAATATAATTTGATTTTGATTTTTGAAATATTTAACTAATTATGTTGATTCTTTCCTAAACTATACAATTATACAATATTTAGAAATATGAACAAAATCTTTGTAAATCTTTTTTTTTCATGATTTTTGGACTAAAAATACAAAAAATAAAGATTTTAAAAAAATAATATTTTAAAAATGCCTAATAAATAAATACGAAAAATAATAATTGAATGATGAAAAAAATACTATTTTTGATTTTTTTTTAATATTTTATGATTTTTGGTGATTTTTTGACTAAAAAAATACA
Organism: Vicia villosa; assembly: GCF_029867415.1. NCBI lineage: Eukaryota > Viridiplantae > Streptophyta > Magnoliopsida > Fabales > Fabaceae > Vicia > Vicia villosa. The sequence continues at coordinate 43,614,268 of NC_081185.1, forward strand.
TAAAAGTGAAAATTGACTATTTTAAAAAATGTCTATTTAATTAGTACGAAAATTAAAATTAAAATGATAAAAAATGCAATTTTTGTGATTTTGGAATAAATGAAAATAAAGTTAGAACTAAAATTAAAAAGAAAGTAAAAGGGAAAATGTTAGAAGTGGGATTTGAACTCGGGACCTCGCGCTAATGAAGCTTTCACGCTCAAATTCTTAACAATTGTGCCAATTCATTTATTCGAAATAAAATGGCGTTCGTAAGTATATGAGGGCAAATTTTGGGGTATGACAGCTGCCCCTGTTCAATCTTCTTAAACCCGAAGATGTAGATTGTCCTGTGTGCCTGTCGAAATTTGAAGGTGGAAGAGGATTGAACCCTAGAATACCAAGAAATTTGCCCTTGCTGATGTAGGGACCTTTTCTGCAGATGGGCTTCAGGATATTGAGAGACTTGATTGAGATGGGCTTAAAGATGCCATCCAGCTTGATAGAATTGAGAGTCAGAATACGTCGTACGTTAGACTGTATCTGAAGGATATACTTAGGATGAGTCGTACGTTAGACTGAATCCACTGTGTTGATAAGTGTCAAAGTAAGTCGTACGTTAGGCTATACTTTTTGGGGCGAGTCGTACGTTAGACCGGATGCAATTTGCATTTGATAAATGTCTGGAAAGTCGTGCGTTAGGCAGAAGGATGGGTCGTGCATTAGACCAGATCCGAGTTTGCATCGGTAGATGTCTGGAAAGCCGTGCGTTAGGCTGAAGGATGGGTCGTGCATTAGACCGGATCCAATTTTGCATCGGTAGATGTCTGGAAAGTCGTGCGTTAGGCTGAAGGATGGGTCGTGCGTTAGATCGGATCCAATTTTGCATCGGTAGATGTTTGGAAAGTCGTGCGTTAGGCTGAAGGATGGGTCGTGCGTTAGACCGTATCCAATTTGCATCTGTAGATGTCTGGAAAGCCGTGCGTTAGGCTGAAGGATGGGTCGTGCGTTAGACCGGATCCTTTGTATTGAGAAGTGTTTGTTGGAGATTAGTCGTGTCAGCACCGTTCGTAGTAACTAAATTAGACTTTGGAAAAGTTGATCGTGTCTACACCGTTCGTGATGATAGAATTAGATCTTTGAAGGTCGATCGTGTCAGCACCGTTCGTAATAACTAAATTAGATCTTTTTGTCGTGTCAGTACCGTTCGTAGTAACTGAATTAGACTTGGAGAGATGATCGTGTCCACACCGTTCGTGATGATGGACTCAGCTCTTGGAAGGTTGACCGTGTCAGTACCGTTCGTAGTAACTGAATTAGATCTCAAAAAGATGATCGTGTATACACCGTTCGTGATGATAGAATTAGATCTTAGAGAGTTGACCGTGTCAGTACCGTTCGTAGTAACTGAATTAGATCTTGGAGAGATGATCGTGTCTACACCGTTCGTGATGATAGAATTAGATCTTTGAAAATTTGGAGATATTGTTTATCTGCTTGTACTTGTATCCTGAAAAAGGTAAAGTTAGTCTTTATGCAATGTCATGATGCATGTATTATGTGACGAGTCTCTCAAAATAAATGAGAAACTTGCATGTTATGTATGAATTCATTATGAGGTAATGTATGCAATGTATGAATATGTTTATGACATATGACGTGTGAATATGATTTATGTTATTTTGATTGAGAAAATAAATCTCTATGTCTCTTTGTGATTTTGATGTCTGATCTTGTTTTGAAGATGCTCAGCTGGGGATTTATGATTTCTGCTTGTGGATGAGAACCATTTGAATGATTGATCTTAATGTACCCTGACTGGGGATAAGAGAGATGAATAACCCTGTTTGAAGAAGAGAAACGTGTCGGGGAACCGGCAGTGTTGAAGATGTAAACTCCGTTGAGGAACTAAGTTTTTGTCGGGACGAGAACATTTGGAGATATCTTCTTAATGATTACTCTGTGGGGATATGATCCTGTGAATCCGGCTTTGTGGGAAGGCATGACTGCTTCGAATATTGCCCCCAGTTATTTATAGCTCTTGCTACTCCTGGACTTATATTGAGTAGGACACACCACTGAGTATTGATCAAGATGTCAAACTGGACTTGCATAGATTTTGCCCCTGCTAGTAGGGCCTTTGGAAAGATTCGCCTCGCGAGGACTTTATGAGATGTGCACTATGGGCGACATGCCCCTAGTAATCATAGGCCCGGGACAATGTCCCATATTGATTGGGAAGTAGCTTCAGATCTACTTGGATGCATGCCCCTGATTGTTCCGGCATCCTTGAGAGATTCTCGGAATCTTGACTTGATTGCCCCAAATTGATCGAGAAATAGTTTGAAACCCACTTGGGATGTATGCCTTTGACTGTTTGGCATTTGAGAGTTTCTTGGAATCTTGATTTGATTGCCCCAGATTGATCGAGAAATAGTTTGAAACCCACTTGGGATGTATGCCTTTGGCTGTTTGACATTTGAGAGTTTCTTGGAATCTTGATTTGATTGCCCCAGATTGATTGGGCAAAACGTGCCATGCCCCTTGTATATAAGAGACATTGCTTCTGAAGTGATTTTGTCTGTCGGGATAGCTTTCAGTCATTAGTTGTACCATTTGCAAATTCTTCCTGATGCTAACATTCGAAATTATGTAGCAAAATATGTTTAATAATGAGTTCATGAGATGCAGTGCATATGTTTGTCTTTGAGTTTTTTTTTTAAAACATTAAAATTGAAGATGTAAAAGCGTGATGTTTATAAAAACGTGATATTTGTAAAGACGGAATATCAACTCAGCATTTGTGATAAACCTTAAGGAGTCAGGATACCCTTTTGGTGACATTATGCTTTCGAACTAACCATGCTTCAGTTAGGACTTTCAAGGGTTGTAACGTGGCTTGGTTCACGGTTTAAGAAACAAAGGATAATGGCTCAAAGTTTATTTGTACCCATCCCAATCTTCATGATGTTCTCCGATCCTATGCTCAGTTAACTTTGCATTTAAGTTCTAGCAGGTCTTGAAGCTGTAACATTGACATTCGATGATGGTTAAAGTACTGGAAGCTTATTTGGACAGGCGGTCATCCCTTTTTGTAATATTTTCTTTTTGTAATATCTTCTTTTGTCGAGGATTTTTAGCAACCTCTTTTTGACCTTGATTTTCTTATCCCTAACTTTTGCCTGGACTGTTTATTTTGAGATTACAGTCAGCGGGATGTTTTGATTTTGATAAGTCTCCTTCATAGGTTTTGACTTGACAATTTTTCTTTTTGATAGATGTTGACTGCCTGACTTAATGATTACGGGAATCCATCATTGATTGTGTTGACAACGGCTAGTATAATCGAATTAACTGAGTAACTACCCTGCCCCAGGTTATGATTAAGGGTTTAATTTGTATGAGAAAGAAACTTCTACTTCTTCGGCTCAAAGGGGTTGACGAGGGATTAACATCCTTATATCTCCACTGTTTAGGAATTGAAACAATGCCTGTACATCGTCAGCACAGTCTGTTCAAAAGCATATTGTATGAGGTTGCGGTATCATTTTCGTCATCCTCCCTCAAAAGGCTTACAGCTTTAGCAGGAGTTGAGTATCCCAAAACATATGCAAAGTAAAGACGCAATTTAAAATGAGTGATAGCGAAATGATTTGTTCAAGACAAACATATGCAATGCACTGATGATGATTATTAAAACAGATAATGTCTATCATGAGTCAAATGTTTAAATAAACAGAAAAGAAACTTGCAAATGAAAGTAGATCTAATGATCCAAAAGTTCGTCCGTCTAGACGCCAGTCAGTCTTGTCATGACTAGGCATAGGAGCGGTGATCACCACAGGAGTTTCAGGAGGGTTGAATTCAATTTTCACCAGTATCGATCATGTCTTGGATCTTGATCTTTAATGCCCAGCAACTATTGGTATCATGCCCGGGACTATCGGAATGGTAGGCACATCGCACGTTTGGATTGTGTTTAGCAGAGGAAGTGTTGATGGGTTGAGGAGGATCCTTCACAGTAATCATTCCTGCCTTCAACAGGTGTTGTAATGCCCGATCTAAAGGCATGTTAATTTTGGTGAATTGACGCTTAGGTGCATCTGGCTTGCGTCGTTGTTGCGGAGCTGGTGTAGAGATCAGAACTGCCCCCACAAATTGGTTGCGTTCATTAAGGCCTTTCTGGTTATGTGCAACATCAGTCATATGAGGTCCCTCAGGTGAATTGAAATCAGTGATCTTGTCATCGATTAAATCTTGGATCTTATGCTTCAATGGTCCACAATCTTATGTATCATGACCAGGACTATTCGACTGATAAGCACATCTTGCGTTGTACTTATACCCAAGAGCAGGATTGGCAGGACTTGAATATAGAGGTAATAGAGTCATCAAGTTCTGATTGAGCAATTGTTGTAGAACTTGAGACAGCGGCATGTGCCATGGAATAAACTTTGCTGCGTATGCTGATCCTTTTTCTTCTGGGTTAACAAGGTTTTTCAACTCGTCTTGCCCCCTGGCTAAGTTTAGAATCAAAACTTGGAACCGGATATTCTGAGCCTGAAGATTTTTGACTGATTGCTAGAGATCCATTTGTGCTGAAATAAACAACGAGAGAGAATGGGAAGCCTATTGCGGAAACCTGTTATGCAATGTTCATGAATGTAGATGCAATGTTTTCAAAGATCTTTAAGAAATTTAGTTTGCGACATTAGGAAATGATTGATCATCGCTTCGTCTGAAGAATCTTGGTCTTTGTCTTTAAATGTCCTTCTTTGAGAATCAAGCTCACCATATCGAGTGGGTCATCGCCTCTGATTCGGGATATCTTTGAATTTAAAGGTACGTGGCTAGAGGAAAATAAATCCTCTTGCCCCTTGATAGGTATCGTGTCTTTGAATTGGAAGACGTGTGGCTAGAGGAAAGTAAATCCTCTTGCCCCTTGATAGTTACCGAGCCTCTGAATTGGAAGGTATGTGGCCAGAGGAAAATAAATCCTCTTGCCCCTTGATGAGAATTCAGTCCTTGATAAGAGCACCTGAAATTGTGCGCTCTAAATTCCTAAGATCCTAGAAAGGGTTAGTTAACATGTGATGTTATGATGTCATGCGAATGCAATATAATAGGTAAAGAATAAGGTAATAAGGACGAATGTCCTACAAGCAAATCCTGCAAGGAAATAGAAGGGTTAGTAGCACACACAAGCAAGTTACACAAATGTCCTTAAGTTTAAAGGCGTGCATGGAGTTTAACTAGGTAACTACCTTTCCCCAAAGGTACTTCTATGGATAAGGATGATATCAGCAACGGGTTCTACCGAGTTATTCAGAATTGTCAGCCCTTCTAAAGCACCCTCGGACATGATACATTCGCATCATGCAATGATACTTTGAGAAAGAACCTATCTGAATTGTAGTATCGGGTAGCGACTAGGTTCTCAACATTTGTCAAGATTAGTCCCCCCACTACGTTCCTAAAGGCCAAGATGGGTTAAAGGTAACTAAAGGTCCTTGAGCTCCGGCGCACCCACAGGCACATACATAGACCTCCCTCATTTGAGAAAAGTATGCATATGGCTATGGAGTCCTAACTCAAGCGTGAACTTCATATTGACTCATCTCCCACATATGTGAAAGAGGTCGCCATGACTATGCCACTCATATCTTAAGTGTACTTGAATCCGGGTATAGGACTCGTCCTTCATTTAATTCTCGAAACAGCCCTGAAAAATAAAGCAAGCAAAACAAACATTAAGTGATCATAAGCTTTAAGGTAACCCCTCTTTTATTCGAAAAGTCCCCAACAGAGTCGCCAGTTCTGTAATACGGTGAACTGACTTTATCGAAAATGTCGCGGTAAGCAAGAGTCGCCACCGACTTTTATTTTATCCAAATTAACAGAAAGGCTAAAAGAACAGGAAAAGACCTTTTGAAAAGTTTTGAGTTCGGGGGGTAAGTTATACAAAGGGAAGGTGTAAGGCACCCTTTGTATCCATGGTTATCCATGGGCTCTTAATTGCTTAGCTCACTTTTTAAATTGTTTGAAATGTTTGAAGTGTCGTGTGTGAGTAGAAATTTGAATAAGAACTTTAGCTTGTAAATAACCGTAGTCTTTTTTAAAAGTATTTAAAAATTAGTGGGAAAAAGAGTTTGAATTTAAATTTGAATTTGAAAAAGAGCAAGCAATTACCCTAAGTTTGAAAAAATGTTCTTTTAGCTTTCTAGAGTGAAATGGTCTATCCATACCATAAAAAGGGTAGGAAGTCTTTCAATTGGATGTTTAAGGGTCATCGAGAATAATCATTCGCCACGAGACTGTCTCTACCATAAAGAGGGCAGGTAGTCTAAGGGAAGGATATAATAGTCATTTTATCTTTTTAGGCATCATGCGAGGATACCTTAGCAATTGGGACAATCATCACATTTTACCGAGGCAGCTTCGAGGGAGTTTCAATAACTTTGAAGGCAACATTTGCTTTAGGTATCCTCGGAATCGAGGGACTTGACTATTCTTAGGAAACAAGGCAACAGTAATAAGGCAACAAGGCAACCAGAGGGATTACCCTAAGGCTATGTTTGGGAGTTTGGAGGGGAAGGGAGGGGAGGGTTTTGGAAAATAGAAGGAATTGAGTGAAAATGATAAAAAGATTTTGGGTAGGAGGTTTTGGAGGGTTTGAGTTTATTCATAACACCAAAAACCCCATAAAATGGGGGAACTCAAAAATTGTATTGAAGGAGGGTTTTGGAGGGTTTTGAAGGGCTTACATAAATTTTCCAAATATCTTTTAGGTTGTTATACTGTTTTGAAAATTAAAAATTTAGTAATGATAATAACTCTTTTATCATTCTAAACAAATTCATTTTTTCAAAAAATGTCAAATATTTTCCTATATTTTTTTAAAATTTTGTTTTTGGAGGCCTTCCCCTCCCCTCCCCTCCAAACTCCCAAACATAGCCTAAAGGTGCGTGTGTGGCACAATCAGGTGGTTAATTCAGATATTTATCTTGTAATTAGTTATCCTAATTCAATTCATGGTTGCACTCCCTATATTACTAACCACAACAATTAATATTATTCAGAAATTTAAAAGCAGAGAAAATAAATGTTCCTACGCTATTACAATAAACACCTGCAGGGAAGGGGGAGATAAAAAGCAGAAAATAAGAGGGATGAATAATTAGTTTAATTATCTTTGAATGCCTTGATCTTCCTCGAACCCTCTATTGACTCTGAAAATCTTTTCGATTGGTATGGCGCATGGCTGAAGGATTTTGGTTACTCCTAAAAATTAGCCACGAAGAAGAAAAATGTTAGTGCATTAAAGATCTGAACAATTATAACGTGGCAGATCAAAAATTAAAATAATAATAATTTAGGCAAACAAATGAAAAATAAAAAAGGCTAAACCCCAAATGGGGAGCAAGTTAATCACCGTTAATAGAATAAATAAGGCAAGACAAATGACATAAGGCAGACAAAATTTTTGGAAAGAGGGTAACCCTGATTATTTTTAATAACTAAACAAACCTAAATTAAATTAATCATAATTATCAAAAAAAACTAAAACTAATTTAACTTAACAATAGAAGTTAATTTTATTAAAAATAAGTTGTTATTATATAAAAAATAGTTCTTTAAAAGAATTAATAAAAGTGTTGTTTTTAGAAAGGAATAAAGAAAAAAAAAGGAGAGAAAAAAAGAAACTCAGCTCTGGATTCTGTGTGACTGCTCCATGAGGGTGCATGATGAGAAAGTGGCCAGCAAAGTTGTTTGGCCAAAACAAGGTTAATGGCCAAATGAAGTACCTGCAAAAAAGGATAATAATAATGTTAATAATAATAATAATAATAATAATAATAATAATAATAATAATAATAATAATAATAATAATAATAACACAAGAAAAAAATTGGGGTTTAGAAAATTAAATTATGAACAAAATTACGAATAACCTAGATTTGGCCAAATACCAAAAGGTTTTTGGCCAAATATGAATAACCTTGAGAGTTAGTGAGAATAAGGGTTAGAATTGTTTTTTTTTAAAGTGTAGAACCTAGTGCTATTTATACATAAAAATTAGGTTAACAAAAATATTAAAAGAATCAATTAATTAATTAATAAATCTTAACACTAAATCAAATATAATTTGATTTTGATTTTTGAAATATTTAACTAATTATGTTGATTCTTTCCTAAACTATACAATTATACAATATTTAGAAATATGAACAAAATCTTTGTAAATCTTTTTTTTTCATGATTTTTGGACTAAAAATACAAAAAATAAAGATTTTAAAAAAATAATATTTTAAAAATGCCTAATAAATAAATACGAAAATAATAATTAAATGATGAAAAAATACTATTTTTTATTTTTTTTTAATATTTTATGATTTTTGGTGATTTTTTGACTAAAAAAAATTCATAAATATGAAAATTGACTATTTTAAAAAATGTCTATTTAATTAGTACAAAAATTAAAATTAAAATTAAAATGATAAAAAATGCAATTTTTGTGATTTTTGAATAAATGGAAATAAAGTTAGAACTAAAATTAAAAAGAAAGTAAAAGGGAAAATGTTAGAAGTGGGATTTGAACTCGGGACCTCACGCTAATGAAGCTTTCACGCTCAAATTCTTACTAATTGTGCCAATTCATTTATTCGAAATAAAATGGCGTTCGTAAGTATATGAGGGCAAATTTTGGGGAATGACAGGATCTCAGAATCTTCATTCTCCAAAGCCTTAAGAATCTCAGCCAGATTCTTTGGAGGTGTAGGAGCAACAACTTCTGAAGGGTATTCAACCTCAGGAATAACCATGTTAGGTGCCTTCTCAGAAGGATTCTCCCTAAGCCAGTTGAATAGCCACTGAAAATCTCCAGTTAGAATGAGAAATTGAGGTTTCCATACGACCATTGTTAGGCATGGTTCATCTTCCAGCTCATCCACAAACTTCTTCTCCTCAAGAGATCGCCAGTCTCTGATTGGATGATAATACTTACCATCATCAAGCTCCAGGCAGAAACCAGAAGAACCAGATGCTTCAGCAACACATCTCCTCTGGATGTTCATAGCATCAAGCTGAAAATCCCTTCTAAAAATATTCCATAAGCCCCTAATAGCAACATGATCCAACTTGGAGTCATGTGCAGCTCTCAGAGTTTCCATCCTTTTTCTGAACATAAGATTGAACAAGGCAAAAGCTATATCAATGGAGGGTTCAAGAGGGTTAAAGGTGAAAAGATAGTCAAGGTACAGAAGGCAATAAGGGTTGGGTTTTCTTGATGGTAAAGAATGTGTTAAAGAAGGTGGAGATTCTATGGTGAAGGAAGATGAAGATGGATTTTCAGAAGGTGTTGGGGGAATGGCATTTAGTGGTTCAGGATTCAGAATATGGGTAGAAGGAGGTGGTTGGAAACTGTTTGGGATGGTGAGGGAATCTTGGGGTTCAAAAGGAGGAGGCTTTTTCTTTGAGGAAGAGGCAATGTTATATGCACGAAAAGATTCCCTGATGCGCTTCTCACGGTATTCTTTGGATTGTACTTTGAGAGGATCATAGGTAATCTTCTACTTCTTAACTAGTTTAGCTTCTTCTTCTGAAGCTTTTCTCTTTAATCTCTTTTCTTTCTTCTTTTGTTCCTTCTTCTTCAACTCAGCCAGAGATGGAAGAACTCTTCCTCGAATCCATGCAGGATCAATAGAAGATTGAGCTTTGACACAAGACTTCAAATAACGCTTAACAAATTTGTCAAGCTCTTCTTTGAACAATTGAGCGAAGCTCTCAACAGGGACTCTTCTAGTCAGAATATCTGGAAATATTCTTGGAGTAGAAGTTACCTTCTCAATCAGAAGCATCCTTTGAAGATCAAAAGCATTCAGAATGTGTCCTTGAATGACAGTTAAGAACTTGGGCGTACCAACAGTTCTCAGAATGCCCAGCAAGTCACTTTCTATCAGAATGTCTGAAATCATTCTGGCAAGAGGAATGGTGTTTTTCTTGAAATCTGGAAACTTCTTGCGTTCTTCATCTCTTGATTCTTTAATATTTGTCTTCAAACGTTGAAATAGAATGCTTGAGAGATTAACCTCAGTACCTTTTCCAATGCAGTAAAGAACATACTTCTGATCCTGATTTACATATGTAGAGGCAGGAGATCGCTTTCTATGATAAAGAGATCCTAGAATAATCTCAGACCAAACTCTGTAGAACGGATTCAACGAAGTAATTTGTTGAGACGCAGATCCAAAGGTAGTAGACACTTCTTTATCAACTCTTTCCCAATCAACTCTACCAGGAAGAGCACCTGTGACTCCTTCAAAATCATCAAGACTATAAAGCTTCCTTATCATCTTCTTAGTTACAACAACTTCATGCCCTAATACGAAGGAGATGATAGCAGTTGGAGTAACTGTTGCATAAGTCTAGAAATCCTTAACCAAAAGAGGATAAACTGGTCCAACCAGTCATTCAAAGTAGTTCGACCATCCTTGTGCCAGCATTGCAGCCTTTTTTTGGAAATCATGTTCCCACAGATTTTCAAAATCAACCATTGTTTCACAGAGAACTTCCAGTTCATTTGATGGAATAGAACAGGTCTTCAATGGAGCGTAGCCATATTTGTGTTGAACAAGATGAGCAGAAGACATTTTCCTTTGAGTACTTGAAGATGAAAGCATGAAGTTTCTCTGAGATTCGGTTTAGAACTAGGGTTTATGTAGACAACGAGAGAGAGAGAGAGAGAGAGAGAGAGAGAGAGAGATGAATGTAAAGAGATGAAATGTTGTGGAGATGAGTATATATAGATACGGATTTGAAATGAAATGCAATATGCGTTTGAATGAACATGGTTATAGAAAAAATATGGAATCAAATGCATTGAATGAGAAATGACGTTAGGAGAGATAACGTATTATTTGAAAAGATTTGCATAGTTACCTAGGGCGGCGTCTCCTCAACTGCACGCGTACTTGTCCAAATAGAGTGAACACGCGTTCATCTTCTAGAAAGCTGGTGACAGCTATTTTGCTTTAAAAGAGATTCTGAATCAACTTAGATAATGAAACGTTAGTAATAACAGAATCAGAACTTCTAATTGATCAACATCAGAACTTCTTATAAGAAGATAAAACAAAACCATTTCAGAACTAATCCATACGTCAGAACTTCTCATCTTCTCATTCTGGGCAAAAATCCATACTGATATTCTTCAGAATGAACTTAAACCTATCTTCAGCAAGGGGTTTTGTAAAGATATCAGCCCATTGATGGTCTGTATCAACAAAGTTCAAAGATAGAACACCCTTCTGAACATAGTCTCTAATGAAATGATGTTTGATCTCAATATGTTTAGCTTTGGAATGTAAGATAGGATTCTTAGATAAACATATAGCAGAAGTATTATCACAGAAGATAAGAATGTTACTCTCATATATCTGATAATCTTCTAGCTGACTCTTCATCCAGAGGCATCTGTGTGCTACACCCAACAGCAGCAACATATTCTGCTTCTGTAATAGAGAGGGCAATGGTAGCTTGCTTCTTACTGTACCAGGAGATCAGATGACTTCCAAGAAATTGACAACTTCCAAAAGTACTCTTTCTTTCAATTCTATCTCCAGCGTAATCAGCATCACAGTATCCTACTAAGTTGTATTCTTTAGATCTTCTGTAGACTAAACTAACATTAGTAGTACCTTTCAGATACCTCATAATTCTCTTAACAACTGTTAAGTGAGATTCTCTAGGATCTGATTGGAATCTTGCACACAGACAAACACTGAATAAAATATCAGGTCTAGAAGCAGTGAGATATATAAGAGATCCAATGATACCTCTGTACAACTTCTGATCCACCTTCTTACTTACCTCATCCTTACCTAGGACACATGTTGGATGCATAGGAGTTTTGGCTTCTTTGCTTTCAGAAAGATTAAACTTCTTCAGAAGTTCTTTCACATACTTGGTGTGATGAACATATGTTCCATCAGAAGTTTGATTGATTTGAATCCCAAGAAAGTACTTGAGTTCTCCCATCATGCTCATCTCGAACTCAGCCTGCATAGACTTAGCAAACTCCTTTCCAAGTGTAGCATTAGATGTTCCAAAGATAATATCATCAACATAAATTTGACAAATTAAAATATCTTTCTTAAAGGTTTTACAGAAGAGAGTAGTATCCACTTATCCTCTAGTGAAACCATTGTTCAGAAGGAAAGAACTTAATCTTTCATACCAAGCTCTAGGAGCTTGCTTCAATCCATACAATGATTTCTTTAATTTGAAAACATGTTCTGGAGACTTAGAGTCTTCAAAACCAGGAGGTTGGTGGACATATACTTCTTCTTCTATATAACCATTTAAGAAGGCACTCTTAACATCCATCTGATATAGAGAGATGTTATGTTGAGTGGCAAAAGAAATCAATAAGCGAATAGATCCTAACCTAGCCAATAGTGCAAAGGTTTCTGTATAGTCAACCCCTTCTTGCTGACTATAGCCCTGAGCAACCAGTCTGGCTTTGTTTCTTACAACTTCTCCTTTTTCGCTTAACTTGTTTCTGAAGACCCACTTGGTTCCAATGATGTTGAATCCTTTTGGTCTAGGAACAAGATCCCATACGTCATTCCTTGTAAACTGATTAAGTTCTTTTTGAATGGCAATTATCCAGTCTGCATCTTCTAGAGCTTGATCAACAGAAGTTGGCTCGATCAGAGAAACAAGACCTAATTGTCCTTCTGCATTGTTCTTAAGGAATGATTCTGTTCTGATAGGATCTTCTTTCTTTCCAAGAATGACATCTTCTGAGTGAGCAGAGGTGAGTCTAGAAGATCTTCTGACAGTTGGTTCTTCAGAAATTCTGAGGTTCTCTAAAGAAGCAACAACTTGATCTTCTGATCCTTTGCTTCTGGGTTCTCTAGCTTCTGAGTCATAGACTTCAATATCTGCAAAATTCTCAAACTGCTTTGGCTTTTCAAGACCAAGCTTATCATCAAATCTGATATTAATTGATTCTTCAACAATCAATGTTTCAGTATTGTATACTCTGTAGCCTTTTGAGCGTTCCGAATATCCAAGAAGGAAACACTTATGTGCCTTCGAATCAAACTTACTCGGATGATCCTTAGTGTTCAGAATATAACAAGTACATCCAAAAGGATGAAAATATGAAATGTTGGGCTTTCTGTTCTTCCACAATTCATAAGGAGTCTTATTAAGAATAGGTCTTATAGAGATTTTATTCTGAATATAACATGCAGTATTTATTTCTTCTGCCCATAAATGCTTAGCCATATTGGTTTCGTTGATCATGGTTCTGGCCATTTCTTGTAGAGTCCTATTCTTTCGCTCTACAACTCCATTTTGCTGCGGAGTTCTAGGGCAAGAGAAATCATGGGCAATACCATTTTCTTTGAAGAACTCCTCAAAGAATCTGTTCTCAAATTCGCCATATGATCACTTCTGACCTTTGTGACTTTACACTCTTTCTCAGATTGAATCTGAGTGCAGAAGTCAAAGAACACTGAATGAGACTCATCCTTGTGTTTCAAGAACTTTACCCATGTCCAGCGGCTATAATCATCTACGATGACTAATCCATATTTCTTCCCTCTGACAGAAGCTGTTTTGACTGGGCCAAACAGATCAATGTGCAGAAGTTCTAGCGGCCTAGAGGAAGAAACAACATTCTTAGACTTCAATGCAGGTTTGGAGAACTTTCCCTTCTAACATGCTTCGCAAAGAGCATCTGATTTATATTTCAGATTTGGGAGTCCTCTGACCAGATTTAGTTTGTTAATTTGAGAAATCTTTCTCAAACTAGCATGGCCTAATCTTCTGTGCCAGACTCATTGCTCTTCGCTAATAGACATAAGACAAGTTACCTTCTGATTCTTAAGATCTTGAAGATCAATCTTGTAAATGTTGTTCTTTCTCTTTCCTGGAAATAGGATTGAGCCATCCTTCTGACTTACAGCCTTGCAAGACTTTTGATTGAAGATTATGTCATAACCATTGTCACTTAATTGACTTATGGACAATAAGTTATGCGCTAATCCTTCTACAAGAAGTACATTAGATATGGAAGGAGAGTTACCAATACTTATGGTTCCAAAGCCAATTATTTTGCCCTTCTGATCTCCTCCAAACTTAACTTCTCCAGCGGACTTAAGCACCAGGTCTTGGAACATAGACCTTTTTCCCGTCATGTGCTGCGAGCACCCAGAGTCCAGGTACCATGACATGCTTTGCTTTTTCTTCTTTGCTGCCAAGGATATTTGCAACAGAAATTATCTTCTCCTTAGGTACCCACAACTTCTTGGGTCCTTTCTTGTTAGTTTTCCTCAAGTTCTGATTGAACTTGGGTTTAGCATGATAAACAACAGGAGGTACAGTATGATATTCTAGGTTTAGCAGCATGATATTTTCTAGGTTGTGTCACATGCTTCTTAGTGTGTGTAACATGAAAGCTTTTGGCATGTGAAGTGAGCCTAATATCATGGGAGTGGCCATACTTGAACTGATCATACAATGGCTTGTATGTGATTTCCATATCATCTACAGGTTCAAGTTTGTATGGGGTATCACCCTCATAGCCAATGCCAACTCTCTTGTTTCCAGAAACAACATATATCATAGAAGCAAGATGACTTCTGCCAATACTTCTAGATAAGAATTTCTTGAAACTCAAGTCATATTCTTTAAGAATATGGTTCAAGCTTGGAATAGATTCTTCTGAACCAGAAGATGACTCAGCATCTTTGGATAGTTTTAAAACTTTTTCTTTAAGTTCAGAATTTTCTAATTCAAGCTTCTTAGTTTCAGATACAAATAGCTTTCTCAGCTTTTTGTACTTGATACTAAGATTAGCCTTGATTTCAAGAATTTCAGCTAAACTGGAAGCAAGCTCTTCTCTAGTTAGATCAGAAAATACCTCTTCAGAGTCAGATTCTGATTCTGATGTAGATTCTGCTTCATCATCCACAGTAACCATCAGCGCAATGTTTGCCTGCTCGCCTTCAGAGTCTGATTCTGATTCTGATGAATCTGAATCATCCCAAGTTGCCATAAGACCCTTCTTTTTATGAAACTTCTTCTTGGGCTTCTCCTTCTGAAGATTTGGACACTCATTCTTGTAGTGACCTGGCTCATTGCACTCGTAGCATTGTGACCTTCTTCTTGTCAGATCTTATGCTTCTAGAAGATTCTCCTCTTTCAGGCTTCTTAGAACTTCTGAAGTTCTTGAACTTCCTTTGTTTGCTCTTCCAGAGTTGGTTTACCCTTCTGGAGATCATAGACAGTTCATCTTCTTCTTCTTCTGATTCTGATTCTTCAGAATCTTGTTCTTCTGCCTGAAATGCGTTAGTACATTTTTTATAATTAGATTTTAACGCAATAGATTTACCTTTCTTCTGAGGTTCGTTAGCATCTAGCTCAATTTCATGACTCCTCAAAGCACTGATCAATTCTTCAAGAGAGACTTCGTTCAGATTCTTGGCAATTTTGAAAGCAGTCACCATTGGACCCCATCTTCTTGGCAAGCTTCTGATGATCTTCTTGACGTGATCAGCCTTGGTGTATCCCTTGTCAAGAACTCTTAATCCAGCAGTTAGAGTTTGAAATCTTGAGAACATTGTTTCAATGTTTTCATCATCCTCCATCTTGAAGGCTTTGTATTTCTGGATCAAGGCAAGAGCTTTGGTCTCCTTGACTTGGGCATTTCCTTCATGAGTCATTTTCAATGATTCATATATGTCATAGGCAGTTTCTCTGTTTGATATCTTCTCATATTCAGCATGAGAAATAGCATTCAGTAGAATAGTCCTACACTTGTGATGAATTTTGAATTCTTTCTTTTGATCATCACTCATTTCTTGTCTTGTCAGCTTTACTCCTCTAGCTTTCACTGGATGTATGTAACCATCCACAAGCAAGTCCCACAAATCACCATCTAGACCCAGAAAATAACTTTCCAATCTATCTTTCCAATATTCAAAGTTTTCACCATCAAATACTGGTGGTCTAGTGTAGCCATTGTTTCCATTTCCATTGTGTTGCTCAGCAGAGCAAGATGTAGATGTAGGTGGTGGAGTTTCAACCATCTTGACTTAGTGTTTTTCTCTTCCTGAATCTTTTCTAAACACGGTTAAGTGCTTGCACCTTAGAACCGGTGCTCTGATACCAATTGAAGGATAGAAAAACACTTAGAAAGGGGGGGTTTGAATAAGTGTAACTTTAAAAACTCTTAAGATAAAAACAATTGCACAATGATTTTTATCCTGGTTCGTTGTTAACGAAACTACTCCAGTCCACCCCCTTAGAGTGATTTACCCCACCTGAGGATTTAATCCACTAATCAATGTTGATTACAATGGTTTTCCACTTAGATACCCTCTAAGTCTTCTAGAGTATTCTGATCACAACCTGATCATTCTAGGAACACAATGCTTAGATACCCTCTAAGACTTCTAGAGAATCCGATCACAACTTGATCTCCTCTAGTTCTTTACAAATGAATGTAAACAAATTCTTATAAGAGTTATACAATGCTTCTTAATAAGCTATAATCACAACTGTGATATTTCTCTTAAGTTTAAGCTTAATCTCACTAAGATATTACAACAGTAATAAAGTGAGGTTGAAGATGAAGTTTGAGAGCTTTTCACTTTAACAGCGTTTCTGTATGTTTGCGTAGAGTGTTGTTTTCAGCTTCTCATCAGAATTTCTATTTATAAGCGTTTTGAGAAGATGGCCGTTAGGAGCATTTAATGCGTTGCGTGATCCGTACAGCATTGCATTTAATGTTTCACTCTTTTGTCAACTACCTCGAGCCTTGCTTTTCCTGCTTTAACTGACTTTGCCTTTAATAGCTTCTAACATTCCTTTTGTCAGTCAGCGTAGCCTGCCATCTTGTACTTGCTTCTAATCTGATCTTTGTAGATACAACGTTTGAATTAATCAGAGTCAAACAGCTTGGTGCAGAGCATCTTCTTGTCTTCTGACCTTGAAGTGCTTCTTAGCGTGATTCCATAAGAACTTCAGTGCTTCTGCTTCTGATCTCAAGTTCTTCTGATGCTTCAATAGACCATGTTCTGATTCTGCTTGACCATCATCTGATGTCTTGCGAGAGCATGTTTTGATGTTGCATACTTGAACCTTTTGAGTCAGTGCTTCTTGCGCTGAATTGTGCATACTCTTCATATATTTCGTGAAATGGAAAATGCATAGGATTAGAGTACCACATTATCTTATACAAAATTCATATACATTGTTATCATCAAAACTAAGAATATTGATCAGAACAAATCTTGTTCTTACATGGTCATCATCTGGAATAGCTGGTGACAGCTGTTTTGCTTTAGCAGAAGTTCTGTATCATGCTTAGACATATGAAACATTAGCAATAACAGAATCAGAGTGTCTAAAAGATCAAACATAACCAGAACATCTGATAAGAAAATAAATAAGCATTTCAAATCTAAACCATATAACAGATCTTCTCAACACCTTCATTCTGGGCATAAATCCATATTGATATTCTTCAGAATGAACTTAAACCTATCTTCAGCAAGGGGTTTTGTAAGGATATCAGCCCACTGATGTTCAGTATCAATAAAGTTTAAAGAAAGAACACCCTTCTGAACATAGTCCCTAATGAAGTGATGTTTAATCTCAATATGTTTAGCTTTAGAATGCAAGATAGGATTCTTAGATAAACAAATAGCAGAAGTATTATCACAGAATATAGGAATGTTACTCTCATATATCTGATAGTCTTCTAGCTGACTTTTCATCCAGAGCCATCTGTATACTACATCCAGCAGCAACATATTATGCATCTGTAGTAGATAATGCAATTGTGGCTTGCTTCTTGCTGTACCAGGAGATCAGGTGACTTCCCAGAAACTGACAGCTTCCTGAAGTACTTTTCCTTTCAACTCTATCTCCAGCGTAATCAGCATCACAATATCCTACTAAGTTGTATTCTTCAGATCTTCTGTAGACTAAACCAACGTTAGTAGTACCTTACCTAATACACACGTAGGATGCATTGGAGTATTTGCTTCTTTGCTTTCAGACAGATTAAACTTCTTCAGAAGCTCTTTGACATACTTAGTCTGATGAACATAAGTTCCTTCAAAGGTTTGATTAATCTGAATGCCTAGGAAGTACTTGAGTTCTCCCATCATGCTCATCTCAAATTCTGCCTGCATAGACTTAGCAAACTCCTTTTCAAGTGTAGCATTAGATGTTCCAAATATAATATCATCAACAAAAATTTGGCAAATTAAAATATCCTTTTTAAAGGTTTTACAGAAGAGAGTTGTGTCTACTTTTCCTCTTGTGAAACCATTATCCAGAAGGAAAGAACTTAATCTTTCATACCAAGCTCTGGGAGCTTGCTTCAATCCGTATAATGATTTCTTTAATTTAAAAACATATTCTGGAGACTTGGAGTCTTTAAAACTAGGAGGTTGGTGGACATAAACTTCTTCATTTATATAACCATTTAAGAAGGCACTCTTAACATCCATCTGATACAGAGTGATTTTATTTTGAGTGACAAAAGAAATTAATAGACAAATAGATTCTAACCTGGCCACTGGTGCAAAGGTTTCTGTATAGTCAATACCTTCTTGCTGACTATAACACTGAGCAACCAGCCTGGTTTTGTTTCTGATGACTTCACCTTTCTCACTCATCTTGTTTCTGAAGACCCATTTTGTTCCAATGATATTAAATCATATAGGTCTTGGAACCAGATCCCAAACATCATTCCTTGTAAACTGATTTAACTCTTCTTGCATGGCAATTATCCAGTCAGCATCTTTCAGAGCTTGATCAACAAAAGTTGGCTCAATCAAAGATACTAGACCAAATTGACATGCTGCATTGTTCTTCAGGAATGCTCTTGTTCTGATGGGATCATCTTTCTTTCCAATGATAACATCTTCTGGATGAGCAGAGTTGATTCTAGAAGATCTTCTGAGTGTTGGCTCTTCAAATATTCTGAGATTCTCTAAAGACGCTGCAACTTGATCTTCTGATACATCTTTACTCTTGGGTTCTTCATGATTTGAGTTAGAGATATCTATATCTGCAAAATTCTCAAACTGCTTTGGCTTTTCATTGCCAAGCTTATCATCAAATCTGATATTGATTGATTCTTCAACTACCAGAGTTTCAGTATTGTATACTCTGTAACCTTTAGAGCGTTCAGAATATCCAAATAGAAAACACTTTTGAGCTTTAGAATCAAACTTGTTCAGATGATCTTTAGTATTCAGAATATAGCATACACATCCAAATGGATGGAAATATGAAATGTTGGGCTTTCTGTTCTTCCACAATTCATAAGGAGTCTTATTTAGAATAGGTCTTATGGAGATTCTATTATGAATATAACATGCTGTGTTAATTGCTTCTTCCCAGAAATGCTTAGCCATATTAGTCTCATTGATCATGGTTCTGGCCATTTCTTGTAGAGTCCTATTCTTTCGTTCTACAACTCTATTTTGCTGTGGAGTTCTAGGACAAGAGAAATCATGGGCAATACCATTTTCTTTGAAATAGATTTCAAAGAATCTGTTATCAAATTCACCACCATGATCACTTCTAACTTTCATGATTTTGCATTCCTTTTCAGCTTGAATCTGAGTACAGAAGTCAAATAACACAGAATGTGATTCATCCTTGTGTTTTAAGAACTTTACCCATGTCCATCTGCTATAGTCGTCTACGATGACTAATCCATATTTCTTCCCTCTGATTGATGCTGTTTTGACTGGGCCAAAAAGATCAATGTGCAGAAGTTCTAATGGCCTAGAGGAAGAGACAACATTTTTAGACTTGAATACGGGTTTTGAAAACTTCCATTTCTGACATGTTTCGCAAAGAGCATCTGATTTATATTTCAGATTAGGGAGTCCTCTGACCAGATTGAGTTTGTTAATCTGAGAGATCTTTCTCAAACTAGCATGACCCAATCTTCTGTGCCAGACCCACTGCTCTTCGCTAACAGACATAAGGCAAGTAACCTTTTGATTCTTAAGATCTGAAAGATCAATATTATAAATGTTGTTCTTTCTCTTGCCTGTAAATAGGATTGAGCCATCCTTCTGACTAATATCTTTACAAGACTTTT
Organism: Vicia villosa; assembly: GCF_029867415.1. Lineage (NCBI taxonomy): Eukaryota > Viridiplantae > Streptophyta > Magnoliopsida > Fabales > Fabaceae > Vicia > Vicia villosa. The sequence continues at coordinate 43,634,390 of NC_081185.1, forward strand.
GATTAAAGATTATGTCATAACCATTGTCACTTAATTGACTTATGGACAATAAGTTATGAGCTAATCCATCTACTAAAAGAACATTAGTTATAAAGGGAGAGTTACCAATACATATGGTTCCAAAGCCAATGATTTTGCCCTTCTGGTTCCCTCCAAACTTTACTTCTCCAGCAGATTTAAGTTCCAGATCTTGGAACATAGACCTTCTTCTCGTCATGTGTCGTGAGCACCCAGAGTCAAGGTACCATGACATGTTTGTCTTTTGAGCTTTGAAGGAGATCTACAACAAGAATTATCTTATCCTTAGGTACCCACATTCATTTAGGTCCTTTGGGGTTAGTCCTTCTCAAGTTCTAATTGAACTGAGATTTAGCATGAGGTTTAACATAAGATTTTCTAAAGTGTGCAACAGCATATTTCTTTGTGTGTGTTATGTGGAAACTCTGAGAGTGTGATGTATGTTTGATATCATGAGAATGGCCATACTTGAACTGTTCATACAAAGGTTTGTATTTGATACTCATCTCATCAACAGGTTCAAGTTTATATGGGGTTTCACCCTCAAAGCCTATGCCTATTCTCTTGTTTCCACTTACACCATATATCATAGAGGCTAGCTGACTTCTGCCTATACCTCTAGATAAGAACTTTCTGAAGCTCAAGTCATATTCTTTCAGAATATTGTTAGTGCTTGGAATAGACTTTTCTGAACTTGAAGATGATTAAACATCTTTAGTTAATTTTAAAACTTTTTCCTTAAGTTCAGAATTCTCTATTTCAAGTCTCTTAGTTTCTAGAAACTAGATCATCTCTAGTAAGTTCAGAAAATACCTCATCAGAGTCTGAATCAGAGGTAGACTCTTCACCAGCTTCAATTGTTGCCATGAGTGCTATGTTGGCCTGCTCATCTTCAGAGTCTGACTCTTAATCTGATGAATCAGAGTCACCCCAAGTAGCCATAAGACCTTTCTTCTTTTTAAATCTTTTCTTGGGCTTTTCCCTCTGAAGCTTTGGACATTCATTCTTGTAGTGTCCAGGCTCTTTACATTCATAGCACGCCACCTTCTTTTTGTTGGATCTTCTGTGTTCAGAAGACTCTCCCTTTTCAGGTCTTTTGAAGTTCTTGAACTTCTTGAACCTTCTCTGCTTACTCTTCCAGAGTTGATTTACTCTTCTGGATAAGAGAGATAGTTCATCTTCTTCTTCTTCTGACTCTGACTCGTCAGATTCTCCTTCTTCAGCCTGAAAAGCGTTAGTGCATTTTTTATTATTAGATTTTAATGCAATAGACTTACCTTTCTTTTGAGGCTCATTTGCATCCAGCTCTATCTCGTGACTTCTCAGGGCACTAATCAGCTCCTCAAGAGAAACTTCATTCATATTCTTGGCAATCTTGAAAGCAATCACCATGGGTCCCCATCTTCTGGGTAAGCTTCTGATGATCTTCTTTACATGATTAGATTTGGTGTAGCCTTTATCAAGCACTCTCAATCCAGCAGTTAGAGTTTGGAATCTATAGAGCATTGCTTCAATGTTTTCATCATCTTCCATTCTGAATGCTTCATATTTCTGGATTAGAGCTAAAGCCTTTGTCTCCTTTACTTGAGCATTTCCCTCATGAGTCATCTTTAGAGATTCAAAGATATCATGAGTTGTTTCTCTGTTTGTTATCTTCTCATACTCAGCATGAGAGATAGCATTTAACAATATGGTCCTTGACTTGTGATGATTCTTGAATTCTTTCTTTTGGTCATCACTCATAGCTTGTCTTGTAATCTTGACTCCACGAGTGTTTACAGGATGTGTGTAACCATCCAACACTAAGTCCCATAAGTCACCATCTTGACAAAGAAAGTAACTTTCAAGTCTATCCTTCTAATACTCAAAATTTTCACCATCAAAGACAGGTGGTCTATTGTAACCATTGAAGCTACTGCTTCCATTGTTACCATTGTTTTACTCAGGAGGAGGAGTAAATGAAGTTGTTTCAACCATTTTGATTTTGTGTTTTTCTCCCTGAATCTTTTGTCTGACACGGTTAAGTGCTTGCACCTAGAACCGGCGCTCTGATGCGAATTGAAGGAGTGAAAAACACTTAGAAAAGGGGGATTGAATAAGTGTAACTTCTCAAAATGGTAGATAAAAAAAAAAAGAATACAATTATTTTTATCCTGGTTCATTGTTAACTAAACTACTCCAGTCCACCCCTTACAAGGTGATTTACCTCAACTGAGGATTTAATCCACTAATCAAACTGATTACAATGGTTCTCCACTTAGATACCCTCTAAGTCTTCTATAGTCTACAGATCACAACTTGATCACTCTAGTAAATCCTTTTACAATCAATGTAAAATAAATGTTTACAAGAGTATAACTTGCTTCTAATAAAGCTGTAATCACAAAGTGATATTTCTCTTAAGTTCTAGTTCTTAACACTCACTAAGATATTACAAAGTTGTGAGGTTGAAGATGAAGTTCTTCTTTTAATTTTCAGTTTAACAGCGTTTCGGTGTATTTGCGCAAAAGTGTTGTTTTCTTCTTCTGAATCAGAACTTATATATATAGGCGTTGAGAGGACATGACCGTTGGGAGCATTTAATGCTTTGCGTGAATAGTACAATGCTGCATTTAATGTTTCACACTTTTGTCAACTACCTCGAGCCATACTTTTACTGCTTTTACTGACTTTGCCTTTTGTAGCTTCTAACGTTCCTTTTGTCAGTCAAAGATTTGACGTTATAGCCTTTTCATCTTGTACTTTCTTCTGGACTCAAAATGTGTAGAATAGACGTTTGAATTTCAGAGTCTTCAGCTTTGGTGCAGATGCAACTTCTGTCTTCAGACTTGAAGTGCTTTGAGCGTGATACCATCAGAGCTTCGGAGCTTTTACTTATGACTGCCATCTTCTGATGCTTTCCAGATCATGTTCTGATTCTGCAGGACCATCTTCAGATGTCTTGCCAGACCATGTTCTGATGAAGCCATCAAGAACTTCTGGGTCAGTGCTTCTGAACGCTGATTTGTGCATACTCTTTTATACTTTTTCTAAAATGGAAAACGTGAATAATTAGAGTACCACATTCTCTTATACAAAATTCATACATAATGTTATCATCAAAACTAAGAATATTGATCAGAACATTTCTTGTTCTAACATTTACTTTTCCGCATTTTAATTTATGTACAATATAACTACGTGGTTAGTAAATTAGGGAGTGAAAACCATGAATTGAACTTAGAATCACTAATTTTATAAGATAAAATATCCGAATTGAATCACCTGATTGTGGCACACACACACCTTTATGGTAACCTCTCTTATGCTGCCTTTCGATTTAAAAATAGTCAAGTCCCTCGAATACGAGGATACCTTAGTCTGCTTCCTATGAATAAAGTCATCATACAAAGATCATAGTCCCTTTAATGTTGCATACGATAAAAGATCTTGTCCCTCGATTAAATGATGATAGTCCCTTCGATTGCTAAGATATCCTTACTTGTTGCCTAAATGACTATTCTCATCAATACATATGACCTCCTACCCTTCTTATGGTATGGACAGCCTTATGGCAAACGATGACTCTCGATGACCCGCACATCCAATGAAAAGACTACCTACCCTCCTTATGGTATGGATAGCCCTTTCAAACGAAATCTTAAAGAACAAGAAAGACAAACTTAGGGTAGGTGCTCTTAAACGCTTGCTCTGCATTCAAACTTTCAAATTACTTTTCACACCTCCTTTTTAAAACAATTTTCAAAAGGCTACGCTTATTTACAAGCTAAAGTCCTTATTTAAATCTTTTCAATTCACACACGACACTCTTTCAAACAATTTAAACAAACAAGTGAGCTAAGCAATTAAGAGCCCATGGATAACCATGGATACAAAGGGTGCTTATACCTTCCCTTTGTATAACCTACCCCCCGGACTCAAAATCTTTTAAAGGTCTTTCCTGTTCCTTTTGCCTTTCCAATTGGATAAAATAAAAGTCGGTGGCGACTCTTGCTATCCGCAACATTTCTAAAAGTCAGTTCTTCCACCGTATTACAACAGTTTTGTGGGGGGTATTTCTGTGATGTTGACTCTGTGGGGATGTAATGATGACTTGGGTTGTCATCCTAATTCCTAGAGCCTGGTGTAATTGTTGTTTCTATCCGCTTTTCATGTACTCATAAGTGGATATTTATTGTCAGATGCATATAATCATTCAAAGCAAACATTGGACTTATGCAAACAAAACAGATAAAGTAAAAAAATTCGAATTGGAAGAGGAACTATATTAATTGCAAAAGTGAGCCTATATACAGGCAGTTTATACAAAAGAGACAGAGATCCTAGTAAGAGGAAGTCATCAGAAAAGATTGAAAATACAGGCAGTTTCTGTATTAATTGCTTTGAATGCAAAAGTGTATTAATTGCAAAAGTGGGCCTATATACAGGCAGTTTCTGTCTTCGTTGGTGCCTAGATTTACAAGCTCGATCGGCTCTTCGTGTGGCTGTATAGCCCTTTCCTCTTGCTGTAGTAGTCTGGAAAGTTCTCCTGGCACTTCAAAACCTTCCTCACCTTCGTCTTCGGCTTGGTAGATCGGATTATCGTAGTCATATTTAGCAATAGCAGAGTCGTTATCGACGGGATCCGAAGTGGACATGGATCTGCAGTTTGTTATGTGGGTGTGTGTAAGAACACATAGCTTTTTGTGAAAAGGTAGTAAAGTAAAAGAAAAGACAGAGAGTGCAGAATTTGAATGCAAAAGTCCAATGCTTTATTGAATGAAAATATGTGAATGACAAATAATAACCCTCACAATGAGCCATGGTGCCCCGGTCAAGGCATTAGGCTTAAAGTCTTATTATTCATAGTTATGAAACATAAAACATAAAAACAATTACTCCTGACTAAAGGAGATTGGCATAACATCCTTCGCCATCCAATTGTTGAGCCCGTCGCCAGTAGTAGGGAAGATCCAGTTGTTGGTGTCGAAATCACCATCATTGTCTTCTATAGCATGAACTCCATCTTTGTTGATGCGGAACAAAGGTTCACCAGCACGATCGCGATGTATCATCTTATGGCCTTTGGAAGTGAAGCCTAAACCAAACTTGTCAAATTTGAATGGAAAGTCGAGCAACTGACCCCAAATAGTACAACTCCTTCTTCAACCATAGCTCTGGCATCCTTTAACGAGGACATCTTTGGTGGAACTCTAGTGATTTTGGGAGTGACAGGAGCGTTAGCAGGCATGACTCGTGGAACCACTTCAAAAGCTTGACAGGGAGTTTTGATGAATTCGCCTTCCATCTCAATATATCGGAATGACTGAAGATGGCTCACCATATATTCTTCTTCTCCACAGACAGTAACAATTTTCCCCTTCACTGGGTACTTCAACTTCTGATGTAAGATAGAGGTAACAACGCCTACCCCATGTATCCAGGGGCGTCCAAGCAAACAAGAATAAGTCGGGCGAATATCCATCACAAAGAAAATAGAGTCAAAAGTCAAGGAACCTATTTTGATTGGCAGGTTGAGCTCTCCAAGTACTGTTCTTTTCGAACCATCAAAAGCTTTCACGATTATGTCACTGGGCTTCATAACCACCTCTCTAACACCAAGTATGTCTAGAGCACTTTTCGGAAAGACATTCAGAGCGGAGCCAGTATCCACCAACACATGAGACAATGTAGTGCCCTTGCATTCCATAGAGACGTGCAAGGCTTTGTTATGTTTCCTTTTGGCAGAAGTCAGATCAGCATCGGAAAAGCCTAAACCATTGCATGTGGTCAGGCTAGTAATACAATTTTCGAATTGGTCAGCAGAAGTTTCTTGCGGCACGTGAGCATTCTTCAGAAGTTTCACCAAGGCTTTAGCATGAGCCTCAGAGCACAGCAATAGAGCTAGCATGGAAATTTTGGACGGAGTTTATCCTAATTGTTCCACAACATTGTAGTCGCTCTTCTTAATGATCTTAAGGATTTCTTCCATCTCTTGCTTGGAAGTGTCTTCAATAGCTTTCTTTGGTATTTGTGTCGGAACAGGCTGGGTCACTTGAGCATCAGGAGTTGGCTCAATGACAGGAATGCGGACTGGCACAATCGTGTCCTTTGAATGAGAGATATCTGGAGAATACACTCTTCCAGTTCTGGTTATTTTGCTGGATCCTGTGATATTGTCGACATCAAGATTAGCAACTTCAGCAATGCTATCTTCAATGGTCAATGCTCTTGCTTGACGCCATGATAATAAACTTCGGATCCATAATTCCAAGGTATAACTTTGTCAGAGGAATACGGGACTGGTCTGGGCGAGGTAATAATCAGAGGTGCCACTCTAGGTGTAGAATCGTCAACAGTGATCCTTATTGTGTTAATGTCAGCATAATTTTTCTTGATATCTTCAATTGCAATCTTGTAGCTTTCGGGGGCGGTATATTTCACCATGAAATCAAATTTCCCCCTTGGCTGCCCCAAGGTATCCCAAACTTCTGGTATTGATTTGTCTTCAATCTTCAGATTTTTGAAAACATCTTCGCTTGAACTCTCTACAGACAGAGTTGTCATGAATAACACTTCTCGATTGTCCGTTAGGCGTTGAACACGTCTCTTCAGCCAGGTACATCCATTGGATTCGGTTACGCACCAACAGAAGTCGTCAAAGCATCTTGGAAATAAGCTGGCTTGCAACAGATTGTTCTTGATAGTCATCAGGGGAGTAGTCAGTTCACTCACATCAAAGACATTGGAATCACTGTCAATATCATTGGCACTTTTGCCATGGTCTGGCATTGGTGCGTTGATCATATTCAGGGTTTTGACAGAAGGGTCGAATTCAATTTCCTGAGCTTCAATTATGTCTTGGATCTTGTTCTTCAGGGCCCAATAGTTGTTAGTGTCGTGCCCAGGGCTGTTGGAATGGTATGTACACCTTGCGTTTGTACTTCGGAGAAGATGTGTTGACATGTTGGGGAGGATCTCTCAAAGTAATCAGCTCTGCTTTCAACATGTGTTGTAATGTGTCGTCCTCGGTTTTTTTCGTGGGATACGAACTGACTCTTCTTTTATTTTTGAGTTTGTGAAAATCAGAGAGTCGCCACCGACTTTTACTTTATCCAATTAAGGAAAGGTTTATAAAAGAAACAGAAAAAGACCTTAAAGAGATTTTCGGTTCGGGGGTAGGTTATACAAAGGGAAGGTGTTAGCACCCCTTTGTATCCATGGTTATCCATGGGCTCTTAATTGCTTAGCTCACTTGTTTGAATCGCTTGTCTTGCTTTGAAATGCTTGTATGTGGTTTTAAATACTTTTGTAAAGAAATAACTTTGTAATGATCCTTGTGCGGATGTATACAAAGTGTTTTATCTTTCGAAAGATGTTTTGATGGTTTGAAAAAAAGATTTCTAACTTCGTAATGATCCTTGTTCGGATATATACAAAGTATTGTCTTTTTGAAAGTTTTTGTTTTGGAAAAACAGTGATATGTGAAACATTTGTTGTTTTGATTGAGCAAGCAATTAGGAGATCTACCCTAAGTTCGTAAGGTCCTTTTCTTATTTCTTTTAGAAAATTTTCTTTGACTGGATACAGAAAGAAATTATTTGAATCGCCTTTGAAACAGTAGAATTGATTTTGAAAAGAGTAACAGAGGGATTACCCTAAGAGGTGCAAGTGTGATTATGTTTTGTTTCAGATATTTTTTGTCTTTGAAATTAGTGATCTAGCGCTTTAGTTATTATTCTTGCCATACACGCAGTTTTATATGTACAGAAATTAAAGTGCGGGAATGTAAAGTGCGGAAAGTAAATCTACGCTATTACATCGATTGTGCGAGAAATGTAAACTACGCTATTTACATGATTTTGACAACCTATACACTTATCTATGAATTTAAATTGCAATAAGATAAAGGGAAAATATTTTTGGATTTTTGGATGGTTGATTTTAATTAAAATTAATGCATAATTAATTTAATTAAAAGGTTAGGAATTAGAAATAAAATTTAAACCTAAAAAATTAAGTCTAAAATATGTCCAAGTTGTTTGTTAATTAATTTTAAAATAAAATTAATTTTTTGTTTGATTTTTTGGAATTGTTTTGGAGATTATTAAGCTAATTAACATATTATTATACAAATAATTATACACATAAATTTAACTTAAAGAGAAAAATATTCTAAATATGTACAAAATTAGTTTATAATATATAAACTTATTTTAATAAAAATAAAATATTTTTTCTGATTTTTTTTATAGGTTAAAAATTAATTAAAAGATAAATATATAAATTCTAATTAATAAAACAAAATATTTTAATTATGAAGAAAAATAACATATTTTTATGTCAAAAAATAATATATTATTTTATCACTCTAAAAATATTTTTAATATAATTTTTTGATTTTTAAAACTATTTTAAATTAATTTTACAAAGAAAATCAAATAAAATAGAAAATGTATTAAATATATGATCTGGTGTGGCTGATAGTAGGGTCTATGATATGGATGCATGTTTAGGCACGTTGGATGAGCTGGCAAATGGATCTGAAGGCTGAGATTATGAGGCGCATAACATGATGGTGGAACGCAAAGCATATGATTGGTCTGAAACTTAAAACACACGCGCACGCAAACCAGCCAACTAGAGGACGCCACGTCTTCATCTTCTTCATTTCAAATTCCTGCAACCGTAGGTAAAGGCTTTACCAACGGTTTTTTCCGTCACTAAAGCTCCTACAAATTAAAAATCACAAGACAAGCTATATAAATAAGACATGAGACCATGGATCGACTGCAAATGATCCACTGATCACAACCATGGCCTTAGTTTGGTCAGATTTTGCCTTAAACGAAAAGTCCCATTTCGAGCTTCATAAACCCTAAAATGGCATATGCTTCAAACCTCCATTAAAATCAAATTAAAGTTCCAAAAACGATCAGAACATCTAACCAAACACAAATATACAATTACATCTTGTTAAACATGCGTGTATGATTGAATTCGAGTTAGTTTATGTTTGGACAAACCGTGAGCTATGGTGCTTGGTTCTGAGTGATTTGCTTGCTGTAAATGATTGGGATAGGTTCAAGGATGTTTGATGATCGTGTTTAGATAATTATTTGGACTGGAAATTAGCTTAAATCTAAAAATTCAAAATTTGAATTTCTTTGAAAATTTTAAGTTTCTACAAGAGTGATATAAGCATGTGTTTGATTCTGAATTTGTCTCTCTATCCTTACTGAAGTATGCTAAGCTATTTATGAGCAACAAGAGTGCTGCAAACTTAAGCTAACAATTATTGATTGCTTTTGAACTTTTGAATTTTTTAATATAAAAAGCTTTGAATTCTTTGGCCATGGCTTCATTTTTCTTCACCCTCTTGCTCTAGGCCTGCTGTACATCTCTATGTTGCAGAAGTTAAGCCATCTTGGTGACTCAAGCTAAGGACAAAAGCGTTGGATAATTATCTTGAACCATTTCTTTTTTAATTTAATTTTAAATGTAATAAAATTAAATTAAAAAAGAAACAAAAATGTCATGGGCCTAATGTTGGTCATGGGAGCCCTTTAACATCATTAGAAACATGTTTGGATCATGAATGCTTGGCCTCTTTTGGAAAAAAAACTATTTTGATCAATGCTAGTTTCATGCATTTTCCCAAAAAATAGCCAACTTCAACAAGGCATATCTCCCTCAATTTTGATCATATGAAGGAGTTCTTGTACTTTTTAGAAACCTCAAGATGTCCTCTACAAGCTACTTTGGAAACTTTTTTGCATTTGGAGAAGTTATCTTGATGTTATGGGCTTTGACAAAAAACCACTTTTTGTTGACTTTGAAAATGACCTGTAATGTCTTGGCTCATATTTTCCAAATGGTAAATCCAATGACCATGGGACCAATTTCATTTGAAAGATAATTGAATTTCATTCAAAATAAGCTTTGGTTGGATTTTTTTGGATGAACAAGGAGAGAGTTATGGCCAGTCAAAGTTCAGTTGACTTTTTAGGAGAAAACCCTAATTTTGAAACTTAGGGTTTTGTTGATTTCTGAACTTTTCTTGATAAATTATGATCAACCATTGATCAAATGATGAATCTTTTGACAAAATATTGATGTTGACAAAAAAGTTCATTTTTGATCGTCTGTTGACTTTTCGGTCAAACTGGTCGTCTGTTGACTGTTTGAGCTGCTGACTGTGCGTCCGAGCGAATCGTAGCTTGAAAATTTGTATGGTGGTACTTTGAGACATATGGAGATCCATGAAATCCATTTGAGGTTTCAAAAAACTTGTTCTCCTGAAAAAAAACAAAAACCCTAATTAGGGACTGTTTGTGTAGGAGTCAGTTAAGTGTACCTGATTTTTGTGCAGTGTTGAGTCTCTGTTGATCATGTGATTATCAGAAGACTTCTAGAACAAAAATCTTGGAATTTTGAAATGTGAAATATTGATTTGAATGATGATACAAAACACGGAGAATCGTGCTGTCAGCGGGTTTGCCTGTTAACTGGCTGTCCGGGCATTAACGTAACAGTTAAAGTGAAAACTTAGCAGTTAAAGTTAATTTTTTCTTTTTGTTTTTTGGTGTGTTAATGGTGAAAATTTATTTACCTGAGTTGTTAGAAAAACACAAACATAATAAATAATTAAAATATACCGTACGCGAACGAAATTACCGATAATAATCTTGAAAAATATTTAATGCACAGAAAAATAAATATTTAACTAGCAATAAACACACATAATACTATCTTGATAATTAAACGATGGTACGACAGACAATACAATATTTAATACTGACAGTACAAATATTACATAATATAACGAACAATACGACAAATAAAATGAACGGTACATTATTTGAAAGCGAAAGATACGACAAACTTTAAGTATGACGATTAAAAACCCATGCTATAAATAACAACATATAGATGCACGGGAGTGTAAGCATCCCAGGTCCGCATTTTTCAGGACTATGCAGACAGAAAAAGGACATGATCACCACCAAAACAGTGATGACCATAAGAAAAAACGTATCCATCCACTTTGCCATTTTTTCCGGGGAAGAAGATAGAAATTTGGGAAATGAGTGAAATTTGATGTGAGAATTTATGGAAAAAATGAGGGGTATTTATAGAGTGAAAAGAAGGATGGAGACGTTGGGGAATGAAGTGATACCGTACAAAAAAGGAAAATTTGAGTGGTAGTAGGATTTGAAAGAAAGTGTATGGTAGGGTTTGAAAAGAAAGATGTATGGAATAAAGTTAGGATTTGATTTGAAAGAAAGAGATTTGAAAAGAAAGGAAAAGATTTGAAAACAATAGTATAGTACAAAAATTAGTGGGAAACAAAAACTAATAATAATTTAATTGTTACCAGTACAGTCTGAATCCCCGGACTCTGCGCCTGCAAAATTTAATTTTGTACCAATTGCGTCAGTACTATTTATCTGCAAATAAATCTAAAATAAACAGCGTGTGTGAAGTGATAAACAGTACTTGGTGTTTGTGTAAGAATAAATTCAACAACGAACCAAAATACCGTACAAAACCTTCTAAAAACTGAGTATTCATAAAATCAGGATATTTATGAAATAAAATCCAAGATTATATAAAACTCTCAATTTTTAGACAGAAGTCCGTTGCCTTCTTTTTTTTTTGAAAAAAGATGCGGGCAAATTTTGGGGTATAACACAATGCTTAAGACAATGGCATGTTGATCTTCGTGAACTGTCTTCTTGGCGTGTTTTGCTTATGCGTGTTGTCTTGTTGAGGTTGCACTGGCGCAAGGTTAGAGATCAGAACTGCCCCCACAGATTAATGGCGATCACTTTTATCACGGCTCTTCTGGCTATACACAACATTGGTTTCTTTCTTCCCGCCAAAATATCTTTTTGAAGATGTCTCGACTTGAATTTTTCCACTCTTGATTCCAGCTTCAATACGTTCTCCTGTCAGTATTAGCTCAGTGAATACGGCTGAGGAATTTCCAATCAGATGATTGAAGAATGGGCCTGTCAGCATTCCCATGAACATATCAATCAGCTCCCTATTGAACAAGGGTGGTTGGACTCTGCCTGCTAGATCTCTCCATTTCTGAGCGTACTCTTTGAACTTCTCATCACGGACCATGGACATACTCTATAATTGCACGCGGGTAGGTGCAAACTCAGCATTGTACTGGTACTGCTTGTAGTAGGGGTGGACAAATTTTATTTGCCCGATTCAAACCGACTGACTCATTAGTTATTTTGTACAATCGGATCGGGTCGGGTGTCGGGTGTCGGGTTGAATTAGTTGTTTAATTTGGATATTATAGGGTTGTTTCGGTCGGACTCGGATGATTATTTTGGATCCGTCAAAAACCGAATCCAACCGAACTCAATTAATATTTATTTTATTTATTTTTATTACTATAAGCCTAATATATTATAAAAATAAAATTCACAATATTGTCAAGTTATTATCATTTTTATAGTTTAACAATAACGTTATATTATCACAATAAGGCTTGAAGTGCACTATAAAATTTTGAATGTTATTTAATTTGTAGTTTAAAGTATGATAATGACCAAAATAATGTCAATAGTATTAAAAATGTTATCACATAATAATAATCAATAAAAAATAATTATTCTTTAATTATTATTTTACAATTAAAAAATGAATATATGAAATTTTATTAAAAAATAGTCATTTTAATGAGTTTATTCAAATAAATATTAAACCGATAAAACCCACCCAACTTACCCGACTAACCGATTTAACCGAATCCGACTAAAACTGAAATTTTTTCGGTCAAAATTGGATCATTAAAATGAAACTGTGGTTTATGTCGGATTTAAGTTTTAAGTCCGATACCGACCCAAAGCGACCAATTGTCCACCCTAGTTTGTAGAAAGCATCTTCCAAATTATTCCAAGTATGAGTGTGAGTATTCTCTAGCTGATAATACCATTCCAACTGTGTTCCAGACAAACTCTCTGGAAAGAAATGCATCCACAGCTTCCTGTCGTTAGTGTTGGGATGAATCTTCTGAACATAGGACTTCAGATGAAGCTTAGGGCAAGAAATGCTATCATACTTAGCAAAGGTAGGAACCTTGAAATTGCGGGGACTCGCCACTCCAGGAACTAGACTCAGATTATCAAAGTTCAACCCTGACATTTTCAGATTTTCCACAGCATTCAGACGGTCTTCAAGTTGCTTGTACTTCTCATTGTTAGGATACTTCTTGTAACACCCCATATTTTCTAATTTTAATTTAATCGGAAATTAAATTATTATTTAGAATTATTTGGTATTTTGTTGAATTATTGGAGAATTATGGATTAAGGGCCATTGGGCTGGAATGGTGAGATTAGTAGTACGGGGGTGCTAAGTGAGTAAGCCCATTACTAATTATTTTATGTTTTCATAAAATAAAGGAAATAAGGAAAATTGGGAAAAAGGAAAAAGGAACGTGAAAAGCAGAGCAGAGGAGATGAGAGATTGGAAAAGCTGATACGTGAAAGAGGAACAGAAGAGGAAGAGGGCTAATCAAGATCTTTGGCTAAGGTAAGGGGGGACTCTTCCGGTTAATATCTTTTATCGTATTATAGATAATAGGACTGATTTAGATGCATTGTTTGTGTCAATTGGTCATATGCTAGATTGGGGTTTTGGGATGATTTTGAGGGGAATTGTATGATTTGATGAATTATATGATTATATGATTGTTATGGTGGTTAGATGATCCTCTTTGTGTGTTATATTTGTGTTATAACATGTATTTGGCTGAAATGGTGGTATTTGAGGTTCATGATATAACTTGGTTTGGTTCTTGGGGATTTTGGGGTAAATCCCGTAATGCTGTAAAATGCGATGAAAGCTCTGACTTTTGCCAGTTCGCGCCGCGAAGGTAGGTGCGCGCCGCGAAGGCGTTTAGATTTTCTCGTTCCGCGCCGCGAACCTTTGTTTGCGCCGCGAAGGCGTGTTTCTATTCGTTACGCGCTGCGGACTGGGTGTGGCGCCGCGTGCTGTAACGATAATTGTTTTATTGTAAAAAGTTAAAGATGTGTAACTTTCAAACCGTAAGTCCGTTTTAGACGCCGTTTTGAACGTTGTTCCTTAAATTGAATGCTCTACCATATGAAATAAATAAAACAACAATAACTTGATTTTATTTTGAAAAGTACAGTTTTCTCCAAATGTAGTTTATTCTGGTTTTGCATAGTTGATGAGATGCAATGACTGTTGTTTGCAATATTGAATATGTGCAATGATGTGTGTTGTTATAATGTGATTGCTCCTGCTTGTTATGCAAATGGATGTTGTTCATGGTAAATATGATTATCATGTGTTTTGATGAATGATGATGTAAATACTCTGTTGTTGTTGGGTTGATTTGTTGTACTTGGTACACGATTGTGAGAGGTGTTATTGTTGTTGCACTGTGTGGCGAGTGTTCTATCTGTTATGATATCGTGGTTGTAATTGGTGTATGATATACATATATTGTTGAGGTAAAATATGTATTTTATTATGGTTGAGAAATAGCATAATTGTGTGTGGCTATTGATTATTGTGTTGGTTGATGATTATGACATTTGGATGGTTTATGTGGATGATGAGCATGTTATGGTTGATACATGCATTTCATAATCATCATGTGGCTGATCCTTGACGATGGTGGATCAGTGGTAGCTAATTCCCATTGTGTGGAATTAGTGAGTGGGTGTTGCCGTATCCTTGACGATGGTGGATCAGTGAGTTGGGTTATCCCAGATTTTGGTACCACATGCATATAGTTGCATTTGCATTAGGCTACTTGTATGATTATAACATGAATGGAAGATTGTCCAATGTTATAATATGTGATGATGGTGTAATTGTTATGATTTGTTTTGATGAATTATGGTGTTGTCTCTTGGTAATGTATTCTATTTGTTGTTGTGTGTTGATGAGTACTTCTTGACAATCTGAATATAATGAAATTGGATGAATAATGTGGCTATGATGTGTTATTGTTTATGATTCGATAACATTTGTTAATTGTGAATGAGACTCACCCTTACTGTTGATATTTTCAGATTGAGGATAGCGGCTTTTGGCTCGGTGAGGATTAGCTCATGAGCCAGTTCGTTTAGTATAGCGTCGGTGTCATGCTCTGATATTGTAACACTGGGGAAACGATAGCTTAGAGTTTATGATGATACTCTATCGTGTTGTTATTGTATTAATTCTGTGGGATATTACATAGATGATGTTATGCTTATCCGTATGGTGAATTTCCGCTGTGTTAACATGAGATGTTTGTGTATTATGATGAATTGTCCCTTAGTGAAAGCATGACAATGAATTTATGATAAATTTGTTTTTAATTGGAATTGTGGCACCCTTGTTTTCATTTTTTACTCTGATATATTTATTTAATTTACCGCGGGGTTTAGAAGGGTGATACAATAGTGTTATCAGAGCAGGTCGGTCCGTCCGGCCAATTGACGAGTCAGTTGAGTTGCACGACGGTTGAATACTGTCGGCATATTATCCCTTGGTACGCGACATGTGAGCGAATCACTGTCGGTACTTTGTTGTTTGTTGTGGAAGTTGGTTTGAAACAAGTGGGGGAGAAGCTTCGCTTCTCAGTTATGTTTCAGTTGTAAGATGATTGATTCAGTCGGTTGTTGTTGGCAACAGTGTAAGCATTGTTGGAGTTGTTGTTTTTCGAATCGAGGGTGACTTGGAATTAAGACTTGGCTGGTAATTAAGTTGGAGCATCTTGAAGGAGGATGATTATATGAAAATGATGATTATTTGTAGGAGAGGAAAATTAGAAAGTTGCAATGTATCAGCTCTGCTGGTGTGCTGCGAAGTTGTCAGTTGAGTAGCCTTGGGTCTTGGAAGAGGATCAGTTGCAAGTTTGCAAAGAGGATTGATGTCGTAATGTTTCACAAATCGCACTTCGGCGATGGGATGTGCTGCTCAATTTATAAGAATGTTTGGAAGTAAAGAGATATGATAAGGGGTTGTTTGGAATGTAATCGAGTTGAAGAGAATGAGTTTTGGAGTGAGATTTTCGTAAGAAAAACGCAGGAAAATTGCTGAATAGCTGCAGAACTTCGAAAATTCATAACTAGAGTTCTGGACATCCGATTTGAGTTCCGTTTGAAGCGTCGGAAAGCTAACGAGATGAACTTTGTTATAAAAATGGTTTCAGAAGCTTTAACATAATTAATTGTGACAGGATGACGTTGGAAAGAGGTGAAGTTGCGGTGACTCTTGTTCTTATAACTAGACTTGTTTATTGGTACTGCACGGGATGTCAGTGTTAGTGTTGAATGGATTGAAGGAATAATTAGAAGGTTTGTTGAGAAGTAATTTTAAGAATTGAATTTACCAATTAAGGAGTTTTGGATATATCGTATAGAGTGTCGTTGCATGATGTCAGTGTTGCATTTTTCGGGCAATGATTGGAAAATTCATATCTTGAGTTTCGAGTGTCAGATTAATGTGCCGTTTGAGCCTACGAAGAGGTGAAATTATGTTCTACCTTATGGGAGAGTTATAAATACAGTAGGCTGATCCTATGAGGAGATATTTTAAAGTCGGTTACGGAAGTGTGAAACTTGTTGAATAAGAATGCCTACTATCGGGATTGTTTGAAACAAAATTGAGTGGAACGTGTTGTTGATGAATAGGTTGATGAGATGTTCGATAATAAAGATGATTTGAGTGCCGATGGATTTTAGTGAGGAGTGAATTAGTAAGAAAGGTGAAATAAACTTTGGGAATAGTTGAAGTCGTAATTATGATGCCAAAGTAACGACAGGTATAAAAGAAGAATTATAGAGAATTTCTAACACCTGTTGATGTGAGGAAGACTTGTTGAGATTCCAAGTGGAATGATATTGGGATGTGAAAGACGTCACAGGATTGGGAGTCAAACCACGAGTTTTGAATGTTGTCGCGGTCTTTTGCCAAGATGAGGATTTTGATTTGGAATGGAATGGATAGTAATGTACGAGTATATTAGTGACTATGAAGTTTGGAAGTACTTAACAAGTGTGTGATGCTAAGTGACTATGAAGCGGATTGTGTGAAATGTTTGGACGTTGGTGTCTCACCGACAAGATCCAATAAGAGGGAAGTGTGCGAGTTGTAAAGACTCAAAGTGGATTGTTGAACTATGACGATGTTAATGAGTTTGAGTGCAAACTCGGAAAGGACACTATTATGTAGTAACGACGGTTTATGCTTACATATGGTTGTCGGCTATCTATTGACAAATTGAGGACTTGATCACCCTTAATCTCTTGTTGGTAGTAGACGGAAATCATATAAATGAGATGAACTTGTTTTGTTACCTTAATGGTATGAGATGTGATGAATACTAAGCCGTGAGAATAATCACTCACTATGTTGTGTGGACTTATGAAGAGGTGAATATGGAAGAGTGCGACATGATGGGCAAATGACTTAACACGGGTAATCAGAGTCGCGCAGCGAAAGTACGATGTGGAGTAGTGTTATGAGTACTACTTATGGGAAGTAAGGAATTAATATGTCTGAAGCCTACATAGAGAATATGTATTGATCTATATGTTGAATTTAGAATCCAGTGATGTAAGGATGTCATGTCGGAGAATTATAAATCTTTCGAATAATTGTTGAGACGACGAATGTGTTATTATGGTTGTACGTGGTTAGCAAGTATGTATTTGGCAAAGTTAAGATGACGAGTTGATACTATATGATGCTATAATAATTTTGTTTCGTTGTTAAGGTGGTATTGTAGATTCCAGATATAATGAGGAATTATACTCTATGAAGGACGAAGTTGATTTGATTCTTAGTAGAGAGCGTGACTCAGTTTGAGCTATTTGTAAACGATAGTATATTGATGCTAATGAGTGTGACTATAATTACTTGTGTGTATACTCGTTCTGATGGTTGGAATGTTTTAATAGATGTAGTAACTCAGGAATCTGTTTTTGAGTACGAGTAAGTATTACCGAGTGGTAAATTGGTACCATGAATGATGAAGAATGATTCTTGAAACGAATGAGTAAAGAGAGTCAGAATCGGGTAAAACTCAGAAATCTATTTGGTATAGATGATTGTGATAAGTAGTCAGAGTAGTGCGGAAAAAGCGGAATGTAACGTGTTGGATAATTACTGGTGTGACTTAAGAGGAGTCAGATAATTGGAATTCAATAGTATGAGAATATGAGTATTGAGTTTCTTGAAGGAAGCGGTTGGTGAAAAGTGTAAGTATTACCTTATCGCTCAGATGGAAAAGCGTGTCTAAGGTTGGTATGTTTGGTAGAAGGGATCCATTACTGTATTGTTGATCAAGTGTGATCATACTATAAATTGTGTAATTGTATTACTCATTTGTTGAGCGTATTGTATAGGTTATACCTCAATGTTCTGTTGTGTTAACCTTTTGGAGATAAAGCGAGTGGTATACTTTTGGATAGTCAAATGCGACGTAAGAACTGGGATTTGAATGTATGAAACATGTTTCCCGTTGGTTATGTCAGATGGATTTTTGGGGATTGACTGATGGTAATGTTAATTGAGAGCTGGAGACTCAGGTAAAGGACTCTTATACGAGCTGGTTACTTGAGGTATGTTTTCGAGGACGAAAACTCTTTTAGTGGGGGAGAGTTGTAACACCCCATATTTTCTAATTTTAATTTAATCAGAAATTAAATTATTATTTAAAATTATTTGGTATTTTGTTGAATTATTGGAGAATTATGGATTAAGGGCCATTGGGCTGGAATGGTGAGATTAGTAGTATGGGGGTGCTAAGTGAGTAAGCCCATTACTAATTATTTTATGTTTTCATAAAATAAAGGTAATAAGGAAAATTGGGAAAAAGGAACGTGAAAAGCAGAGCAGAGGAGATGAGAGATTGGAAAAGTTGATACGTGAAAGAGGAACAGAAGAGGAAGAGGGCTAATCAAGATCTTTGGCTAAGGTAAGGGGGGACTCTTCCGGTTAATATCTTTTATCGTATTATAGATAATAGGACTGATTTAGATGCATTGTTTGTGTCAATTGGTCATATGCTAGATTGGGGTTTTGGGATGATTTTGAGGGGAATTGTATGATTTGATGAATTATATGATTATATGATTGTTATGGTGGTTAGATGATCCTCTTTGTGTGTTATATTTGTGTTATAACATGTATTTGGCTGAAATGGTGGTATTTGAGGTTCATGATATAACTTGGTTTGGTTCTTGGGGATTTTGGGGTAAATCCCGTAATGCTGTAAAATGCGATGAAAGCTCTGATTTTTGCCAGTTCGCGCCGCGAAGGTAGGTGCGCGCCGCGAAGGCGTAGTGATTTTCTCGTTCCGCGCCGCGAACCTTTGTTTGCGCCGCGAAGGCGTGTTTCTATTCGTTACGCGCTGCGGACTGGGTGTGGCGCCGCGTGCTGTAGCGATAATTGTTTTCTTGTAAAAAGTTAAAGATGTGTAACTTTCAAACCGTAAGTCCGTTTTAGACGCCGTTTTGGACGTTGTTCCTTAAATTGAATGCTCTACCATATGAAATAAATAAAACAACAATAACTTGATTTTATTTTGAAAAGTACAGTTTTCTTCAAATGTGGTTTATTCTGGTTTTGCATAGTTGATGAGATGCAATGACTGTTGTTTGCAATATTGAATATGTGCAATGATGTGTGTTATTATAATGTGATTGCTCCTGCTTGTTATGCAAATGGATGTTGTTCATGGTAAATATGATTATCATGTGTTTTGATGAATGATGATGTAAATACTCTGTTGTTGTTGGGTTGATTTGTTGTACTTGGTACACGATTGTGAGAGGTGTTATTGTTGTTGCACTGTGTGGCGAGTGTTCTATCTGTTATGATATCGTGGTTGTAATTGGTGTATGATATACATATATTGTTGAGGTAAAATATGTATTTTATTATGGTTGAGAAATAGCATAATTGTGTGTGGCTATTGATTATTGTGTTGGTTGATGATTATGACATTTGGATGGTTTATGTGGATGATGAGCATGTTATGGTGATACATGCATTTCATAATCATCATGTGGCTGATCCTTGACGATGGTGGATTAGTGGTAGCTAATTCCCATTGTGTGGAATTAGAGAGTGGGTGTTGTCGTATCCTTGACGATGGTGGATCGGTGAGTTGGGTTATATCAGATTTTGGTACCACATGCATATAGTTGCATTTGCATTAGGTTACTTGTATGATTATAACATGAATGGAAGATTGTCTAATGTTATAATATGTGATGATGGTGTAATTGTTATGATTTGTTTTGATGAATTATGGTGTTGTCTCTTGGTAATGTATTCTATTTGTTGTTGTGTGTTGATGAGTACTTCTTGACAATCTGAATATAATGAAATTGGATGAATAATGTGGCTATGATGTGTTATTGTTTATGATTCGATAACATTTGTTAATTGTGAATGAGACTCACCCTTACTGTTGATATTTTCAGATTGAGGATAGCGGCTTTTGGCTCGGTGAGGATTAGCTCATGAGCCAGTTCGTTTAGTATAGCGTCGGTGTCATGCTCTGATATTGTAACACTGGGGAAACAATAGCTTAGAGTTTATGATGATACTCTATCGTGTTGTTATTGTATTAATTCTGTGGGATATTGTATAGATGATGTTATGCTTATCCGTATGGTGAATTTCCGCTGTGTTAACATGAGATGTTTGTGTATTATGATGAATTGTCCCTTAGTGAAAGCATGACAATGAATTTATGATAAATTTTTTTTAATTGGAATTGTGGCACCCTTGTTTTCATGTTTTACTCTGATATATTTATTTAATTTGCCGCGGGGTTTAGAAGGGTGTTACACTTCTCGCTCATATAGTCTTCTTCTTCGTTTTCAGACCCATGATGGCTTCCTTCATTGTCTTTGACGCTTTCCTCAGTTTCACCGCTTTTGTCTGAGAACTTAAGTTGTTTGACTACTTAGACCAGACCTCTGAATTTCCTTCCCAAGTTGATAATGTCGTGCACTTTCTTCTTCTTTTTGGTGATAAGCTCTTTCAGATCCTTCTGCCCTTGGGCCAAGTCGGTGAACATCCCCTGGAATTGAGCATTCTGAGCTTGGAGATCTTTGACAGTTTGTTCGAGAGCCATTTCTGCTGAAATAAACATCGAGAGAACGAGAAAACTGATCTTCAGTGTACCTGTTATGAAATGATATGCTATGATATGCAATGTTATGCAATGTTTTCAAGGACCTTAGGAATTTAAATTTGGTCAACAAAACAAGAACAAAATTTTTATTAGTTGACTTAGCAAGTACAAATGAAAGTTCAATAAAAATAAAATTCCTAGGGCTTAGGTCTCCCATGGACGCTTCCTCTTTGCGTTGAAGTAGGTGTTAATGCTTTGCTCTTCGTGGAGTAGCTTCGTCAGCTCTAATACCTTTTTCTCGCTTGAATAGCATTGAGCTTCGAATGTATCCCTTTCTTCTTTAAGTTGAATCCAGGATCTCTTCAATTCTTCGAAATCAGTTGGCATGTCTGGATGGAGGATGGTGTAAGACTCATCGCCTTCGGCAACAGGTTCCATAATTACTGGTAAGATAGCAGCATATGGCATCATGAGATTTTGAGCTCGAGCTCGTACCCATTTGAGATAGGGTTCCCAAGGAATAGAATTTGTATACCCTAAAGTCTTGGTATCTATTTTCTTTACCATGCCCCAAGCGTGCACAAATCTTCAACGATAACCTTGGAGATCGTTGTCATAGTCAAACACAATGCCTTGGATAAGCATTTCATGAGGACCGTCTCTTCGAGCATGACCAAACTGTCGTAATGCCATAGAAGAGTTGTGAGTGATGCCTCCTTTTATGCCAAGGAGAGGCACGTTAGGGAATTCTCCATAGCGCTCGATGAAAGTAACATCTTCTTGAGAATAAAAACACCATCTGATATCTGAATGAGAGAGTGACATCAACCTCTGAGACCACTTCAGACCTTGCTCATTCTTCATTACTGATCAGGGAAGGTGCGAAATAAACCACCTGGATAATAAAGGTATGCAACACATGAGTGTCCCTTGTCTTTACATGGTACGAGTGTGGAGAGAATGCATAATATCTCCAAGCAAGGTAGGCACATGATTATGAGTGAGGAATATCTTAATAGCATTCACGTCTATGAATTGATCTGGATTAGGAAATAGCACCAAACCATAGATTAGTAAGGCCAAAATGTCTTCGAACGCGTGGAAACTCATAGCCTTTAGGAATTATCGAGCCTTCTTTATCAGAAACTTAGCAAGCAAACCCTTAACTCCACTTCTTGTTTCCCAATTAGCTTCAATGTCTGGCTGCTTTAGGTGTAAAGCTGCTGCATTGTCTTCAAACCTCAGAACTTTTTTTCTGAACCGGTGAAAGGTATCTGATCAAGGATGGGTATCCCAAGTATCTTAGAGAATTCTTCTAATGTAGGTACCAACTGATAATCTGGGAATGTAAAGTAGTGATGTTTCAGATCGAAGAACTGGAATACGACGCTCATCATATCTTCTTCAAAACTAGAGGTCACCAAGTCGAGTAGATAACCATGCCTCTTGATGAACAGAGAGTGATCGAGAATTTATGAAACTAGCTCCTTGAGTTGAGAATGTGTTCGTACAAAGCTGATTCAGATAGTCTTCCTGGAAGCCATAACCCTACAACACAAAGCAAACGTAAATTCCTAGGTCATTGAAATGGTTAGTAATGTTATGATAATATGATGTTATGATGTCATGATGCCATGTTTAAATAACACACACAAGCAATTCACACAATAGCCATAGGTTTAAAGCTTGCATGAGGTATAGGTGTCTACCCTCCATTGGGTTTAAGTTGGTTCAACCTGTCCTACAATAGTAATCGGGTTCTAGGAATCTCATATCACGGATCTTTCTCGCAGGCTTTATTTCAGTACGTATACCAAATGGTCGACCGAAACATCCCGAAAGTCGAATCTCAATGAGCGTAGCATCAAGTATCAACCAACTTTAGTCTACATCGAAGCCGGCTATCTCACTACCTTCTAATGGCTAGGTGGTGTCGCACGCTCGCGAAAAATGAACAGAGTCGCCACCAATATATTTATCCCATAAGGGAAAGGAATATCAGAAAACCTAACAAAGGAAGGAACAGGGTCTTGCGACCAGAGAATCTAGGTACGGGAGTTGGTTACGCAAGGGGAAGGTGCTAGCACCCCTCACGCCCATCGTACTCGATGGTATCCACCTATGTTTGTTTCTATCTAAAGGGTGTGTACTATGTCTATGTCTATATGCGAATGCATGCAAAAGAAATACGGGGAAAAGAAGGAATTATTTACAAATGTGCTTGTTCAAGCCCCGCGACTTGATGCCTACGTATCCTTTTCAGGAATCAGAGCGCCGTAGTTCGGCTCACGATTTTCTGTTTGTTTTTGTGTTTTTTAGTTGGGCGGAGTTAACGCTCGCGCTCTTGCATAAGGGGACAGCCTAGGATGCAATAGAGCGGAGATAATAATGCCCTTAAGAAAGGAGAGAAGAGAGAGTTTGAGTGTTTCGAGGAAATCCCTAAGGCAGGGGAAACTCGAGTTACTCTTTGGTTTGTGTCTTTTAGAATTTGGGAACTTACGCCCGAATGGTTCCCTAAAGCAAGGGAGATCCAGGCACTCGAATGATTCCCTAAAGCAAGGGAGATTCAAGCTTCCATTCCCTTTTTAATGATTTTCACTTTTTTTATTAATGTTGTTTTAAGTATTTTCTTTGTATTTTTTAATGGGATTTTACTTGAATATTTGTTAGATGTTTTATGTTGTAAAAGAAAAGGAATGAAAAAGGTGGGGGACTAGCCTAATCTCTAAGCCTAATTGTTGATTACTTCTAGTAGAAATGAGGGAGAAGTTATTTTGGTATTTCACAATATAAGAAAATATTCACAAAAGGAAAAGAATTAAAATCTAAACTATTCATGAAAATATATACACAAACAATTGCATCTTATTCATGTTAGAAACTATTTTTGAATTAAAACTAAAAACTACTTATTTTTATCTTTATCAACCAATTAAAAATCAAGGGAAACAACAATTAAAAAAAATTCAATTAAAAGAAAATAAAATTCTAAAAAGTCTCATTGGGTAAAAAATATTTTTTTGTCGTTTTTATTTAAGAGAGATTCAATTAATAAGTAAAAGAATATAAAAGAAAACTATTTATTCACAAAATTTATTAATCAGGGGGGTGTATTAGCATTCCCAATTTGAACTGATTTCTATGTTAAATGGCGCATTGGGCCAGAACTGGTGCGGTGCAAAAATCAATAATGCGTAGGCCCAGGCAATAGAACATATGCGACACAAGCAAAATAGGGGTGTGGAGATCAGTATGGTGCTGAGCCCACTCACTCACGTGGCCCAGGGTCCTTTTATTGTTCTCATATCAATGTTTGCATCACTTTATTTCATTATATTATTACTCAGCATGCACAGTTATCATTATATGGTTTATTGACGTAACATGAATATCACACGTACATATCAATTGGTCAAGTAGCACTTAAGTCATATAAGACAAAACTAGATTCATGAGCCAATTAAAATGTGCCACCTCACAAGCTAATGATTGCACTAAGGACAAAATCAACAAATAATTGGGAGAGGAAGCCAGTGAGGTTGTGCCACGTCTGCAACAGATGGAAAATAATTCAAACAGATTCAGGTGCCGGAGATGCCTTCCGGTCATCTTCTCCGGTGGCTCTCGCAGCGGTGCCATACATATTACGTCCAGAAATGCACGAAACCACCACCGTCTCGCTCGAATTTTCACGTAGATCATGGATCTGACGTTAGATTTCTCTAATTGTTCCTCAAACTTCAAAACCGAGCATGAATCTAAAATCCTAACATTCAAGATCTATGCTAAAGTACGTTCCAGATTCAAGTTAAACTCGCACACATTCATAAAGCTCAGGCATACGATCTAAACACGTAAACTATGCTCATAATAATAAAATCAATCTCGGAAATCCATAAATCGGAGCACACACATGAAAGAGCCATCTCAGATGTTCAGCAAATGCATATGATTATATGAGGATGCTAAAGGAGGTTCGAGCACTTACCTGTTGATGAATTCTGGATCTTGCTACGAAGAAAACTCCACAGCTCTCTCACTACTTGAACAAGACGAGGACGATGCTTGGTGTATGCTGGACTCAAAGATTCGTACGTGCTGAAGAAGGATTCAAATCTTGTTCAGGAAATCAGTAGCTAGTGATGGTGAGCATGGAGTCTGAAAGAAAGGCCATGGTTGTTGTTGAAGGTCGAGTTGAAGAAGAGGTGGCCGGAGTTAGTTATGGAGGTTAGTTAGGGCGGCCGGAGAAGGTTGTTATGGTGGCAGGTGGTGGTGAAATGAGTGAAAGAAGGGAGAGAACCGAGGAGGGGGGAGAATGAGGAGAGAAAGAGTGTAAAATGAGAGTAAGAGAGAGGGGAGTGTGTGAATTTTGTGAATCGTGAATGAGTTTGAAGAGTGAGGGTAGGACTGTTTTTATAGGGTGAGGGATTTGTGATTTAAGAGGAAATTCTTGGAGTGGGACTTTGCTATGCTTAGTGCACAAGTTTGTGCAATTGTAGCAAGCTTTTTATCACCTTTTGCGTGCAGCCTCATGCATGGCCATTTGTAGTAAAGTGGTGCATTGCTAGCAAACCATAGAATACTTCAATGCCTCACAAATGTTCAAAAACCCCACTTTAGATGCTTACATCTTTTGCTATAGGTCCTCAAACATTTCACTCTTGGTATCAACTTAAAGGATTCATGGCATAGAGTGGTTTTTGTGTTGATGAGATCAAGTGATCATGCCTATAGTCCTCTTAAAATGGATTGGAACATGGTGATGCATACTCAACATAGGGCCCGCGCGCGTGACATGGAATTTTTGCTTGATGCCTTCGCTAGTACGCACCTCCCAGGAGCATGACTTTGGATGCCTCTTACTAGCTCAATATGTGTTCAAAATTAATGAAACTGGATTCAATGGATAGGGGACATGGCAAGGAGTAATTAGAGATCAAGCTTATTCAAAATGATAACCCATGGAAGAAGAAAAATGCACTTGAAGTTGGCACACCATGTGTTTGGTGATATGCATGTGCGTGACCTGGATTTCTGTCTTGGCCAGATGCTTGACTTGGTCGGGGTGAGGGCATGACTTTGAGGGCTTGCCATTCATTCAATACTTGTTCAATTGCCATGATTCTTGTTTTGTTGGATAGAGCACATGGAAAAGATTAGAATGATACCATGTTTGCTTCTATGGCATTTTTGTAGAGCTCTAAAATTGGCTTGAGATTTGGCATGCCACGTGCTTGATGAAATGTTTGGTCATGACCTGGCTTGTGACTTGGATTGTGACTTAGATTGAATGGATTTTCAGTAACTTCAAACCACTTTATCTCTTCATACAAGCTTCAAATGAAAAAGTGTCCAACTACAAAGTTGTTCTACTCCATGAGAGGAACAACTTTGATGTTGGGAATTTCTCCAAAAAATGCCATTTGCCATGTGTAAATCAGGGCTGAAGTGGACTGTCCATCAAGATTTAAGACCTCAAAAAAATTTCTAAGTATGAAAACTTTCCTTTTTTGTTATTTTTCTATCTTTGGCAACTTTTTTGTCAAACTCCTGATTTTATCCATTCTTTTACTTTTCTTGACTGATTTTCTACCAAAAGCCAATATTTGAATAATTCTTCTGATTTTGACCCAAAAGTCAATTGTTCTGATTTTCCTGATTATTGATGGAATTCCTGATTAAATCTCCTCCAGTCAAATCCAGTCGAATGAAAACATCCACATAGTTAATATGAAAGCTTCTCACTCATAAAATCCATTCCTGATTAAATGTTGACCAGAAAGTCAACTGGTTGACTTTGGTCAAGGAAACCCTGATTAAGAGGATCAGATGACTTTTAGACTTGTACGCCCCCACCAATGCCTTGAGTTGAGAAAAACCCTAATGTTGCACCCCAAAATTTGCCCTCTTTATTTGAGCTATAAGTTAATAATGACGTTTATTTCGTCATTCAAAAATGGAAAAAATAATAAAGAGTTTTCGTGGGTTTATGAAGATAAGGTGTGAAAAATGGTTTAAACAGTGGAAATACGAGAAAATTCGCAAGTCATATTTGGAAGGTGATATGAGCTAAGTTCCCGCGATGTCCTGACTATTTTCACGATATCTACAACTTTCGTGTTTGGCTCGGAAGCCAATTCTTTGAGGAAGGTTGCCAGATTTGCAAATTACTTGAGGTTTCGTAGTGAAAAACAATGCTGAATGTAAGGTTTCGGACCTCGGAAAATTCATATCTCCTAAACTGCTCGTCGGATTCACTTGAAAATTTAACTGGAGCTCCGTACCATCATTACCAAGATTTCATATGTTCGGACCGAAGGCCAATTATGCATGGAGAACTCCCAGCATTTTAAGGATCGTCGCGTTGTTTCGGTAAAAAGTGTGTTTTCGAGTATGTCGCGCCGAGTTTGAAAATTCATAACTTCTTCGATTTTTATCGTATGAAGTCCATTCCGGCGGCATTTTCTCAGAAATTTCGTTAGCTTCGATTCTTCGTCACACATGCCTGTTCAGATTTTGAGCCGAAGATAGAGTTTCATCGAGTTCTTTGAGCGGTACTCACAAAATTCTGCACAGTCGCACCAGATGAATCGGCGTTTCTCGTCGTTCAAACAGGCGTATTTTCTTCATCGCTTATCGGATTGAGGTGATTCTCGCGGCGATGAGTCACGAATTTGGTCATCTTCACAGTGGCATTGGTTTCGTTCCGGAATTCGGAGCCGAACCGAGTTTCCTTAAAAACGAGCCAAAATAAGACGCACCGAGGGCAATGTGGACATTTCGCGTTGACAATATATAAACATTTTGCTCTTCACAAATCAGGGAGAGGACTCTCATAATTTCAATTCACCAATTCTTCACAAACACATTCTCTCAATTCTCTCTCAATTCTCTTGAATCAAAACCACAAATTACATAAAACTTTCATCAATATTCATCAAATTTCATCAAGATCAAGAACATGGATTGAAGAATCAAGGATCAAAGTTCGAATTTCTCTTCCTCTCTCCACATAGAGTGGCGCGCCTCTCTCTCTCTCCCTCATTCCGGATTTCGTTTTCGAGTTCGTGTCGTGTTCGCGTTCGTATCGTGATCGTGTTCGTGTTCGCGCTTCGGTTCGGATCTTCATACGGTAAGCCTTGAACCTTGAATTAAGTGCTTAATTGTTGATTATATGTGAATGCAAATCTAGATCTACCTCTTGTTCTTGATTAATGGATGATTGATGATGATTGATCGGTGAATTTGCGTATTTTTTGCTCGAATTGATCGTGTTCATATGGATTTGAGGATGAATTGTGTTACTCGTGGTTGAATATGTGATTTGTTGGTGATTTTGTGTGTATAATTGTTGTTGATAATTTGTGTTGCTTGCGATGTACTCAACGTGTTCGTATAAATGCATGTGCCATATTCTCGATTGATATTTGCTTTGTTTGACGCGTCGCACTTGGCATAATTGTTGACATGTGGATCGCTTGATGTGTGAATGCATGTGTACCATGATATTTGATGTTTGTTTGTGATTAATCTCGAATTGGTACGTTTTTGGATTGAGTGCAAACGGCTCCAAGGTTTCAAAAGTGTGCAAAATTCTGTTTTTATACGCCAGGAACCGGGTTGTCCCAGGCGGGAACCGGTTCCCACTCAATCCAAAATGGCCATTCTCTGTGTTTTTGCATGGGGAACCGGGTTGTCCCTAGGTGGGAACCGATTCCCAGCTTGCTAATTTGGCCTTTCTCTGTGTTTTTGTATCAGGAACCGGGTTGTCCCTAGGTGGGAACCGGTTCCCAGTTTTCCAAAATGTTGCCTCTCTGGTATTTTGTACCAGGAACCGGGTTGTCCCTAGGTGGGAACCGGTTCCTGTGTGTTATTTTTGTGTTTTATTTTCTAACTTCAAACTTTCGTATCTCTTTACTCGTAACTCCGATTTGCATGTTCTTTATATCGTTGGAAAGCTTGTGAAACGTACTATCTCATGAAATGATTGCTATTGATTGATTGTAGGTTATTCATGTGTGTTTACCTCTTGGCATTTGTTGTCCTTTTTATGTGTGCGTTAATTGTTCATTTTCTTTTAGCTTATAATGCAATAACGCAATTCCGATTGCGATGTTTGTTATCTCTAACTTGTGTGCTAGTATGCAAGGCTTTTGGATGGTTACCGATCGACGCCTATCACTCGAGTGTTCTGCTTCACTTGCGGGATACGATCCTATATCACTTGTATCGTGTTCTCGACTTGGAGACACGATCCTTTTACTTTATATCTGCTTGTTTGGTTTGCTTGTTCCTCTTGCAGGTGTATCGTGATCATGCTCGACATGTGAGTCGAAGTTTGTGCGCTTTATGGCTAATCGGTGTGCTGACCATTTGCTTTTTGCTTGCTAGCTCGCTTGCGGGATTCTACTTTCTTCGCTTTGCTTCGCCTTAGTTTACGGATCATCATCCGTTTGGTATTGATCCCGTTTCATTTTACTTTTCTCGCACTTTATCGCTTTACCGCATCATCCAATAACATGAGAAGTAGGACCTAGACATGCATCTGGCCAAGTCCTCGAAAGAGGCTCTGTTTTTGTCGGTGTGTTTATATTTGTGCTTTGCGGCAGGGAGTCACGGTGTAATAAGTCCTATATGGCACTCCGTTAAGTCCTCATGGAAGGCATGCGGTCAAGGGTTCGTAATCAACCCCCGCCTAGTCTCATCGAGTCTGTTTGGTAGGCGCACGCCTCGCGTTGCTTGCTTCTGAACGTGCAAAAGATCTTGTTATCGAGTATGTCAGGAAAAGGGTTCATGCAGCCGGACCCCCGCCTTTCTTATAGCTCACGTCGCTCGACGTTGATGCTCAGTGTACGCACGCACCGTTTTCCTTTATGATCCGTGACGGCTTGGTTGCTGAGAGGGGTCCACCCTCTTGTCTATGGCCCGATCATTTTCGCGAGGTCTAATGCTTGGTTGACTTGGGTTGAGCTGCTCCCCTTGGCTATGGCGGGACCGCTTTTCTACCATTCGGTCAGTGCCGTTGGTTTTGTTTTCTTCACGAGCGGATGCTCGTTTGTGTGATATTATTGTGTGCTTCCCCTTTTTCTCGTAGGTTGTTAGCTTAGCTTAGATTGCTTAGATTTGTACCCTTTGTATGATAACATTAGGTAGCAAGCTTTCCCCCTTAGCTTAGGTCTTCCTCATGCATCTTTTAAAACACAAACCACACTCTTTGATTTTCTTTTCTTAAGAGCTTGTTATTTCCGCTCCATTCCCAAGCATAAGTCTCCAAAGGTCGAGCAGCGGAGTGTGAATGTAACTCGTTCACCTAAAAAACACAAAACAAACAAAAATTAGTTAGCCGAGCTACGGTAGCTCTGATTCTGCAAAACAGATACGTAGGCAGCGGGGTAGGGCCCGTGCGAGCATAATCCTTTCTTTTCCCTACATTTTGCATTCATTTTAGTCCAGATTAGCGTAGTTTGCTTACACACCCATAGATTTAGACACTAGCGTGGATACCATCGAGTACGATGGGCGCGAGGGGTGCTAATACCTTCCCCTCGCGTAACCGACTCCCTTACCCTTTTTCTCTGGTCGTGAGACCGTTGTTTTGTTTTGTGGTTTGCTGGCATTCCCTTCCTTTTCAGGATAAATATGTTAGTGGCGACTCTGTTAATTTTCGCGGTAGCGACAGCTGGCGACTCTGCTGGGGACGTCTCGACCTGTTGCTGGTCCGGACCTAGCGAGTCGATCCTAGCACTTGTGTGTTTATCATTGGGTGTTTTACTGCTTTGCATATTTACCTGTTTGCATTGCATTCTATGTGCGCTTTTACTTTTCTGCATCATATTCTGGACTGTCTGGATCTCTGTCTGTTGGGTGGGTGTTTCAAGAGGTAAAAGGCCCAATACCCAGGCTATGTGTGAACCATAGGAACCCTAGGATAGAGTGGGAGCATGGTTTGTCTCGAGGTGTACGTCTCGGGATGGATTATGTGACCACGAGCAGAGTAGTGGTTTCAAACGGAGGTATTATCGTCACCCGCTTACGCGCTGTGATGATGCTTACCTTCGGGCGGACCGTATACTGCGTTTCATGACCTTACCTTGGCCTAGATTTTACCCGTGAGTGGGGCGGGAATCAATGATCATTTAACAGGTACATTGTTGGTGACCGCTATTCTTGTTCGTGGGTTACCGCTGTTCTTGTTCGTGGGTTACCGCTGTTCTTGTCCGTGGGTTACCGCTGTTCTTGTTCGAGTGTACTATTGGTTCCTGTTCGTGGGGTACTATGGTTCTTGTTCGAGTGGTAATCTGTGTTCCATTCCAGTGTGTTATTGACTATGGGCTTTGGTTCCGTGGATTGATATTCCGTGTTCCGTGTGGTATACCATTTGAGGCCGAACCTTTGGCTTTGTATTATGTGCGTTACCGGCAGTCCAGAATGCCCGGTGGGAGACATCCAAAGTCCCACCACCTTGCATCATTGCATATTTACTTTTCCAAAAAAATGATGTACAAAAAATAACTAGCATACTAGCATACGTGTTCCTTCCATTTCCAAGGAATCGTATCTTTAAGCCTCGTGTCGAGCTTTTCCATCTCTTACTTGCTAAAAAAATCAAAACATGAGAGTTCCTTGGAAATTGAATGAACATGGAATTGCACGCATAGCATGCATCTCATACATTCCATGCATAACAGGTGTTCAAGATT
This sequence comes from Vicia villosa, assembly GCF_029867415.1. NCBI lineage: Eukaryota > Viridiplantae > Streptophyta > Magnoliopsida > Fabales > Fabaceae > Vicia > Vicia villosa. Next base: position 43,666,226 of record NC_081185.1, read on the forward strand.
GAGGATCTCTTATTCAGACTTGGTATTCTCTCCAGACTCACAGACTCGACTTGTTCTTATTGTGTGTTCAGAGATTAGTCATGAAACAACTTTGTGGGGATTGTGCCGAGAAGAAAACTCAGTTGGGGTTCTTTTTGAAGACTTGTCTTATGCTCATTTGCTTCCATGCTTGCTTTATTTGCAACTGGTTAAGCTCCGTATTATGTGGATGTCTACAGGTTCTCTGCTTGATGACGATGACACTAGGTGTGAGTTCTATTCTGGGTCACCTGGTCGTGATGTTGGATCTACAAGTCTTTGAAGTTGCTTGGGGCTCCCGAACGAGGGATAAGCAAGACATTGTCTATCTTGAGCATTGCACCATTTGCATTTCTCGAATCCCTAAAGCACTTATAAAATTCCATGTGACTCCGCCAGAAATCTCCGATTCAGAGTGGGGCACCTGATAGTGCTGTGTCTTCCAAGGATGTGGAGGAATTATTGAGAATCATCAGGAAATCTGATTACAAGGTTGTTGAGCAGTTGGGTCAGACCCAGTCAAAGATTTCCATCTTGCAACTGTTGATGTGTTCAGAAGGTCATAGGGATGCTCTCTTGAGAATTTTGAATGGTGCCTACGTGCCACAGGAAATATCTGTGAACCAGTTAGAGGCGGTGGCCAATAATATTTCAGCTGGAAATGGTTTGGGATTTACTGATCGTGATCTTCCTCCTGAGGGGAGAAACCACAACAAGGCGTTGCATATTTCAATGGAGTGTAAGGGGACGACTTTGTCTCGTGTGTTGGTTGATACTGGTTCTTCCTTGAATGTGCTTCCCAAATCGGCCCTTATGAGAATCGACTATGATGGTGTTGAGTTGAGGCCCAGTGAGTTGGTGGTACGCGCTTTTGATGGTTCAAAGAGGTCTGTGTTCGGAGAAGTAGATCTGCCAATCCAAGTTGGTCCTCAGATCTTCACCACGACCTTCTATGTGATGGATATTCAACCTGCTTACTGTTGTCTATTGGGACGACCCTGGATTCACAAGGCTGGCGCTGTGACATCCACTCTTCATCAGAAGTTGAAGTATCCGGTTGACGGTAAAGTAGTTACGGTTTGTGGTGAGGAGGATTACATCGTGAGTCACTTGTCTTCTTTCCGGTATGTGGAGATCGAAGGTGAAATACACGAGACTCCGTTTCAAGCATTTGAGGCAGTGAATGCTGTGAGAACTCCTCCTTATGAGATAACGAAGCCAGAAACGATCATGTCTTCTCTGAAAGACGCTCAGGTTGTTGTTGAGACCGGAAGAGTGGAAGGTTGGGGGCAAGTAATTGATGTGCGTCCCAAATTTGATAAGAATGGTCTTGGTTTCAATCCTAGAAAGCATATTGCATCGCCCAAGCCTAATATCCCTAGCCCGGTCAAGTTTGTGAGTGGTGGTGTCATTCAAGATGGCCAGGTTAATGCCATTGTCAATGGTGAAGAGGTGGATAGTGATTGTGACTTTGATAGCTGGATTCGTCCAAGTATTCCTGGAGAGACACCTTGCAACTGGACAATCGAAGATGTCATCCAAGTTACACCGGCTCAGGAGTAAATTCTCTGTTTTTACTTTTCTTATCATGACATAATTCCTACGCTCTGCCCAAGGCGTAGTGAATCATTTGTAGGGCCATGCAGTTCGCATTTTCAAAGTTAATCATGAAATAAAAGGACGTTTTTGTTAGAACAAGATTTGTTCTGATCAATTATCTTAGTTTTGATGATAACAATAATATGAATTTTGCTTAAGATAATATGGTACTCTAATCCAATGCAATTTCCTTTTCAGGAAATATATAAAGAGTATGCATAATTCAGCGCTCAGAAGCTTTGTCTTAAAGGGTTCAGCATGCAACATCAGAACATGGTCTGGCAAGACATCAGAAGATGGTCGAAGCAGAATCAGAACATGGGTCTATGGAAGCATCAGAAGAACATGAGATCAGAAGCACTGAAGTTCTGATGGTATCACGCACAGAAGCACTTCAAGGTCAGAAGATCAGAAGATGCTTTGCACCAAGCTGTTTGACTCTGATGATATTCAAACGTTGTATTCACAAACATCAGATCAGAAGGAAGTACAAGTGGCAAGCTACGCTGACTGACAAAAGGAACGTTAAAAGCTATTATAGGCAACGTCAGTAGACACAGCGTGAACAAGGCTCGAGGTAGTTGACAAAAGCGTATAACATTAAATGCGATGCTGTACGGAACACGCAAAGCATTAAATGCACTCAACGGTCATCTTCTCCAACGCCTATAAATATGAAGTTCTGATGAGAAGCAAGGTTAACGATTCTGAAAAAAACAACTCATATTAACTTGCTGAAACTCTGTTCTATTCAAAGCTCAGAATCTTCATCTTCATCAAAGCTCACTACATTGCTGTTGTAATATATTAGTGAGATTAAGCTTAAACGTTAAGAGAAATATCACATTTTGTGATTATAGCTTTTAAGAAGCAATTGTAATACTCTTAGAATTGATTACATTAAGTTGTAAGGAACTAGAGTGATCGTGTGGATCAGAATACTCTAGGAAGTCTTAGAGGTTATCTAAGCAGGTTGTAACTAGAGTGATCGTGTGGATCAGAATACTCTAGAAAGTATTAGAGGGTATCTAAGCAGTTGTTCCTGGAGTGATCAGTGTGTGATCAGAAGACTCTGGAAGACTTAGTTGCTGACTAAGTGGAGAACCATTGTAATCCGTGCGATTAGTGGATTAAATCCTCAGTTGAGGTAAATCATCTCTGCGGGGGTGGACTGGAGTAGTTTAGTTAACAACGAACCAGGATAAAAATAACTGTGCAATTTATTTTTATCTGTCAAGTTTTTAAAGCTACACTTATTCAAACCCCCCCCCCTTTCTAAGTGTTTTTCTATCCTTCAGTTTTTGCATTCAAATGTTTTGCTCTTTGTCTTTCTTTTTAACTTTTTCATTTTAAATGGCAATGTTTTTGCACACACTTGCACATATCTTAATAAAAATAAAACTAAAATAAAACATCAATCATGCAGATGTTCCACCACCACGGATTCCATTGGTAACAGTTCCGCTATTGCTTATTATGATTTTGACAATCCGATCTACCAAGCCGAGGAGGAAGCTTATGAAGATTGTGATCTCCCCGATGAGTTGGCCAGATTGTTGAAACAGGAAAAGAAAGCGATTCAGCCGCATCAAGAGGTAATCGAGATGGTAAATGTTGGTACTAAAGAGCAGGTCCGAGAAGTCAAGATAGGGGCTGCGCTTGAGAGTAGTGTGAAGCAGAAGCTTATTGATATGTTGAAAGAGTATGCGGATATCTTTGCTTGGTCCTATGAGGATATGCCAGGTCTTGATACAAATATTGTGGTACGCCGTCTACCTCTCAAGGAAGATAGTCCTCCTGTCAAGCAGAAGCTTCGAAGGACTCGCCCAGATATGTCTGAGAAGATTAAGAAAGAGGTTGAGAAACAGTTTGATGCTGGCTTTCTGCAAGTTGTGAATTACCCGCCGTGGGTTGCGAATATTGTTCCTGTACCTAAGAAGGACGGAAAGGTCAGGATGTGTGTTGATTACAGAGATCTGAATAGGGCGAGTCCGAAAGATGATTTTCCTCTCCCTCACATTGATGTGCTGGTCGATAATACTGCTCCTTTTAAAGTGTTTTCCTTCATGGATGGCTTCTCTGGGTACAATCAGATCAAGATGGCACCAGAAGACATGGAGAAAACAACGTTTATCACACCATGGGGAACTTTCTGCTACAAAGTCATGCCTTTTGGGTTGAAAAACGCAGGGGCAACGTATCAGCGTGCCATGGTGACTCTTTTTCACGACATGATTCACAAAGAGATTGAAGTGTATGTTGACGACATGATTGCAAAGTCTCACACTGAAGAAGAGCACTTGGTTCATTTGCATAAATTGTTTGAAAGGCTTCGGGAATTCAGACTGAGGTTGAATCCAAACAAATGCACTTTCGGAGTGCGATCCGGAAAACTGTTGGGTTTTGTTGTTAGTGGGAAAGGTATTGAGGTCGATCCTGCAAAAATAAAAGCTATACAAGAGATGCCTGTGCCGAGAACAGAAAAAGAGGTTTGTGGTTTCTTGGGGAGGTTGAACTACATTGCTAGATTCATCTCTCATCTTACGGCCACTTGTGAACCAATATTCAAATTACTAAGAAAAGATCAGACGGCCAGGTGGAATAATGATTGTCAAAAAGCATTTGAAAAAGTGAAAGAGTATCTGCAGGAACCTCCGATACTAATGCCTCCAGTTCCAGGAAGGCCTTTGATTATGTACCTCACAGTTCTTGAAAATTCAATGGGATGTGTGCTGGGTCAACATGACGAGTCTGGTCGAAAAGAGCATGCAATATACTACCTTAGCAAAAAGTTTACCGACTGTGAATCCCGATACTCACTGCTCGAGAAAACTTGCTGTGCTTTGGTGTGGGCTGCTCGCCGGCTGAGGCAGTATATGTTGGTTCACACCACCTTGTTGATTTCCAAGATGGATCCTATCAAGTATGTTTTTGAGAAGCCCGCTCTTTCCGGAAGAGTAGCCAGGTGGCAAATGATCTTGACTGAATATGATATCCAATATACTACTCAGAAAGCCATCAAAGGTAGTGTGTTGGCAGATTATCTTGCGCACCAGCCTGTTGAAGATTATGAACCGATGAAGTTTGAATTCCCCGATGAGGATGTTCTGTATATCAGAGATTGTAATATTCCCGGACCAGAGGAAGGACCCGAACCAGGATCGCGATGGACGCTCGTGTTCGATGGTGCCTCTAATGCACTCGGGAATGGTGTTGGAGCTGTAATTACTTCTCCTTCAGACTTTCATATTCCGTTTACAGCTAGAATCTGTTTTGATTGCACTAATAATATGGCTGAGTATGAAGCTTGCATCTATGGTATCGAAGCTGCGATCGATTTGCGAATCAAGTATTTGAAAGTTTATGGGGATTCCAATCTTGTTATTAGCCAGATCAATGGAGATTGGGAAACTCGCCATCAGAATCTGATTCCATACAGGGAGCATGTGATGAGACTCATTCCATACTTTGATGAGATCACATTCGAGCATATTTCTAGAGAAGAGAATAATCTTGCTGATGCTCTCGCTACTTTGGCTTCCATGTTCAAAGTGAAATGGGCCAATGAGGCGCCTAATATCACCATTAACAGGTTAGATGAACCTGCATTTTGCTTTGAGGCTGATGTTGAATTGGATGGTAATCCCTGGTATCATGATATCAAAAAGTTCCTCGAAACTCAAGAGTATCCTCCCGAAGCATCGGTGACTGATAAGAAGTTTCTGAGAAGGTTTGCAGCTAAGTTTTACCTCAACGGTGGTGTATTGTACAAAAGGCATCATGACGGTGTGTTGCTCCGATGTGTTGTTAAGGAAGAAGCTTCGAAAATCATAGAGGAAATGCACGAAGGTGAGTTTGGTACCCATTCTAGTGGGCATACAATGGCTAAGAAGATCTTGAGGGCTGGTTACTATTGGTCCACTATGGAAACTGATTGTCATAACCATGTCAGAATTTGTCACAAGTGCCAGATCTATGCTGATAAAGTGCACGTGCCGCCTGTGCCTTTGAATGTTTTGACTTCTCCGTGGCCTTTTGCAATGTGGGGCATTGATATGATTGGAGAGATTAAACCTACTGCTTCTAATGGACATCGTTTCATTTTGGTTGCCATCGATTACTTCACCAAGTGGGTTGAAGCCGCATCTTATGCGAATGTTACCAAGCAAGTGATTACTCGTTTTATCAAGCACAATATAATCTGTCGTTATGGGATTCCTGAGAAGATCATTACGGATAATGGATCGAATCTCAATAACAAGTTGATGAAGGAGCTTTGTGAGTCCTTCAAGATCAAGCATCACAATTCTTCTCCGTATCGTCCAAAGATGAATGGCGCTGTTGAAGCGGCCAACAAGAACATTAAGAAGATTGTGCAGAAGATGGTAGTGACCTACCGAGATTGGCACGAGATGTTACCTTTTGCTTTGCATGGTTATCGCACCTCTGTGCGTACATCGACTGGGGCAACTCCTTTCTCACTTGTTTATGGTATGGAAGCGGTACTACCTGTTGAAGTTGAGATTCCTTCCCTGAGGATTATGAAAGACGTCGAGCTTGACGAGTCAGAATGGGTACAGAATCGAATGGATCAGTTGAACCTCATTGATGAGAAACGCTTAGCGGCTATTGGACATGGTCAGGTGTACCAAAGGAAGATGAGAAAAGCTTTTGACAAGCGGGTACGACCCCAAAGCTACAAACCAGGTGATCTGGTGCTCAAAAGAATCATTCTTCCTCAAGGTGATCCTCGAGGCAAGTGGACTCCGACGTATGAAGGCCCCTTTGTTGTGCAGAAAGTGTTCTCTGGCGGTGCCATGATGCTTGCAACGATGGATGGCGAGAACTTTCCGCACCCTGTGAACGCGGATGTAGTCAAAAAATACTTCGCATAGACCTGATAAAAAAAAGAGAAAAAAAGAAAAAAAAGAAAAAGAAAGAAGAAAAAAGAAAAGAAAAAAAAAGAAGGAAAAAAAGAAAGAGAAAAGAAAAAAATAAAAGAAAATAAATCAGGCAAAAGAATGAAAAGAAACGAGTATACCCGCTAAGTTGAAAACCCGAAAGGGCGACTTAGGCAAAAAAGGGACAAAAGCGAATGACTACATCTCGCATGCCACCTTGGCAATCACTCTTCATACATGCTTAGGGCTCCCGACCGAGGGATAAGCAAGACTCCGTGTTCTTGAGTTTGCACCTGGCAGCTCAAATCCCTAAAGCATTCACAAATTCCAATCACTTTGTTTAGGGCTCCCGACCGAGGGATAAGCAAGACTCTGTGTTCTTGAGTTTGCACCCGGCAGCTCAAATCCCTAAAGGCTCTCACAAACCCCGTCGGGTCCACAAGTTTGGTGACATTATCAGATCGGGCAGTGATCAATCCTAATGAGTACGGTCTTCCAAAGCAAGGAGATGAGAACGTCAAGGTTATAAAAGTGGTAGCGGGATCGAAACCAATGGATATCCGTTTCACATTGCCATTTCTCCTGTACTCAATAAATGCGTGGTTACCTCTTACTAGGAACTACTTCTGAAATGTGTTCGCTCTTTTACGAGCATTTTGTTCGCAATTAATAAAAATCTCTTTATCTTAAAGCTGTTTTCTTTTACTGTTTTGTTTGCATAAAACGTCCTGGATTTGTGCTAAACTTTGCATATGAAAACTGCATTGCTTTTACAATACATGATTAGAAATGATAAAATCTTTGAAATTACTTCAAAGTCTTGTGTGACCAGGATGGCAGGCCAAGATACCATGCTATATCCTGGGGCATTTTTCACTTGTTTGTCTCGTAGGTACGTCCTTGCAAGCGCTTCGCATCAGCATATTTACAGACATAGCTATGAGAGATTCTCACTCCTCAGCCGAGTGCATCCTAACGAGAGATTCTCATTCCTCAGCTGAGTATATCTGGATGAGACTTTCTTTGTTCCGAGATTCTCATCTCCTCATCAAAGCACATCTTGATGCATTCTCTATGTTCTAGAAGCCTTATTCCCCGGTGGAATGTCTTCTCCCCAGTTGAGTCATGATTGAATGGTATCTGATTCCCCGGCAAGCTCTTAATGAGGTTCCTTGACCGAGCTCCTCATTCTCCCCAGTAGAGTGTTTCTCTCCCCAACAGATTGACATGTTTTCCCTAGGAGAGTCATCTTGTTCCCCAGTGGAGTTTCCTAAACAAAAGGTTCTTATGCTAAGTTCCTTATCCCCAGCGGATCTCTCATATCCCTAGCAGATTGCTGTGCAGAAGCATCCATCTTCCCCACTGAGTTTCTTTCCTCAGCAAAGATTCACATGCATCCTCAGCAGAATCTGTTTTCCTTCAAGGATTTCCCCAGCTGAATGCGTCCTATACAAGCAAGTTGGTCACTTCCCCATCAGAGTTGTCTTCATGACTTGCCTTATCTTCACATCCCCAGGGTGTCGAGATTTTGCTTCTCCAGTGAAGTTGCTAGGGTATTCCCCAAGCATTCAAGTGGGATGTTCTTATCCCCAAGCAGGATTTATTCCTCAAGCAGAGCTCGCATCCAGATTTGATCGTCTCCAGCAGATTTTTGATCCATCTTTGCCAGCTCGCAGTTTGTGACCCTTGGTCACTCACTTTGTCCTCCCCGCAGAGTTCCATAATCTCTCCAGGACTTCTTCAGCAATTCAGTGCTCATCCGTTGTTTCCCTAAGCAACGCCCGAATCATGCATCATTTGCATAGCATTCTCTAAACGTGTAACGTCTTCCTTCTCGGAAACGTTATTCCATGCACATTCATACATGCATCATGCATAAATCATATCATATATGTTTCTTTCTGCAGGAAAGTTATCAAGATACAAATGCCTCCTAGAGAGCAATATTCGCCTAGTCATTACAGGCGCTTATCCTGATGTTTTGAATCAGAAGAGGATTGTTCTACTTATTTTCTAGCACCGCTCAGATCAGTTCAAAGACATTCCTATTCCCGATGCCCCCAGATCGGTGGAAGATATTTGTTCCTATCCTGATGTCCAGCTCAGTTGAAGGAACCGCCTCCGGATCTCCCAAGATCTTACGAAGGAGCAAGCCCTCTGATACATCAAATCAGTTGGAAATATCTACTCCCTGACGATTTAGTTCGTTCAGAAGAAGAAACTCGTCTGCCCAGTCCTGATGCCTAACCATCAGTTGAAGACGCTTTCTTTACCCGGCGTACACAGTTCGGAAGAAACATCCGTTCCTATCCTAATATCCAGTTTCAGATTAGTTGAAGGAACCGCCTCCGGATCTCCCGTGATCTTACGAAGGAGCAAGCCACTGATATCATCAGATCAGATGGAGATGTTTGCCTGATCGACTTTGTCTTTCAGATGAAGATTGTCCTACTTATTTTCTGGCATCATGTCCAGATCAGTTTAAAGGCATTCTTTCCCCGGCGTACACAGTTCGGAAGAGATATTGTTCCTATCCTGATTACTTGTTCAGTTGAAGGAACCGCCTCCGGATCCCCGTGGTCTTACGAAGGAGCTAGCCGCTAATTCCCAGATTAGTTGGAATATCTACCTGATGATTTAATTGCATCAGAAGAGATGTCTGCCCAGATTCCCAGATCATGATTCCCAGATCAGAGATACTATTACCCGTTGATGTCCAGATCAACCGGTGTATCTCCCTCGATTCCCAGATCGACTTAAGACATCTATCCCGATGCAAGTTCGGAGACATCTGCTACGCCTGATACTCAGATCAGTCGAGATGTTCCTTCTCTTGATGCCCAGATCAATTGAAGTGTTTCCCCTGCCTGTGGGTGCCCGTTCCTCCTTTTTCACAAGTTGGAGCATATTTATTATCCGGATCAATTGAAGTTTTTTCTCCCTGCTTGCGGGGTGGTACGTTCTTTCTTATTGCAAGACGGAATCTTCTATTGATCAAGAGCGCAAATTTTCGAGTTCATTCTGGTATTCAACCTTCTTCCACCTCAACGGTTCGAAACTTTCGTTTCTCACTCATCAGGTTCAAGAAGTTTGAATAGGGGCAGCTGTTGCACCCCAAAATTTGCCCTCTTTATTTGAGCTATAAGTTAATAATGACGTTTATTTCGTCATTCAAAAATGGAAAAAATAATAAAGAGTTTTCGTGGGTTTATGAAGATAAGGTGTGAAAAATGGTTTAAACAGTGGAAATACGAGAAAATTCGCAAGTCATATTTGGAAGGTGATATGAGCTAAGTTCCCGCGTTGTCCTGACTGTTTTCACGATATCTACAACTTTCATGTTCGGCTCGGAAGCCAATTCTTTGAGGAAGGTTGCCAGATTTGCAAATTACTTGAGGTTTCGTAGTGAAAAACAATGCTGAATGTAAGGTTTCGGACCTCGGAAAATTCATATCTCCTAAACTGCTCGTCGGATTCACTTGAAAATTTAACAGGAGCTCCGTACCATCATTACCAAGATTTCATATGTTCGGACCGAAGGCCAATTATGCATGGAGAACTCCCAGCATTTTAAGGATCGTCGCGTTGTTTCGGTAAAAAGTGTGTTTTCGAGTATGTCGCGCCGAGTTTGAAAATTCATAACTTCTTCGATTTTTATCGTATGAAGTCCATTCCGGCGGCATTTTCTCAGAAATTTCGTTAGCTTCGATTCTTCGTCACACATGCCTGTTCAGATTTTGAGCCGAAGATAGAGTTTCATCGAGTTCTTTGAGCGGTACTCACAAAATTCTGCACAGTCGCACCAGATGAATCGGCGTTTCTCGTCGTTCAAATAGGCGTATTTTCTTCATCGGTTATCGGATTGAGGTGATTCTCGCGGCGATGAGTCACGAATTTGGTCATCTTCACAGTGGCATTGGTTTCGTTCCGGAATTCGGAGCCGAACCGAGTTTCCTTAAAAACGAGCCAAAATAAGACGCACCGAGGGCAATGTGGACATTTCGCGTTGACAATATATAAACATTTTGCTCTTCACAAATCAGGGAGCGGACTCTCATAATTTCAATTCACCAATTCTTCACAAACACATTCTCTCAATTCTCTCTCAATTCTCTTGAATCAAAACCACAAATTACATAAAACTTTCATCAATATTCATCAAATTTCATCAAGATCAAGAACATGGATTGAAGAATCAAGGATCAAAGTTCGAATTTCTCTTCCTCTCTCCACATAGAGTGGCGCGCCTCTCTCTCTCTTCCTCATTCCGGATTTCGTTTTCGAGTTCGTGTCGTGTTCGCGTTCGTATCGTGATCGTGTTCGTGTTCGCGCTTCGGTTCGGATCTTCATCCGGTAAGCCTTGAACCTTGAATTAAGTGCTTAATTGTTGATTATATGTGAATGCAAATCTAGATCTACCTCTTGTTCTTGATTAATGGATGATTGATGATGATTGATCGGTGAATTTGCGTATTTTTTGCTCGAATTGATCGTGTTCATATGGATTTGAGGATGAATTGTGTTACTCGTGGTTGAATATGTGATTTGTTGGTGATTTTGTGTGTATAATTGTTGTTGATAATTTGTGTTGCTTGCGATGTACTCAACGTGTTCGTATAAATGCATGTGCCATATTCTCGATTGATATTTGCTTTGTTTGACGCGTCGCACTTGGCATAATTGTTGACATGTGGATCGCTTGATGTGTGAATGCATGTGTACCATGATATTTGATGTTTGTTTGTGATTAATCTCGAATTGGTACGTTTTTGGATAGAGTGCGAACGGCTCCAAGGTTTCCAAAGTGTGCAAAATTCTGTTTTTATACGCCAGGAACCGGGTTGTCCCAGGCGGGAACCGGTTCCCACTCAATCCAAAATGGCCATTCTCTGTGTTTTTGCATGGGGAACCGGGTTGTCCCTAGGTGGGAACCGGTTCCTAGCTTGCTAATTTGGCCTTTCTCTGTGTTTTTGTATCAGGAACCGGGTTGTCCCTAGGTGGGAACCGGTTCCCAGCGTGCTAATTTGGCCTTTCTCTGTGTTTTTGTACCAGGAACCGGGTTGTCCCTAGGTGGGAACCGGTTCCCAGTTTTCCAAAATGTTGCCTCTCTGGTATTTTGTACCAGGAACCGGGTTGTCCCTAGGTGGGAACCGGTTCCTGTGTGTTATTTTTGTGTTTTATTTTCTAACTTCAAACTTTCGTATCTCTTTACTCGTAACTCCGATTTGCATGTTCTTTATATCGTTGGAAAGCTTGTGAAACGTACTATCTCATGAAATGATTGCTATTGATTGATTGTAGGTTATTCATGTGTGTTTACCTCTTGGCATTTGTTGTCCTTTTTATGTGTGCGTTAATTGTTCATTTTCTTTTAGCTTATAATGCAATAACGCAATTCCGATTGCGATGTTTGTTATCTCTAACTTGTGTGCTAGTATGCAAGGCTTTTGGATGGTTACCGATCGACGCCTATCACTCGCGTGTTCCGCTTCACTTGCGGGATACGATCCTATATCACTTGTATCGTGTTCTCGACTTGGAGACACGATCCTTTTACTTTATATCTGCTTGTTTGGTTTGCTTGTTCCTCTTGCAGGTGTATCGTGATCATGCTCGACATGTGAGTCGACGTTTGTGCGCTTTATGGCTAATCGGTATGCTGACCATTTGCTTTTTGCTTGCTAGCTCGCTTGCGGGATTCTACTTTCTTCGCTTTGCTTCGCCTTAGTTTACGGATCATCATCCGTTTGGTATTGATCCCGTTTCATTTTACTTTTCTCGCACTTTATCGCTTTACCGCATCATCCAGTAACATGAGAAGTAGGACCTAGACATGCATCTGGCCAAGTCCTCGAAAGAGGCTCTGTTTTTGTCGGTGTGTTTATATTTGTGCTTTGCGGCAGGGAGTCACGGTGTAATAAGTCCTATATGGCACTCCGTTAAGTCCTCATGGAAGGCATGCGGTCAAGGGTTCGTAATCAACCCCCGCCTAGTCTCATCGAGTCTGTTTGGTAGGCGCACGCCTCGCGTTGCTTGCTTCCGAACGTGCAAAAGATCTTGTTATCGAGTATGTCAGGAAAAGGGTTCATGCAGCCGGACCCCCGCCTTTCTTATAGCTCACGTCGCTCGACGTTGATGCTCGGTGTACGCACGCACCGTTTTCCTTTATGATCCGTGACGGCTTGGTTGCTGAGAGGGGTCCGCCCTCTTGTCTATGGCCCGATCATTTTCGCGAGGTCTAATGCTTGGTTGACTTGGGTTGATCTGCTCCCCTTGGCTATGGCGGGACCGCTTTTCTACCATTCGGTCAGTGCCGTTGGTTTTGTTTGCTTCACGAGCGGATGCTCGTTTGTGTGATATTATTGTGTGCTTCCCCTTTTTCTCGTAGGTTGTTAGCTTAGCTTAGATTGCTTAGATTTGTACCCTTTGTATGATAACATTAGGTAGCAAGCTTTCCCCCTTAGCTTAGGTCTTCCTCATGCATCTTTTAAAACACAAACCACACTCTTTGATTTTGTTTTCTTAAGAGCTTGTTATTTCCGCTCCATTCCCAAGCATAAGTCTCCAAAGGTCGAGCAGCGGAGTGTGAATGTAACTCGTTCACCTAAAAAACACAAAACAAACAGAAATTAGTTAGCCGAGCTACGGTAGCTCTGATTCTGCAAAACAGATACGTAGGCAGCGGGGTAGGGCCCGTGCGAGCATAATCCTTTCTTTTCCCTACATTTTGCATTCATTTTAGTCCAGATTAGCTAAGTTTGCTTACACACCCATAGATTTAGACACTAGCATGGATACCATCGAGTACGATGGGCGCGAGGGGTGCTAATACCTTCCCCTCGCGTAACCGACTCCCTTACCCTTTTTCTCTGGTCGTGAGACCGTTGTTTTGTTTTGTGGTTTGCTGGCATTCCCTTCCTTTTCAGGATAAATATGTTAGTGGCGACTCTGTTAATTTTCGCGGTAGCGACACCTAATCCAGGAAAACTTCAATGAAAACAAAGCCACATAATCACACCTCAGATCCTCACATTTTGTAGGAAATTCCTTGCCATAAAAGCTCTTTCTTGCTAGTCTTTGATTGATACCAATGATATGCATGCATGGGTATGGATTATGACCTAAATGATGTACGTATATGAAACTATGAAATGCATAAGCCTAATCCAGTTAGAAGTAAAGGGGTAGGACAAATTTGGGGTATGACAGCTGCCCCTATTTAATCGTCTTAAACCTAAAGGTGAGATTAGCGTTAGCCTTTCGAACATTCGAGGTAGAAGAAGATTAAATATCAAAGTACTAGAAATTTGTCCTAAAGAGAAGATGGTGTAAATGATATCCTTATTTTTTGTTTTTGTTTTGATATCTGCTGGGGAAAGAGAATTTGTTTTTCTGGTGGAAAGGTTTATGGTGAGTAATGGTTGAATGGTGATAGCTTGTAACGTGGTAACGGTGCCAATACAGGGTTTCCAAAGAGAATGGTTGTATGAAACAATGACTGAAAGGAAAAAATCTCGTACGATCTATGACTCAACATCGACTCGACATCAGGAGAGGATCTCGTACGATCTTCAGGACTTGAAAGGAAAAGATCTCGTGTGATCTATGACTCAACATCGACTCGACAACAGGAGAGGATCTCGTACGATCTTCAGGACAGAAAGGAAAAGATCTCGTGCGATCTATGACTCAACATCGGGAGAAGACCTCGTACGATCTTCAGGATTGAAAGGGAAAAGATCTCGTGCGATCTATAACTCAACATCGGGAGAAGACCTCGTACGATCTTCAGGACAGAAAGGAAAAAGATCTCGTACGATCTATGACTCAACATCTGGAGAAGATCTCGTGCGATCTTCAAGACTGAAAGGAAAGAGATCTCGTACGATCTATAACTCAACATCGGGAGAAGATCTCGTACGATCTCCAAGACTGAAATGAAAGAGATCTCGTACGATCTATGACTCAACATCGGGAGAAGACCTCGTACGATCTCCAAGACAGAAAGGAAAGGAGATCTCGTGCGATCTACGACTCAACATCGGGAGAAGACCTCGTACGATCTCCAAGACAGAAAGGAAAGGAGATCTCGTGCGATCTACGACTCAACATCGACTCGACATCGAGAGACGGTACAAGCAGAGAGTCATTGTGTCAGACATTTGTCGGGGATTGAGGATACCTCGTATCGGCACCGCAGCTTAAAAGTGTTCGTGACACGACAGCGGATATCAAGTGGAGTTTGTAAAGATGACAATTTCTGTAGGGATGTGTCATTGTTTCGATTCAACATTGACTCACATTATCTGGCTTATGCTTCGTATGCATGTTTGAATTTTTTATGGCGTAATGATCTACTGTAATGGACATGCTACGCTTTTGAGGATGCGATGTTATATGCAAATGAATACTATATGCAGAGTGCCAAATAAAGGCCTTGGCGAGAGGAGCGGGTGTTAGAACAAGATTTGTTCTGATCAATTATCTTAGTTTTGATGATAACAATAATATGAATTTTGCTTAAGATAATATGGTACTCTAATCCAATGCAATTTCCCTTTCAGGAAATATATAAAGAGTACGCATAATTCAGCGCTCAGAAGCTTTGTCTCAAAGGGTTCAGCATGCAACATCAGAACATGGTCTGGCAAGACATCAGAAGATGGTCGAAGCAGAATCAGAACATGGGTCTATGGAAGCATCAGAAGAACAAGAGAACAGAAGCACTGAAGTTCTGATGGTATCACGCTCAGAAGCACTTCAAGGTCAGAAGATCAGAAGATGCTATGCACCAAGCTGTTTGACTCTGATGATATTCAAACGTTGTATTCACAAACATCAGATCAGAAGAAAGTACAAGTGGCAAGCTACGCTGACTGACAAAAGGAACGTTAAAAGCTACTAAAGGCTACGTCAGTAGACACAGCGTGAACAAGGCTCGAGGTAGTTGACAAAAGCGTATAACATTAAATGCGATGCTGTACGGAACACGCAAAGCATTAAATGCACTCAACGGTCATCTTCTCCAACGCCTATAAATATGAAGTTCTGATGAGAAGCAAGGTTAACGATTCTGCACCAAAACAACTCATATTAAACTTGCTGAAACGCTGTTCAAATTCAAAGCTCAGAATCTTCATCTTCATCAAAGCTCACTACATTGCTGTTGTAATATATTAGTGAGATTAAGCTTAAACGTTAAGAGAAATATCACAGTTTGTGATTATCGCTTTTAAGAAGCATTTGTAATACTCTTAGAATTGATTACATTAAGTTGTAAGGAACTAGAGTGATCGTGTGGATCAGAATACTCTAGGAAGTCTTAGAGGTTATCTAAGCAGGTTGTAACTAGAGTGATCGTGTGGATCAGTATACTCTAGAAAAGTCTTAGAGGGTATCTAAGCAGTTGTTCCTGGAGTGATCAGTGTGTGATCAGAAGACTCTGGAAGACTTAGTTGCTGACTAAGTGGAAAACCATTGTAATCCGTGCGATTAGTGGATTAAATCCTCAGTTGAGGTAAATCATCTCTGCGGGGGTGGACTGGAGTAGTTTAGTTAACAACGAACCAGGATAAAAATAACTGTGCAATTTATTTTTATCTGTCAAGTTTTTAAAGCTACACTTATTCAAACCCCCCCTTTCTAAGTGTTTTTCTATCCTTCAATTGGCATCAGAGCGCCGGTTCTAAGGTGCAAGCACTTAACCGTGTTTAGAAAAGATTCAGGAAGAGAAAAACGCTTCAGTAAAAGATGGTTGATGAAAGTGAAAAGTCTACACCTGCATCTACATCTGGCTCTGCTGAGCAATACAACGGTAACAATGGTTATACTAGACCGCCGGTATTTGATGGTGAAAACTTTGAATACTGGAAAGATAAACTGGAAAGTTACTTTCTTGGTCTAGATGGTGATCTATGGGATCTTCTGATGGATGGTTACAAACATCCAGTGAATGCCAGAGGCGTAAAGCTGACAAGGCAAGAAATGAATGATGATCAGAAAAAGCTTTTCAGGAATCATCATAAATGCAGAACTGTTTTGCTGAATGCTATCTCTCATGCTGAGTATGAGAAGATATCTAACAGGGAAACGGCCTATGACATATATGAGTCCTTGAAAATGACTCATGAAGGAAATGCTCAAGTCAAGGAGACTAAAGCTCTAGCTTTAATCCAGAAGTATGAAGCCTTCAAGATGGAGGATGATGAAGACATTGAAAAGATGTTTTCAAGATTTCAAACTCTTACTGCTGGATTGAGAGTTCTTGACAAGGGATACACCAAGGCTGATCACGTAAAGAAGATCATCAGAAGCTTACCCAGAAGATGGGGTCCTATGGTGACTGCATTCAAGATTGCAAAGAATCTGAATGAAGTTTCTCTGGAAGAGCTTATCAGTGCCTTGAGAAGTCATGAAATAGAGCTGGACGCAAATGAGCCTCAAAAGAAAGGTAAGTCTATTGCATTAAAATCTAATATAAAGAAATGCACTAACGCTTTTCAGGCTAGAGAAGAAGATCCTGAAGAATCAGAATCTGAAGAAGAAGATGAACTGTCTTTGATCTCCAGAAGGCTAAATCAACTCTGGAAGACCAAGCAAAGGAAGTTCAGAGGCTTCAGAAGTTCAAAGAAATTTGAACGTGGAGAATCTTCTGATGACAGAAGATTTGACAAGAAGAAGGTCATGTGCTATGAATGCAATGAGCCTGGACACTTCAAGAATGAATGTCCAAATCTTCAGAAGGAAAATCCCAAAAAGAAGTTTCATAAGAAGAAAGGTCTTATGGCAACCTGGGATGAGTCAGAAGATGATTCAGACTCTGAAGATGAGCAGGCCAACTATGCGCTGATGGCGACAGAAGATGACGGATCAGAATCTACATCAGAATCAGATTCTGAAGAGGTATTTTCTGAACTTACTAGAGATGAGTTAGTTTCCGGTCTAACTGAACTTCTGGAACTCAAGTCTCAGATTAGTCTCAAATACAAAAAGCTAAAAAAGCTATTTGAATTTGAAACAACGAAGCTTGAGTTGGAGAATTCTGAATTAAAAGAAAAACTTTTAAAATTATCCAATAATGTTGGATCTCCTTCTGATTCAGAAAAATCCACTCCGAGTCTAAACCATATTCTGAAAGAATATGATTTAAGTTTCAGGAAGTTCTTATCTAGAAGTATTGGCAGAAGTCAGCTAGCTTCTATGATATATGCTGTGTCTGGAAACAAAAGAGTTGGCATTGGTTTTGAGGGTGAAACCCCATACAAACTTGAACCTGTTGATGAAATGAAATTCACATACAAGCCATTGTATGATCAGTTCAAGTATGGCCACTCCCATGATATTAGGCACACTTCACATGCTCAAAGTTTTCACATAACACACACCAAAAAGCATGTGACACAACCTAGGAAATATCATGAAACTCACATTAAAAATTATCATGCTGTTCCTCCTATTGCTTACAATGTTAAACCCAAGTTCAATCAGAACTTGAGAAAATCTAACAAGAAAGGACCCAAGAAAATGTGGGTACCTAAGGATAAGATTATTCCTATTGCAGATATCCTTGACTGCAAAAAGGACAAAGCACAACATGTCATGGTACCTGGACTCTGGATGCTCACGACACATGACAGGAAGAAGGTCTATGTTCCAAGACCTGGTGCTTAAGTCTGGAGGAGAAGTCAAGTTTGGAGGAGATCAGAAGGGCAAGATAATTGGCTCTGGAACTATAAAGTCTGGTAACTCTCCTTCCATTTCTAATGTACTTCTTGTAGAAGGATTAACACATAACCTCTTATCTATCAGTCAATTGAGTGACAATGGTTATGATATAATCTTTAATCAAGAGTCTTGCAAGGCTGTAAATCAGAAGGATGGCTCAATCCTATTTACAGGCAAGAGGAAGAACAACATTTATAAGACAGATCTGCAAGATCTTATGAGTCAGAAGGTGACTTGTCTTATGTCTGTTTCTGAAGAGCAGTGGGTCTGGCACAGAAGATTAGGTCATGCTAGTTTGAGAAAGATTTCTCAGATTAACAAACTGAATCTGGTCAGAGGACTCCCTAATCTGAAATTCAAATCGGATGCTCTTTGTGAAGCATGTCAGAAGGGCAAGTTCTCCAAACCTGCATTCAAGTCCAAGAATGTTGTTTCTACCTCAAGGCCATTAGAACTCTTGCACATTGATCTGTTTGGCCCAGTCAAAACAGCATCTGTCAGAGGGAAGAAATATGGATTAGTCATCGTAGATGATTATAGCCGCTGGACTTGGGTAAAATTCTTGAAACACAAGGATGAGACTCATTTAGTGTTCTTTGATTTCTGCATTCAGATTCAATCTGAAAAAGAGTGTAAAATCATAAAGGTCAGAAGTGATCATGGTGGTGAATTTGAGAACAGATCCTTTGAAGAATTCTTCAAAGAAAATGGTATTGCCCATGATTTCTCTTGTCCTAGAACTCCACAGCAAAATGGGGTTGTAGAACGAAAGAATAGGACTCTGCAAGAAATGGCCAGAACCATGATCAATGAAACCAATATGGCTAAGCATTTCTGGGCAGAAGCAATAAACACTGCATGCTATATTCAGAATAGAATCTCTATCAGACCTATTCTAAATAAGACTCCTTATGAATTGTGGAAGAATAGAAAGCCCAACATTTCATATTTCCATCCTTTTGGATGTGTATGCTTTATTCTGAACACTAAAGATCATCTTGGTAAGTTTGATTCCAAAGCACAAAAATGTTTTCTTCTTGGATATTCTGAACGCTCAAAAGGCTACAGAGTATACAATACTGAAACATTGATTGTAGAAGAATCAATCAATATCAGGTTTGATGATAAGCTTGGTTCTGAAAAACCAAAGCAGTTTGATAACTTTGCAGATTGGAATATCGATATATCAGAAGTTGTTGAGCCAAGAAGCAACGCATCAGAAGCAGAGCTTCTCAGAAGCAAAGAATCTGAAGATCAAGTATCAGCTCCTCTGGAGAATCTAAGCATATCTGAAGAACCATCTGTCAGAAGATCATCCAGACTCATTTCTGGTCATTCAGAAGATGTCATTCTTGGAAAGAAGGATGATCCAATCAGAACAAGAGCATTCCTTAAGAACAATGCAGACTGTCAATTAGGTCTTGTATCTTTGATCGAGCCAACTTCTGTTGATCATGCTCTAGAAGATCCAGACTGGATAATTGCTATGCAAGAAGAACTGAATCAGTTTACAAGGAATGATGTTTGGGATCTTGTTCCTAGACCAGATGGATTCAATATAATAGGTACAAAATGGGTCTTCAGAAACAAGCTCAGAATGAGAAGATGAGAAATTCTTATGTATGAGTATCTTCTGAAATGAAATCTTTTTCTTAAGAAGTTCTGATTGAAATCAATTAGAAATTGTGATTCAGTTATTACTAACGTTTCATTGTCTAAGTTGATTCAGAATCTCTTTAAAAGCAAAACAGCTGTAACTGGCTAACCAGATGGTAAACACGTGTTCACTATTCCTGGACAAGCGTGCGTGCAGTTGAGGGGACGTCTACTTAGGTAACTGTGCAAATCACATCTTTTGTCATTATTATCTCTCCTCACGTCACGTAACATTAAATACTTTTCATCATTTACTCTCTTTCAGTTTTCTTTTTATATTCTTCAAACGTTTCTTTTCCCTCTCATATTTCTCTCTCTCTGCATTCAGTTTCTTTTTCGTCTCTCTCTTTTTTCATATCATAAACCCTAGCAGTTTCCAATATCTGCAAATTCATCATGAATCCATCGTCAAGCTCTGGGAATCAAGATAATGATCGGAAACAAAAGAGAAAGGCAACTGTCGAACCAGAAACCAAACCAAAAAGAGTAAGGATCACTCCCTTCTCAAAGACTTCCACCACCTCTTCCTCCTCATTCACCCTCTCGGAACCACCTTCTTCACCATCCGGTATCTCCTCTCCTTCAACCCATCCATCAGACATTTCTTCATCTCTCTCACACCCTTTTCCCACCAGAACACCTAATCCCTACAGTGTTGTTCTTCCCGACTCCAGGTTCACTGTCAATTCTCCAACCCCTACCACTCAATCATATCTGGAGCTTTTACAGTCTGATGTAAATGGCTGGTTGGAGATTCTGGGTGCTGCTCACCTTAACCATCTGGATGAGTATGCCACAAGCAACCTTTGGGATACCTTTCGTCAGGATTTTCTGGATAGGGCAACAGACACTCAGAGAAGGATCATGTCTGAAGCTCCTGGTATTCGTGGTCTTCGGCTGGAAGCTGGTGAAAGCAGTTGTCACCATCTCATCAGAAACAGAAGTGTTCTTGAGAAGAAGATACCTGCAGATGAGTTGGAAGAAGAAAATCTCTGCAGAGACATCGTGGTGTGGAAACCATGGTTTCCTGTGCTAACTGGAGATTTTCAGTGGCTGTTTAACTGGTTCATAATGAACCCTTCTGAAAAAGCACCTCACATGGTTTTTCCAGTAGTGGTTTATCCTGCTGAAGTTGCTGGTCCTACTCCTCCAACAAACCTAGCAGCTATTCTTCAAGCGTTGGAAGCTGGAACTTCTGAGCTGCCTGAACCAGAATATGCTAAGGCTACTTCTGAGTCAGACTCAGATGAGGAAATGGAAGATGCACAAGCTGAAGATCTCCCAGAAGATCACCCTGCTGAGATTGCTGTCCCTTTTGGCAGATATTCAGGTGCCTCTTCTTCTGGTGAAACCTCAGCTCTGATGGAGACCTTGGAAACTCTTCATCAGAATCAAGCTGTGCTGGCTTCTCGTTTGGACGCGCAAGAAGCAGCCAATGCTGAGTTTCGCTCCTTCATGGCAAGGCAAGCTACAAGCACTGACGGGATTCATGATGTTCTGGCGCGAATTTTGCGTAGGCTAGGATCTTAGTCCTTTGGTCTTTGTAGTTTTCTTTCCTGTTGCATCTGTTTTCCTGCATTCCTCTCTTGTAATTTGTCTTTTGTCTATCTATGAAAACCTTCTTTGTTTTACATTCAAGTGATTTTATTTGTCGTTTTATTCATCTGAATCTTTTGAAATATTCTTTTTGATGTTATGACAAAAAGGGGGAGAAGATAAATGATAAATGATTTGATTAATCTATCAGTTGCTGGGTAAAGCTCCCACACATTCACTAACAAGAACTGCAAGTTCTATATGGTTTAAGTGTTTTGCAGGTATAAAGAAGTGAAGAGAATCTTCAAAGCAAACACAAGAAGCAAAACCATGGAAACTGAAGCAAGCTGAGTGCTGTCAAGCTTCAGAGATCAGAAGCACTGATAATAGAATTTGATCCATAACTGAAGCAAGCTGAGTGCTGTCAAGCTTCAGAGATCAGAAGCACTGATAATAGAATTTGATCCATATTTGTCTATTTGTTCTGACAAAATTCTATTTGCTCTGATACATTATTTTAGCCTATATGGCTCTGATACATATAATGTGTTCGAATATATATTTTATGTTCTAACTCGTTCATGCTGACTTTTGTCGTTTAGTTTTTTGTTCTGTAACATTTCAGGATGTAGAGATGCTCTGATGATGCTCTGGTACATTCAACAATGTTCTGATACAAATCTAGCATGAAGTGATGTTGGTAAAAATTCAAGCTCTGAAGCTATCCGAGGGAAGCAGAAATCAGAAGCTGTGAATGTTCTAAAGATCCAGAAAACTCAAGTTCTGAAGCTGTCCTAGATGGAAGCAGGAATCAGAAGATGTGAGTGTTCTAGGGATCTAAAGAAATTCTAGTTCTGAAGCTGTCCTATGGAAGCAGAAGTCAGAAGCTATGAATTCTCTAAAGACAGAAGCTTATATGATCGTCTCTACCGAAATAATCAGGGAAGTCTTTTATTAAAGTTCTTCGAGAATTTATTTCAGGGGGAGATTATTTATCTCAGGGGGAGATTGTTAATCTCAGGGGGAGACATATTCATATGCTTATTCTATAGCTGTGTAATTTGTCTTTTGCCGTCTGTTCTTTCTGATCGCAAATTCATATCATTTATATATGTTTTTGTCATCATCAAAAAGGGGGAGATTGTTAGAACAAGATTTGTTCTGATCAATTATCTTAGTTTTGATGATAACAATAATATGAATTTTGCTTAAGATAATATGGTACTCTAATCCAATGCAATTTCCCTTTCAGGAAATATATAAAGAGTACGCATAATTCAGCGCTCAGAAGCTTTGTCTCAAAGGGTTCAGCATGCAACATCAGAACATGGTCTGGCAAGACATCAGAAGATGGTCGAAGCAGAATCAGAACATGGGTCTATGGAAGCATCAGAAGAACAAGAGAACAGAAGCACTGAAGTTCTGATGGTATCACGCTCAGAAGCACTTCAAGGTCAGAAGATCAGAAGATGCTATGCACCAAGCTGTTTGACTCTGATGATATTCAAACGTTGTATTCACAAACATCAGATCAGAAGAAAGTACAAGTGGCAAGCTACGCTGACTGACAAAAGGAACGTTAAAAGCTACTAAAGGCTACGTCAGTAGACACAGCGTGAACAAGGCTCGAGGTAGTTGACAAAAGCGTATAACATTAAATGCGATGCTGTACGGAACACGCAAAGCATTAAATGCACTCAACGGTCATCTTCTCCAACGCCTATAAATATGAAGTTCTGATGAGAAGCAAGGTTAACGATTCTGCACCAAAACAACTCATATTAAACTTGCTGAAACGCTGTTCAAATTCAAAGCTCAGAATCTTCATCTTCATCAAAGCTCACTACATTGCTGTTGTAATATATTAGTGAGATTAAGCTTAAACGTTAAGAGAAATATCACAGTTTGTGATTATCGCTTTTAAGAAGCATTTGTAATACTCTTAGAATTGATTACATTAAGTTGTAAGGAACTAGAGTGATCGTGTGGATCAGAATACTCTAGGAAGTCTTAGAGGTTATCTAATCAGGTTGTAACTAGAGTGATCGTGTGGATCAGTATACTCTAGAAAAGTCTTAGAGGGTATCTAAGCAGTTGTTCCTGGAGTGATCAGTGTGTGATCAGAAGACTCTGGAAGACTTAGTTGCTGACTAAGTGGAAAACCATTGTAATCCGTGCGATTAGTGGATTAAATCCTCAGTTGAGGTAAATCATCTTTGCGGGGGTGAACTGGAGTAGTTTAGTTAACAACGAACCAGGATAAAAATAACTGTGCAATTTATTTTTATCTGTCAAGTTTTTAAAGCTACACTTATTCAAACCCCCCCTTTCTAAGTGTTTTTCTATCCTTCAGCGGGATCATTGGGGTCCGTTGCTTGTAGTCTTGAGCTACCAATGTGGATTGGTGTTGGAAACCCTGCGGTGCCAAAGATTATTGGCAAATGCGTTGAGGGTTAGAATGCAGCTTTGTTGGGGAGGGAATGACTTTGTTTGACTTTCTCTACATCCTGAACTGCTTGGGGATGGTGAGTTTTGAGGGACCCTTCTTTGTCTTCCCTATGGAAGAGGGACATGGACCTCTTCAGGTGCCCCATGCTTACCAGTACTGATGAACTACATGCTTGAATCTTCACGTGGGATGATGACGATCTTTGTGATATGAGATAAGTCAGAATGACCATTAGAACCTGCAACCTGCACAGAAAAACAGCATTTGGATGCAAATAGTGCCCCCTTATAGCACTTTTATGTAACATCATATTTCGTTTTGGTTCAAGATTATTATCCCCCATGCTTTCAATGCAATGTTTAATAACGAATTAAATCACACTTCGTATGCGAAAAATGAAAAAGTAAGAAGGAAAGCTTTTTGTCAAAAGATCATTTTATTGATGGAATGCCTATGAATAGGCTTCTGTACAAGGAAGCAACTCCTAAATGAGGTAGTTGCGAAAAAGAAAATAAGATGCAAAAGGCAAAATGGCAAAGAGAAATGCTCGAATTTCCATTAAAGCTGGTATTGCTACAGTTCCCATATCCTTGATCCTCTCAATGCTTTGCTTCAGAAGCGTAATGGTTGGATCGACCTGTCCGTTTTGCCAAGGGCGTATAGAGGTCTTTGTGAAGGATATTCAGACTGCAGCCTCTCGCTTTTGATCCCTAACTTTTTCCTGGATCGCCCTTTCGGGTTTTCAATCCAGCGGGATACCCATTTTTGCCTAAGTCGCCCTTTCGGGTTATCGACTTAGCGGGTTATTCTCTTTTATTTTACCCCTAATTTTTGCCCAAACGCTTTTGGTTTGTCGGGATGCCCTTATTTTTGCCTAGGTACGTCGACCTAGCGGGTCTTTTATGCGTAGTATTTTTTGACTAAGTCTGAATTGACTGGAAGTGGGACGTCTTCCCCATCCATCTTCGTCAAGATTAAAGCACCACCTGAGAATGCCTTCTTCATAATGTATGGTCCCTCATAATTGGGAGTCCATTTGCCCCTTGGATCGGTGTGAATTGGCAAGATCTTCCTTACAACCAGGTCACCTGTGTGGAATTCTCGAAGTGGAAGGACATCGTAGTGGATTGAGTATTCACCCTGGTGCTACTAAGATGTACCATGATTTGAAGAAGTTATTCTGGTGGCCTGGAATGAAAAAGGAAATAGCTGAATTTGTTTATTCTTGTTTGACTTGTCAGAAGTCAAAGATCGAACATCAGAAGCCGTATGGAACTATGCAGCCTTTATTTATTCCTGAATGGAAGTGGGATAGCATATCCATGGACTTTGTATCTGGATTGCCAAGAACAGCTAAGAACTATGAAGCCATTTGGGTTATTGTGGATAGACTGACGAAGTCTGCTCACTTCATACCGATGAGAATGGATTATTCTATGGAAAGGTTGGCACAGTTGTACATTGAGAAAATAGTAAGTTTGCATGGTATTCCTTCGAGCATAGTATCAGATAGAGATCCAAGATTTACATCCAGATTTTGGGAAGGGTTACAGAAGGCCTTGGGTACTAAATTGAGATTGAGTTCTGCTTATCATCCGCAGACTGATGGTCAAACTGAAAGAACGATTCGATCATTGGAAGATCTATTGCGTGCTTGTGTATTGGAAAAAGTTGGTGCGTGGGATAGTTATTTGCCGTTGATTGAGTTTACCTACAACAACAGTTACCATTCGAGTATTGGTATGGCTCCATTTGAAGCTTTGTATGGTAGGAGGTGTAGGACACCACTGTGTTGGTATGAATCGAGTGAAAGTGCAGTGATTGGACCAGAAATTGTCCAAGAGACGACGGAAAAGATTAAGATGATTCAGGAGAAGATGAAAACTTCTCAAAGTCGTCAAAAGAGCTATCATGATAAGAGGCGGAGAACACTTGAATTTCAAGAGGGAGATCATGTGTTTCTGAGAGTAACTCCTACGACGGGTGTTGGTCGAGCACTAAAGTCAAAGAAGTTGACGCCGCGTTTCATTGGTCCGTTTCAGATTACAGAAAGAGTAGGAGAGGTGGCTTATCGTATTGCTTTACCAACAACACTTGCAAACCTACATGACGTATTCCATGTATCTCAATTGAGGAAATATATTGCGGATCCGTCTCATGTGATCCAAGTAGATGATGTGCAGGTGAGGGATAATATGACAGTTGAGGCTTTGCCTATGAGGATTGAGGATCGGAAGATAAAACAACTGCGTGGTAAAGATATAGCTTTGGTCCGAGTGGCTTGGGGAGGAGCCGCAGGTGGGAATGTTACGTGGTAACTGGAGAGTCAGATGAAGGACTCTTGTCCCGAACTCTTCGTTTGAGGTATGTTTTCGAGGACGAAAACTCTTTTAGTGGGGGAGAGTTGTAACACCCCGTTAATTCTTGTTTATTAATTTAATTATTATTTTTAATTAAATTATTAGAATTAATAATTTTTGGGAATTATTTGGAAAATGATGAAATATTGGCATTAGGCCTAGAGTGGTGGTTAGCAGTAAGGGGGGTGTTAACTAAGCAAGCCTAATAAGATATTTTATTTTATTTTTATAAAATAAAGGAAATTGGGAAAAGAGAAGGCAGAAGCAGAAGAGACAGACTCTGAGAAAGGAAGAACACGTGAAAGAGAGAAGAGCCAAAGGAGAAGAAGACCTTCGAAGATTCGACTCTGAGGTAAGGGGGGATTCTTCGGGTTAGTGATCCTTATGCGATTGTAGGTAGTAGGATTGATTAGAGTTGCCGTTAATTCAATCGTACGTGTCGGGTTTGGGAATTTAGTTAGGTTTTGATGAATTTGTATGAATTACATGATTCTGTTAATACTCATGACATATGCTGTTAATACTAGTATAAAACTTGTCTGAAATATGTGATGATGTGAAAATTGATGGTATTTGTGTGCTATGTTCGTATGTACTTGAAATTGGGGAAATGGGATAGGGTAAATGCTGTCAAAATGGTGAATTTGGCTGTGCAGGTACGTAGGAACCGGTTCCCAAGTGGGACGAACCGGTTCCCCCTTATAAAAACAGAGAGGTGTGGATTCTGGGTTGCTGGGAACGGGTTCCCAGATAGGGACAACCCGGTTCCCCATAGTAAAAATCAGAGGCGTGTTTTGGGAAGCAGCCAGGAACCGGTTCCCACGTAGGGACGACCCGGGTTCTGCTGCATTTTTTCTAAAAAATGTTTTATCTTTAAAATCCCATAACTTTTGATCCGAGTATCCGATTTATGCGCCGTTTTGAGCATTGCGAAGCTGAGTTAATGGCTTATACGATGAATAGGTGGTATGGACGTAAAGTCCATGTTGTTTATTTGTGATTATATTATTTATTGGGTGATGACTTTCGTGTATGCGTGTGATATGTTTGTATGAATGCTAAGAATATATACATGCTTATTGGTGATGATTTGGTGATGATAATGAGACAATGTGTTACATCGGATTGGTGATGTTGTAAGCATGTTATATGTTGCATTCATTGGCATACATTTTTGGTGATGGATCCCGGTGATGAAATGGATCAAAATGGTGGGCATAATTCCCATTGTGTGGAATTTGTGCTGGTTAAACTGTATCTTGGTGATGAAAAAGATCAGTTGGATGGGTGTATCCCATGTATGGTACCACATGCATTAGTGTCAGTCCATTCATTGCATTATATTCTGATATAACTGAATGATTATCTAGTGTGTTAGAAGATGCTTATGTACTGATGCTTGCTTGTTGTAATAAATTCCTATTATATGTATGCTTGAGTGTATGACAAATTCTATGAGATTTTATTGCCTATGACTGTATAATGTTTATTAATTCGAATGAAACTCACCCTTACTTTGATGATTTCAGATTAAGGATGTAGCGGCATCTTGATTGGGTGAAGATAGCTTGTAGGCTAGCCCGTAGTTCGTGTCGAGTCATGCTCTGATTGTAACACTGGGATCGATTAGTCTTAGCGTTACTTGAGATACTTTGTTGCTATTTTGATTATGGATTATGTATTGTTGATCTGTTTGGATATGTTCCTAACATTGTTTAAAATAAGTTTCTGCTGTGATGAACACATGTTTGAAGTTTGGTTTAATCTTAATAAAGCATGACAAACGACATTGGTATTTTTATTTATTTTAATAATTGTAGCATCCTTGATGTGTTATTACTCTGATTATATTATATTTTCCGCGGGGGTTTAGAAGGGTGTTACAATAGTGGTATCAGAGCATAGTCGGTCGTTAGAGTCAGAGTCTTAGTGTCAGTATTCCCTTGTATGCGACTAGTGTAAGGTAAACACTGTCGATACTTTTATTCTGATGAGCTTGTTTTGTGATTTAGCAGAACAATGGCTGGAAGAGGTGGGAGGAATGATGACGCTATTGCAGAGGCTCTGGGCATGATCGCTGGTGTATTGGGAGGAAATGCTAATGGAGCTGTGATTAGTGCCGACAGACAATTGAACAGCTTTCAGAGGAACAACCCTCCACTGTTCAAAGGCACCCATGACCCTGATGGTGCTCAGAAATGGTTGAAGGAGATCGAGAGGATCTTCCGAGTGATCGATTGTGCGGAAAATCTGAAGGTGAGGTACGGTACTCACATGCTATCAGAAGAAGCTGATTACTGGTGGGTTACTACTAAGACTGAATTGGATTCAGATGGGATTGCAATCACTTGGGCCATATTCAAGAGAGAATTTCTGAGGAAGTACTTTCCTGAAGATGTGCGGGGAAGGAAGGAAATTGAGTTCTTGGAGCTGACACAGGGTAGTATGACAGTGCCGGAATATGCTTCCAAATTTGTGGAATTGGCTAAGTACTACACACACTACACCAACGATGCAGCTGGAGAATTCTCTAAGTGTATCAAGTTTGAGAATGGTCTTCGTGATGAGATCAAACAGGGCATCAGGTATCAAAGGATTCGCCGATTTGCTGATTTAGTAGACTGTAGCAGGATTTTTGAAGAAGATAGTATCAAGCTGAAATCATCTCACTCTCGCGAGTTAGTTGATAAGAAGGGTAAGAAGCCTATGGACAGAGGTAAACCATATGGTAGAGGAAACCCAAGAGCTGGTGATTGGAAAAGGCCTAGTGGGGGAGATTCTGGTGCTCCCTTTAGGTGCTTCAACTGTGGTGAAACTGGACATAAGAGGAATGAGTGCAAGAAAGAAGAGAAGAAGTGCTTCAAATGTGGCAGAGTAGGCCATGTTGCTCCCGACTGTAGAATGAGAACTGTGACTTGCTATAACTGTGGCGAAGAGGGTCATATCAGTACACAGTGCACCAAACCAAAGAAGAACCAATCTGGAGGAAAAGTCTTTGCTTTGTCCGGATCAGAAACCACTCCAGAGGATAGACTGATTAAAGGTACGTGTTTCATACATGACACACCTTTAATTGCGATTATTGATACTGGTGCAACTCACTCTTTTATTTCATTGGATTGTGCTAAGAGGCTAAATTTAGAGATATCAAAGATTAATGGAAGTATGGTTATTGACACTCCTGCATCGGGTTCAGTGACCACTTCATCTGCATGTTTGAACTGTCCTATTGATATATTTGGTAGGAAGTTTGGAATGGACTTAGTGTGCCTTCCACTTGAACAACTTGACATTATTCTGGGGATGAACTGGCTGCAATTTAACCGAGTTCATATCAATTGTTTTACGAAGACAGTCATCTTTCCTGAAGAGATGAGTATCGAAGAGTTGGCAATGACTGCAAGACAAGTGGGTGAAGCGATTCAAGACGGGGCAGCCGTGTTTATGCTTTTTGCGTCGATGGAAATGAAAGGAGGAGTAGTGAGTAATGAATTACCAGTGGTAAGAGAATTTCCAGAAGTTTTTCCTGAAGATGTTAGAGAGCTACCACCTGAACGGGAAGTAGAGTTTGCCATTGAGTTAGTTCCTGGAACCAGTCATGTATCGATGGCACCTTATAGAATGTCAGCATCTGAGTTGACCGAATTGAAGAGTCAATTAGAAGAATTGTTGGAGAAGGAATTCATTCGTCCCAGTGTATCACCGTGGGGTGCACCGGTGTTATTGGTAAAGAAGAAGGAAGGATCTATGAGGTTGTATGTGGACTACAGACAGCTGAATAAAGTTACTATCAAGAATCGGTATCCATTGTCGAGGATTGATGATTTGATGGATCAGTTGGTCGGAGCTAGTATATTCAGTAAAATTGATTTGAGGTCTGGGTATCATCAGATTCGTGTGAAGACGGACGATATTCAGAAGACTGCGTTCAGAACGAGGTATGGTCATTATGAATACACCGTGATGCCGTTTGGAGTTACTAACGCACCTGGTGTTTTCATGGAATACATGAATAGGATTTTTCATCCTTATCTTGATAAATTCGTCGTGGTATTCATTGACGACATTCTGATATATTCCAAAAGTGAAGAAGAACATGCAGAGCATCTCAGAATTGTGTTGGGAGTGTTGAAAGAGAAGAAGCTTTATGCCAAACTGTCGAAATGTGATTTCTAGTTAAAGGAAGTGAGTTTTCTTGGCCATGTAATTTCTAAGAACGGTATTGTCGTAGATCCAGCAAAGGTAGAAGTTGTGTCTCAGTGGGAAGCTCCGAAGTCCGTGACTGAAATTCGTAGCTTTCTGGGTCTTGCAGGTTACTATCGGCAGTTCATAGAAGGATTTTCAAAGTTAGCTCTACCTTTGACAAAGTTGACTAGGAAGGGTCAAGCGTTCGTTTGGGACTCGAAGTGCGAAGAAGGATTCCAAGAATTAAAGAAGAGGCTGACTAGTGCTCCTATTTTAATTTTGCCGAATCCGGCAGAATCTTTTGTTGTGTATTGTGACGCTTCATTGATGGGACTTGGAGGGGTACTAATGCAGAACCAACAGGTAGTCGCTTATGCGTCGAGACAACTTAAAGTGCATGAGAAGAATTACCCGACTCATGACTTAGAGTTGGCAGCAGTGGTGTTTGTGTTGAAATTATGGAGGCATTACCTTTATGGTTCACGGTTCGAGGTGTTTAGTGATCATAAGAGTCTGAAGTACCTATTCGACCAGAAGGAGCTTAATATGAGACAGAGGAGGTGGTTAGAGTTCCTTAAAGATTATGATTTTGAGCTGAATTATTATCCAGGTAAGGCGAATGTCGTTGCTGACGCTTTGAGCAGGAAGTCCTTGCATATGTCTATGTTGATGGTCCGGGAACTAGATTTGATTGAGCAATTTCGGGATTTAAGTTTGGTATGTGAAGGCACTTCGAATAGCATCAAACTAGGTATGCTAAAGCTGACAAGTGGAATTCTTGATTAGATCAGAGAAAGGCAAAAAGAGGATGTGGGAATAATTGACAAATTGACTTTGATTAACCAAGGAAAAGGAGGTGAATTCAGGATTGATGAGAATGGCATAATGAGATTTGGCGACCGTGTTTGTTTCCCTGACGTTACTGAACTGAAGAAGAGTATCTTGGAAGAAGGACATCGTAGTGGATTGAGTATTCACCCTTGTGCTACTAAGATGTACCATGATTTGAAGAAGTTATTCTGGTGGCCTGGAATGAAAAAGGAAATAGCTGAATTTGTTTATTCTTGTTTGACTTGTCAGAAGTAAAAGATCGAACATCAGAAGTCGTATGGAACTATGCAGCCTTTATTTATTCCTGAATGGAAGTGGAATAGCATATCCATGGACTTTGTATCTGGATTGCCAAGAACAGCTAAGAACTATGAAGCCATTTGGGTTATTGTGGATAGACTGACGAAGTCTGCTCACTTCATACCGATGAGAATGGATTATTCTATGGAAAGGTTGGCACAGTTGTACATTGAGAAAATAGTAAGTTTGCATGGTATTCCTTCGAGCATAGTATCAGATAGAGATCCAAGATTTACATCCAGATTTTGGGAAGGGTTACAGAAGGCCTTGGGTACTAAATTGAGATTGAGTTCTGCTTATCATCCGCAGACTGATGGTCAAACTGAAAGAACGATTCAATCATTGGAAGATCTATTGCGTGCTTGTGTATTGGAAAAAGGTGGTGCGTGGGATAGTTATTTGCCGTTGATTGAGTTTACCTACAACAACAGTTACCATTCGAGTATTGGTATGGCTCCATTTGAAGCTTTGTATGGTAGGAGGTGTAGGACACCACTGTGTTGGTATGAATCGAGTGAAAGTGCAGTGATTGGACCAGAAATTGTCCAAGAGACGACGGAAAAGATTAAGATGATTCAGGAGAAGATGAAAACTTCTCAAAGTCGTCAGAAGAGCTATCATGATAAGAGGCGGAGAACACTTGAATTTCAAGAGGGAGATCATGTGTTTCTGAGAGTAACTCCTACGACGGGTGTTGGTCGAGCACTAAAGTCAAAGAAGTTGACGCCGCGTTTCATTGGTCCGTTTCAGATTACAGAAAGAGTAGGAGAGGTGGCTTATCGTATTGCTTTACCAACAACACTTGCAAACCTACATGACGTATTCCATGTATCTCAATTGAGGAAATATATTGCGGATCCGTCTCATGTGATCCAAGTAGATGATGTGCAGGTGAGGGATAATATGACAGTTGAGGCTTTGCCTATGAGGATTGAGGATCGGAAGATAAAACAACTGCGTGGTAAAGATATAGCTTTGGTCCGAGTGGCTTGGGGAGGAGCCGCAGGTGGGAATGTTACGTGGGAACTGGAGAGTCAGATGAAGGACTCTTATCCCGAACTCTTCGTTTGAGGTATGTTTTCGAGGATGAAAACTCTTTTAGTGGGGGAGAGTTGTAACACCCCGTTAATTCTTGTTTATTAATTTAATTATTATTTTTAATTAAATTATTAGAATTAATAATTTTTGGGAATTATTTGGAAAATGATGAAATATTGGCATTGGGCCTAGAGTGGTGGTTAGCAGTAAGGGGGGTGTTAACTAAGCAAGCCTAACAAGATATTTTATTTTATTTTTATAAAATAAAGGAAATTGGGAAAAGAGAAGGCAGAAGTGTCATACCCCAAAATTTGCCCTCATATATTTACAAATGTCATTTTATTTCGAATAAATGAATTGGCACAGTTGGTAAGAATTTGAGCGTTTAAAGCACAATAACGAGAGGTCCCTGGTTCGAATCTCACTTCTAACATTTTTTCCTTTTATTTAATTCTAACTTTATTTCACTTTTGTTCAAAAAATCACAAAAAAAATGTTTTTATATATTTAAGTATTATTTTCATATTCATTGTTTATTAAAAATACCTTTTTTACTTTATTCATATTTTATTCAAAAATTAAAAAAAAAAGATTAAAAAAAAAAAGATTTCTTTGCATTTTAGAATAATATTTATATTTTAGAAAATAATCAATTTAAATTTAAATTTACGAATATTTTATTAATTACTTTGATCCATTTGAATTTTATCTTTCCAATTTTGTTAACCTAATTTTACACTATAAATTGTCACAATTTCTACACTTTTGGGGGGGAGACGAATACGCACAAAGTCTTAACCCTTATTTTTCATTCTCTCACCAACTAACAATCCTAACCTACTTTTCACAGCAACTAACAATTTCCAGGAACCACATCCATGCCATTATCTCCGTAATAATTTATCACCTTGAAGATCATAAATCTGTAAACAGTTTCTATCAAAACAATTTCCAATACATTCATCACTATTATCATGTTGCTGCTGTTTTGCTTTTGTTGTTGGTTCTAGTTTTTTCGCAGAGAGGAGGAGAACAAAATCGGGACAAATCCGATGCTTACGAACCTCCACACATCCAACCGGATCTCCTCAATGGACGTCACGCCGTGAATCAACGTCTGCCGCGTCTCTGCCTTGACCAATCACATAGCCACGACATCTCTGTTCCTCCGAAACCAAACCGCAGCTATCGGATCCAACACCGACTCATACAACTGCAACAACTTCCTCAACATGAATTCAGATTATCATTAAACAACAGTTTTGCCACAATTCCAATCACATTAATCATACAAACTTAAACTAATAATTATTCTTGTTGTGTTATTTTGCAGATACAAAGACGCTTTGAATAGAAGAGGAGACCGATAGTCAGAATCAAGCAACTCGTCACACAAAGAGCAACCACACCAACGCCGGCACCGATCCAACACGGCACAACGCGATTGTCAAAGAACACAAATTAAAGTAACAAGAGAAACAAGCTTTTGATGCTTCTCGCATGGACTAACTCTCGCACAGAGACCGCAAACCGTAACAACGCGATTCAGCCACTGCCGAAAGAACCTAGATCAGAGCTCGACGAGAACCACCGCCGGTCTCCACACTGCTCTCCGATTTGGCATCCATCATCATCAATTGTCCCTCCCGACCGCGCATCCTGAGGTATGCCCTTACCGCTCTGTACTGATGTTAACATGAAACTACTGGTGTTGACTTTTTTTGTTTTTGTTTTTTCACTTTCGTTTTCAATGGTTTATGGATCTGAGTTTCTATGCATAACCTCTTGGTGTACCCTTTTATGTTATTAATTTTATTTTTATTAGAATTAAAACTGCCATGTGTCATTTGTTTAGTGGGTATCCAATGAGTGGAAAAAGTCAAGAGAAAATGGCCATTTACATTTCAAAATATGTTGGCATCGGTACACAGATGGTAGCGTCCCGATACGAATAGCCCTCGGTTTCACCATTTATTTTTCTCTCTTTTATATATAATTGTTTGTTTTGATTGTTCTTTAGATTGAATTGGTCTTTAAATTATACATTTAACTATCACTAAGTCATTTCAATTTCTTATGGATTAGTTTTTCTTAGTTTTATCCAATACTGAAAACACAAATAGTATCGATTTCATCCTGTTAGATTCATATTGAATTAATTAGTTACTAGGTTAGTAAAATTAGTTTAGGTTTTAAGCTATTCTAAAAATAAAAAAATAAAAAAACAATTCATCTTAGTTTTAGTTAAATACTTAGAATTAATTTAGCTAGTAAAATATTAATTCAATTTAGTTTTCTAAAAACATCTAACCCATTCACAAACATAAAAAAAAATATAAAATCAATATTTAACTTCACATAGAATTCAATTGATTTCTCCTTGATAATACTTATTTATATTCTTTGTCATTCTTCATGTATAATTTTATGTACCCGTACTACCATTTTCCTGTTTATTGCGAGGTACATTCGAGTTGTTGACCTCCATCGGTCTTCATAGACCTCCACCACGCTGAATCAGGGTTAGCAACATGATTCCTCCCGATCACGCGCCTTCAAAAAAAAATCGAAGCTAAGTATTCGACGCTAAAAATTGAAAATCTATTTTATTTCCTGTTTTTAGGGTTTGTCTTCTTACATGAACATTGCCTACATTCAATTTTTCTGCCTTTGCCTTTTTCAGGGTTACCCCCGAGGCATTCCGCCAACCATATCAGATCAAATTCGAAGCTAAGTGTCTTTTATTATTATTTTATTTAGTAATTTCGTTACTTTTATTTTTATGGTTAATAAAGTTCGCCTTCGAACCGATAA
The DNA here is from genome assembly GCF_029867415.1 of Vicia villosa. Classification (NCBI taxonomy): domain Eukaryota; kingdom Viridiplantae; phylum Streptophyta; class Magnoliopsida; order Fabales; family Fabaceae; genus Vicia; species Vicia villosa. The sequence goes on from NC_081185.1 coordinate 43,701,637, forward strand.
TGCACTCACTCTCTGTTTTCTGTCTCTTCTTTTTTTCTTTTCAGGGTTTGTCAAATGCAAAGCTACGTTGTTGGTAACCCTAAATCTTATTTTATGGCTTTTATTATTACTTGTGTCAAACCCTATTAAGGGATCCGCTGGTTACAATTTCCCTCCCCCATATTACTGTTTCTTCCCTTATATTATCTGCGTGGTTAGTAAAATAGGGAGTGGCAACCATGAATTGAATTTAGAATCGCTAATTTACAAGATAAATATCTGAATATAATCACGTGATTGTTGCACACACGCACCCTTTGGGTAACCTCTCTGTTGCCTTGTTGCCTTGTTGCCTGTTGCCTTTGTGTTTTTGCAGAATAAGCCACGTCCCTCGAATTCGAAGATACCTCAGCCATGCTGCCTCGAATACTAAAGGTCATACGACCCTAAATGATGCTGCCTTCGATACGCAATATGACCTCGACCCTCGGAAGTTGCCTACGGAAAAAGGCTGAGGTATCTTCTGGCTGCCTACGAAATGGCTTATTCTGATCCTTGCCTTAGACTACCTGCCCTTCTATGGCATGGGACAGTCTTATGGCAAAGGATGCTTCGATGATCCTTCAACCTCCAAACGAAAGGCTTCCTGCCCTCTTATGGCAAGGATAGACCCTTTCATTCTGAAAGGCTAAAAAGAGACCTATCATCTGAGTTTAAGGTAATTGCCCCTAATTGCCTTGCAATGCTCATCTTTAATATTCTTTCTCACAATTCTTCGAAAACTGGCTACGCTCATTTACGAGCTAAAGTCCCTATCTCTTTCATCTACATTTTCTAAACAAACGAGCAAGCAAAGCAATTAAGAGCCCATGGAAAACCATGGATGCAAAGGGTGCCTTACACCTTCCCTTTGCATAAATTACCCCCCGAACTTAGATTTCTTTAAAAAGGTTTTTTTCTGTTTCTTTTTGCCTTTCCGAATATTGTTTGGATAAAATAAAAGTCGGTGGCGACTCTTGCTTACCGCGACATTCCGATTAATAAAAAGTCAGTTCACCGTATTACAGAACTGGCGACTCTGCTGGGGATGCTTTCGAATTAAAAGAGGGGTTACCTTAAAAGTTTAGGATTCACTTAATTGTTTTCTATTGTTTGTTTTGCTTGTTTTATTTTTTAGGGGCGTTTTGGGAAAATTGAAGGACGAATCCTATTCCCGGATTCAAGTACACTTAAGATTAGGAGTGGCATAGTCATGGCGACCTCTTTCACATATGTGGGAGATGAGTCAATATGAAGTTCACGCTTGAGTTAGGACTCCATAGCATATGCACACCTTTCTCAAATGAGGGAGGTCTATGTATGTGTCTGTGGGTGCGCCGGAGCTCAAGGACCTTTAGTTACCCTTAACCCATCCTGGCCTTTAGGAACGTAGTGGGGGGACTACTCTTGACAAATGTTGAGAACTAGTCGCTACCCGATGCTACAATTCAGATAGGTTCTTTCTCAAAGTATCATTGCATGGTGCAAATGCACCATGTCCGAGGGTGCTTTAGAAGGACTGACAATTCTGGATAACTTGTAGAACCCGTTGCTGAAATCTCCTTATTTATAGAAATACCCTTGGGAAGGACACCTGATCAGACTCCATGCAAGCCTTAAGCCAAATATTGTGTGACTTGTGTGACTTGTTTGTATTTACTACTAACCTTCATTTCCTCGCAGGTTTTGTTGAAAGGATTTGTTTGTCCTTACCATCTCGCACTAAGTCTAACGAACTGCATTCGCATAACATCATGACATCATGACATCATAAGCATAACATGATTTAACTAACCCTTTCAAGGATCTTAGGGATTTAGGGCGCACAATTTCAGGTGCTCTTATCAAGAACTGAATTCCTATCTAGGGACAAGAGGATTTATTTTCCTCTAGCCACGTACCTCCCAATTCAGAGACTCTGTACCTATCGAGGGGCAAGAGGATTTATTTTCCTCTAGCCATGTACCTTTGAATTCAGAAGTATCCCGAATCAGAGGCGATGACCCACTCGATATGGTGAGCTTGATTCTCAAAGAAAGACATTCAAAGACAAAATTCAAAATTCTTCAGACAAAGACGCGACCAAATCATTTTTTAATATTGCTAACTAAATTCCTATAGATCCTTGAAAACATTGCATTTGCATCCATAACATCGCATAACAGGTTTCTTACAATAGGTCTCTCATCCTTCCTCGCTGTTCATTTCAGCATCATGGATCTCGAGCAATCAGTTAGAAATCTTCAGGCTCAGAACAACCAGTTCCAGAAAATAATCTTTCACTTGGCCAAGGGGCAAGAAGAACTAAAGGCACTACTGATCAAGAAAGAGAAGGATCAACATAGGCAACAAGATGATCAAGGTAAAGGGAAATCCAAACCCAAGCAATCATTCACTCCATTACACATGCCGATGTCTCAAGTTCTGCAACAACTGCTCAACCAGAACTTGATAACCTTATTACCTTCATATTCAATCCCTACAAATCCTGCTCCTGGGTACAAGTACCATGCAAGATGTGCTTATCATTCAAACAGTCCTGGTCATGATACAGAGGATTGTGGACCATTGAAGCACACGATCCAAGACCTCATTGATTGCAAGGTCATTGACTTCAATTCACCTGAGAAACCTCATATGGCCAATACTGGGTACAATCGGAAAGGTCGCGATGAACACAACCAATCTATGGGGACAGTTCTGACCTCTACACTAGCTCCGCAACAAAGACGCAAGTCAGATACATCTAAACGTCAGTTTACAAAGATCAACATGTCATTGGCTCAAGCATTACAACACCTACTGAAGTCGGAGTTGATCACTTTAAAGGATCCCCCCTAAGAATCCTAGTACTTCTGCTCGTAGCTATAATCCTAATGTGAGGTGTGCATATCACTCCGATAGTCCTGGTCAAGATACAAATAGCTGCTGGTCATTGAAAAACAAGATTCAAGACATGATCGATGCTGGAGAAATTGAATTCAACCATCCGAGAACTTCTGTGGTGATCATCGCTCCTATGCCTAGTCACGACAAGACTGATTAATGTCCAAGTGGATGAACTTTTAATCATTAGCTTTACTTTCATTTGCAATTTCTATTCTGTTTGTTTAAACACTCCAATTATGATAGACATTATTTGTTTTAATAATCATCATCAGTGCATTGCATATGTTTGTCTTGAATAAATTACTTCGCTATCACTCTTTTTAAATTATGTCGTTACTCTGCATATGTTTTGTGATACTCAACTCCTGCTAAGCTGTAAGCCTTTTAAGGGAGGATGACGAGAACGATACCGCAACCTCATATAGTATGCTTTTGAACAGACTATGCTGACGATGTACAGGCATTGTTTCAATTCCTAAACAATGGAGATATAAGGATGTTAATCCCTCGTTAACCCCTTTGAGCCTAAGAAGTAGAAGTTTCTTTCTTGTGCTAATTAAAACCCTTGATCATAACCTGGGGTAGGGTAGTTCTCAGTTAATTTGGCTGTGCATTCTATTTTAAGAGAATCATTCAGTACACCTTTCAACAAAGGTTTCAATCATAAACGTTCAACCATACACATCAAAGAAGTGTTGGAGATGTCAATCAAAAGACAATGACGGTTCATCAATCATCAAACAAGGCAGTCAATATCTTTCAAAAAGAAAAAATGGAAAAAACATATATACAAAGAAAAGCCTGCTAAGTCAAAAATCAAGACTTAGGCAAAAATCAAGGCGTCCCGCTGACTGTAAGCTCAAAAGAGACAGTTCAGGCAAAAGTTAGGGATATCAAAAAGATGAAAAAAGAAGTCAATAAATTCTTGAACAACTCAAAGTTGTGACTACCAAAAGGAAGAAGTGACTGCCATCTCAAAAGTTCTCTCTGCTTATGAACCATCATCATTATCAAAGGTGCAAATCCAAAAGTCTCTTGGAGCCTGAATGCATAAGTTGAATCAACTGAGCTTAGGATTGAAGATCATCACGAAGAGGGGTGGGTACAATCAAATTTTGAGCCATTATCCTTTGTTTCGTAAACCGTGAACCAAGCCACGTTACAACCCTTGAAAGTCCTAATTGAAGCATGGTTAGTTCGAAAGCATACTGTCACCAAAAGGTATCCCGACTCCTTAAGGTTTACCAAAATGCCGAGTTGATATCACGTTTCTACAAACATCACGTTGTCATAAATATCATGTTTTTACAAATATCATGTTTTTTTACAAACATCATGTTTTATAAATATCATGATTTTACATCTCCAGTTTTAATGTTTTTCAAAAACTCAAGACAGACGTATGCATTGCATCCCATGAATTCATTATTAAACATATTCTGCTACATAATTTCAAATGTTAGCGTCAGAATAAATTTGCACAGGGTAGGGCTAATGACTGAAAGTTATCCCGACAAACAAAGATTACACCAAAGAAGCAATGTCTCCTACGTATACAAGGGACATGGCACGTTTTGCCCAATCAATCTGGGGCAATCAAGTCAAGATTCCAAGAATCTCTCAAATAACAAATAGTCAAAGGCATATATCCCAAGAGGGTTTCAAATTATTCCCACGATCAATCCGGGGCAATCAAGTCAAGATTCCGAGAATCTCTCATGGATGCTCGAACAATCAGGGGCATGCATCCAAGTATATCTAAAAGCTACTCCCCAATCAACATGAGACATTGTCACGAGCCTATGATTACTGGGGGCATATCGCCCATATTGAACATCTCATAAAGTCCTCGCGAGGCGAATCTTTCCAAAGTTCCTGCTAACTGGGGCAAATCTATGCAAGTCCAGTTTGACATCTTGATCAATACTCAGCGGTGTGTCCTAATCAATACAAATCCAGGAATGGTAGTTACTATAATACTGGGGGCAATGTTCAAGGCATCCATGCCTTCCCACAACTCTGGCTTCACAAGATCATATCCCCACAGAGTAATCATTAAGAAGATATCTTCAAACATACTCGTCCCGACAAAGACATGGCTCCCCAACAGAGCTTACATATTCAACACTACCGGTCATCCAACATGTTGCTCTTCTCCAACATGATTTATCTCTAAATCAGGGTACATCAAACTACTGATCATCCCCAAGCAGAAACCATAAATCCCCAGCTGAGCATCTTCAAGACGAAATCAAACATCAAAAACACAAAGACCTGGAGATTTATTTTCTCGACGAAGATAACATAAATCATATTCGCATACCACATGACACAAACATACATCGCATACATCACTGCATAACAAATCCATAACATATGAAGTTTCTCATTTATTTTGAGATACTCATTACATAAACACATGCATCATGACATAAGAAAACTAACCTCTACTTTTCAGGATACTACTACCTCTATTTTCAAGTATTAAGTCGACACCTTTGACGGTTCCTTAATATATCAAGAGTTAAGTCGACACCTTTGACGGTTCCTTAATATATCAAGAGTTAAGTCGACACCTTTGACGGTTCCTTAACAACACACTTCAGATATAAGTCGATACCTTTGACGGTTCCTTATACAATCTATCCGCATATCTGAGTCGATACCTTTGACGGTGCCTCAATGATATGCTTCAGATATAAGTCGATACCTTTGACGGTTCCTTATACAATCTATCCGCATATCTGAGTCGATACCTTTGACGGTGCCTCAATGATATGCTTCAGAGTTAAGTCGATACCTTTGACGGTTCCTTAACAACCCACATCAAGAGTTAAGTCGACACCTTTGACGGTTCCTTAACGACATACCTCAGATATAAATCGACACCTTTGACGGTTCCTTATACAATCTATCCGCATATCTGAGTCGATACCTTTGACGGTGCCTCAGTGATATGCTTCGAATTTAAGTCGATACCTTTGACGGTTCCTTAAATAATATACCTTCATATCTGAGTCGATACCTTTGACGGTGCCTCAGTGATATGCTTCGAATTTAAGTCGATACCTTTGACGGTTCCTTAAATAATCCAATTCAGATTTGAGTCGATACCTCAGACGGTTCCTCAACATTCAAAGACTAAAAACAGAAACCTCGCAACAATCAATACTCCAACAACTACCAGATGGCATCTACAAGCCCATCTCCGACAAAAGTCCCTCCTTCATCTAGGGCAAATTTCTTGGTATTCTAGTGTTCAATCATCTTCCACCTTCAGATACCGACTGGCATACAAACCACTCTACATCTTCAGGTTTAAGAAAATTGAACAGGGGCAGCTGTCATACCCCAAAATTTGCCCTCATATATTTACAAATGTCATTTTATTTCGAATAAATGAATTGGCACAGTTGGTAAGAATTTGAGCGTTTAAAGCACAATAACGAGAGGTCCCTGGTTCGAATCTCACTTCTAACATTTTTTCCTTTTATTTAATTCTAACTTTATTTCACTTTTGTTCAAAAAATCACAAAAAAAATGTTTTTATATATTTAAGTATTATTTTCATATTCATTGTTTATTAAAAATACCTTTTTTACTTTATTCATATTTTATTCAAAAATTAAAAAAAAAAGATTAAAAAAAAAAAGATTTCTTTGCATTTTAGAATAATATTTATATTTTAGAAAATAATCAATTTAAATTTAAATTTACGAATATTTTATTAATTACTTTGATCCATTTGAATTTTATCTTTCCAATTTTGTTAACCTAATTTTACACTATAAATTGTCACAATTTCTACACTTTTGGGGGGGAGACGAATACGCACAAAGTCTTAACCCTTATTTTTCATTCTCTCACCAACTAACAATCCTAACCTACTTTTCACAGCAACTAACAATTTCCAGGAACCACATCCATGCCATTATCTCCGTAATAATTTATCACCTTGAAGATCATAAATCTGTAAACAGTTTCTATCAAAACAATTTCCAATACATTCATCACTATTATCATGTTGCTGCTGTTTTGCTTTTGTTGTTGGTTCTAGTTTTTTCGCAGAGAGGAGGAGAACAAAATCGGGACAAATCCGATGCTTACGAACCTCCACACATCCAACCGGATCTCCTCAATGGACGTCACGCCGTGAATCAACGTCTGCCGCGTCTCTGCCTTGACCAATCACATAGCCACGACATCTCTGTTCCTCCGAAACCAAACCGCAGCTATCGGATCCAACACCGACTCATACAACTGCAACAACTTCCTCAACATGAATTCAGATTATCATTAAACAACAGTTTTGCCACAATTCCAATCACATTAATCATACAAACTTAAACTAATAATTATTCTTGTTGTGTTATTTTGCAGATACAAAGACGCTTTGAATAGAAGAGGAGACCGATAGTCAGAATCAAGCAACTCGTCACACAAAGAGCAACCACACCAACGCCGGCACCGATCCAACACGGCACAACGCGATTGTCAAAGAACACAAATTAAAGTAACAAGAGAAACAAGCTTTTGATGCTTCTCGCATGGACTAACTCTCGCACAGAGACCGCAAACCGTAACAACGCGATTCAGCCACTGCCGAAAGAACCTAGATCAGAGCTCGACGAGAACCACCGCCGGTCTCCACACTGCTCTCCGATTTGGCATCCATCATCATCAATTGTCCCTCCCGACCGCGCATCCTGAGGTATGCCCTTACCGCTCTGTACTGATGTTAACATGAAACTACTGGTGTTGACTTTTTTTGTTTTTGTTTTTTCACTTTCGTTTTCAATGGTTTATGGATCTGAGTTTCTATGCATAACCTCTTGGTGTACCCTTTTATGTTATTAATTTTATTTTTATTAGAATTAAAACTGCCATGTGTCATTTGTTTAGTGGGTATCCAATGAGTGGAAAAAGTCAAGAGAAAATGGCCATTTACATTTCAAAATATGTTGGCATCGGTACACAGATGGTAGCGTCCCGATACGAATAGCCCTCGGTTTCACCATTTATTTTTCTCTCTTTTATATATAATTGTTTGTTTTGATTGTTCTTTAGATTGAATTGGTCTTTAAATTATACATTTAACTATCACTAAGTCATTTCAATTTCTTATGGATTAGTTTTTCTTAGTTTTATCCAATACTGAAAACACAAATAGTATCGATTTCATCCTGTTAGATTCATATTGAATTAATTAGTTACTAGGTTAGTAAAATTAGTTTAGGTTTTAAGCTATTCTAAAAATAAAAAAATAAAAAAACAATTCATCTTAGTTTTAGTTAAATACTTAGAATTAATTTAGCTAGTAAAATATTAATTCAATTTAGTTTTCTAAAAACATCTAACCCATTCACAAACATAAAAAAAAAATATAAAATCAATATTTAACTTCACATAGAATTCAATTGATTTCTCCTTGATAATACTTATTTATATTCTTTGTCATTCTTCATGTATAATTTTATGTACCCGTACTACCATTTTCCTGTTTATTGCGAGGTACATTCGAGTTGTTGACCTCCATCGGTCTTCATAGACCTCCACCACGCTGAATCAGGGTTAGCAACATGATTCCTCCCGATCACGCGCCTTCAAAAAAAAATCGAAGCTAAGTATTCGACGCTAAAAATTGAAAATCTATTTTATTTCCTGTTTTTAGGGTTTGTCTTCTTACATGAACATTGCCTACATTCAATTTTTCTGCCTTTGCCTTTTTCAGGGTTACCCCCGAGGCATTCCGCCAACCATATCAGATCAAATTCGAAGCTAAGTGTCTTTTATTATTATTTTATTTAGTAATTTCGTTACTTTTATTTTTATGGTTAATAAAGTTCGCCTTCGAACCGATAATGCACTCACTCTCTGTTTTCTGTCTCTTCTTTTTTTCTTTTCAGGGTTTGTCAAATGCAAAGCTACGTTGTTGGTAACCCTAAATCTTATTTTATGGCTTTTATTATTACTTGTGTCAAACCCTATTAAGGGATCCGCTGGTTACAATTTCCCTCCCCCATATTACTGTTTCTTCCCTTATATTATCTGCGTGGTTAGTAAAATAGGGAGTGGCAACCATGAATTGAATTTAGAATCGCTAATTTACAAGATAAATATCTGAATATAATCACGTGATTGTTGCACACACGCACCCTTTGGGTAACCTCTCTGTTGCCTTGTTGCCTTGTTGCCTGTTGCCTTTGTGTTTTTGCAGAATAAGCCACGTCCCTCGAATTCGAAGATACCTCAGCCATGCTGCCTCGAATACTAAAGGTCATACGACCCTAAATGATGCTGCCTTCGATACGCAATATGACCTCGACCCTCGGAAGTTGCCTACGGAAAAAGGCTGAGGTATCTTCTGGCTGCCTACGAAATGGCTTATTCTGATCCTTGCCTTAGACTACCTGCCCTTCTATGGCATGGGACAGTCTTATGGCAAAGGATGCTTCGATGATCCTTCAACCTCCAAACGAAAGGCTTCCTGCCCTCTTATGGCAAGGATAGACCCTTTCATTCTGAAAGGCTAAAAAGAGACCTATCATCTGAGTTTAAGGTAATTGCCCCTAATTGCCTTGCAATGCTCATCTTTAATATTCTTTCTCACAATTCTTCGAAAACTGGCTACGCTCATTTACGAGCTAAAGTCCCTATCTCTTTCATCTACATTTTCTAAACAAACGAGCAAGCAAAGCAATTAAGAGCCCATGGAAAACCATGGATGCAAAGGGTGCCTTACACCTTCCCTTTGCATAAATTACCCCCCGAACTTAGATTTCTTTAAAAAGGTTTTTTTCTGTTTCTTTTTGCCTTTCCGAATATTGTTTGGATAAAATAAAAGTCGGTGGCGACTCTTGCTTACCGCGACATTCCGATTAATAAAAAGTCAGTTCACCGTATTACAAGAAGCAGAAGAGACAGACTCTGAGAAAGGAAGAACACGTGAAAGAGAGAAGAGCCAAAGGAGAAGAAGACCTTCGAAGATTCGACTCTGAGGTAAGGGGGGATTCTTCGGGTTAGTGATCCTTATGCGATTGTAGGTAGTAGGATTGATTAGAGTTGCCGTTAATTCAATCGTACGTGTCGGGTTTGGGAATTTAGTTAGGTTTTGATGAATTTGTATGAATTACATGATTCTGTTAATACTCATGACATATGCTGTTAATACTAGTATAAAACTTGTCTGAAATATGTGATGATGTGAAAATTGATGGTATTTGTGTGCTATGTTCGTATGTACTTGAAATTGGGGAAATGGGATAGGGTAAATGCTGTCAAAATGGTGAATTTGGCTGTGCAGGTACGTAGGAACCGGTTCCCATGTGGGACGAACCGGTTCCCCCTTATAAAAACAGAGAGGTGTGGATTCTGGGTTGCTGGGAACCGGTTCCCAGATAGGGACAACCCGGTTCCCCATAGTAAAAATCAGAGGCGTGTTTTGGGAAGCAGCCAGGAACCGGTTCCCACGTAGGGACGACCCGGGTTCTGCTGCATTTTTTCTAAAAAATGTTTTATCTTTAAAATCCCATAACTTTTGATCCGAGTATCCGATTTATGCGCCGTTTTGAGCATTGCGAAGCTGAGTTAATGGCCTATACGATGAATAGGTGGTATGGACGTAAAGTCCAAGTTGTTTATTTGTGATTATATTATTTATTGGGTGATGACTTTCGTGTATGCGTGTGATATGTTTGTATGAATGCTAAGAATATATACATGCTTATTCGTGATGATTTGGTGATGATAATGAGACGATGTGTTACATCGGATTGGTGATGTTGTAAGCATGTTATATGTTGCATTCATTGGCATACATTTTTGGTGATGGATCCCGGTGATGAAATGGATCAAAATGGTGGGCATAATTCCCATTGTGTGGAATTTGTGCTGGTTAAACTGTATCTCGGTGATGAAAAAGATCAGTTGGATGGGTGTATCCCATGTATGGTACCACATGCATTAGTGTCAGTCCATTCATTGCATTATATTCTGATATAACTGAATGATTATCTAGTGTGTTAGAAGATGCTTATGTACTGATGCTTGCTTGTTGTAATAAATTCCTATTATATGTATGCTTGAGTGTATGACAAATTCTATGAGATTTTATTACCTATGACTGTATAATGTTTATTAATTCGAATGAAACTCACCCTTACTTTGATGATTTCAGATTAAGGATGTAGCGGCATCTTGATTGGGTGAAGATAGCTTGTAGGCTAGCCCGTAGTTCGTGTCGAGTCATGCTCTGATTGTAACACTGGGATCGATTAGTCTTAGCGTTACTTGAGATACTTTGTTGCTATTTTGATTATGGATTATGTATTGTTGATCTGTTTGGATATGTTCCTAACATTGTTTAAAATAAGTTTCTGCTGTGATGAACACATGTTTGAAGTTTGGTTTAATCTTAATAAAGCATGACAAACGACATTGGTATTTTTATTTATTTTAATAATTGTAGCATCCTTGATGTGTTATTACTCTGATTATATTATATTTTCCGCGAGGGTTTAGAAGGGTGTTACAAGTTGCCCCAGTTGAAGTACGAACTGAAGTTCTATAGCCATGCAAAGCAAACGGTAACATTTCATGCCAGTCTTTATACGTTCTAACCATTTTCTGGACGATCTTCTTTATGTTTTTGTTAGCAGCTTCGACTGCGCCATTCATCATTGGCCGATAGGGTGATGAATTGTGATGTTCAATCTTGAACTCTTCGCACAACTCTGCCATCATCTTGTTATTAAGATTAGACCCATTATCAGTGATGATCTTGTTTGGAACCCCATATCGGCATATGATTTCTTTCTTGATAAAGCGAGTGACGACTTGCTTGGTTACGTTCTTGTAAGAAGCAGCTTCAACCCATTTGGTGAAGTAGTCGATAGCAACAAGAATGAATCTGTGCCCATTTGAAGCTTGTGGCTCAATTCGTCCAATCATGTCTATGCCCCACATAGCAAAGGGTCAAGGCGAGGTCAGAACATTCAGAGGAGTTGGAGGAACATGAATTTTGTCAGCATACACTTGGCATTTGTGACATTTCTTCACATACACATAGCAATCACTTTCGATCGTCATCCAATAATATCCTGCTCGCAAGATCTTCTTGGCCATAGAGTGCCCACTGGAATGAGTTCCAAAAGATCCTTCATGAATTTCCCGCATGATCGATTCTACTTCGTGTCTATCCACGCATCTGAGCAAAACTGAATCATAGTTTCTTTTGTACAGGACGTCTCCTGACAAGAAGAATTTGGATGCTAACCTTCGAAGCGTTCGCTTATCACCAATTGTAGCATCTTCGGGATACTCTTGCTTCTCAACATACCTTTTGATGTCATAATACCATGGCTTTTCGTCATACACATCTTCAGTAGTGAGACAATGAGCAGGGAATACATGTGCAGGCTCTTTGTAACGGAGGATCCTTATGTCTGACACCTCTTTAGGGGAGCTAACTCTGAACATAGCCGCCAAAGTAGCCAAAGCATCTGCCAATTGATTCTCCTCTCGGGGAATATGATTGAAAGTGATTTCCTCGAAAGCGGGCAACAACTCCAAGATATAGTCCCTATAAGGAACTAAGTTGGGGTGTCTTGTCTCCCAATCACCTCTCACTTGATGTATAACCAAGGCAGAATCCCCATAAACCTCAGGGATCTTGATCCTCATATCAATGGCTGCTTCGAGGCCCATTATGCAAGCTTCGTACTCTGCGACATTGTTCGTGCAATCAAAACATATTCTAGCTGTGAAAGGGATGTGAGTTTGACGAGGAGAAGTCAAAACTGCCCCAATACCATGGCCCATAGCATTTGATGCACCATCGAACGTGAGAGTCCATCGCTCCCCTGGTTCGGGTCCTTCATTATCATCTAGTTTCATGATATCTTCATCAGGAAAGTCAAACTTCATTGACTGATATTCTTCTAATGGCTGATGAGCAAGGTGATCTACAAGGACACTTCCTTTGATGGCCTTCTGTGTGACATAGTGGATGTCGTATTCTGATAAAAGCATTTGCCATCGGGCTAGTCTCCCTATAAGGGCCGATTTTTCAAAGATATACTTTATCGGGTCCATTTTGGAGATCAATAGAGTGGTGTGAGTCAACATATACTGCCTCAGTCGGCGAGCGGCCCATACCAAAGCACAACAAGTTTTCTCGAGTAGTGAGTAACGGGATTCACAATCGGTAAACTTTTTGCTCAGGTAATAAATGGCGCACTCTTTTCGACCAGACTCGTCATGCTGGCCCAGCACACACCCCATAGATCCTTCAAGCACAGTTAAGTACATAAGAAGCGGTCTCCCAGGAACCGGAGGCATGAGAATTGGTGGCTCTTGGAGGTATTGCTTGATCCTTTCAAAGGCTTCTTGACAATGATCATCCCAACGTATATCTTGATTCTTGCGCAGCAGTTTAAAGATGGGTTCACAAGTGTCAGTGAGATGAGAAATGAACCTGGCTATGTAATTCAATCTTCCAAGGAACCCTCGAACTTCTTTTTCATTCTTTGGTGCTGGCATATTCTGTATTGCTCTTACTTTATCAGGGTCAACCTCAATCCCTCGTTGGCTCACGATGAATCCAAGTAACTTTCCATATCGCACTCCAAAAGTGCACTTGTTTGGATTAAGCCTCAACTTGAATTTTCGCAGACGAGCAAACAACTTCTCAAGATATACCAAGTGTTCCTCCTCAGTTTGGGATTTTGCAATCATATCATCAACATATACTTCAATCTCCTTATGGATCATATCGTGGAAAAGGGTCACCATCGCACGTTGATATGTTGCACCAGCATTCTTAAGACCGAAAGGCATCACCTTATAACAATACGTACCCCACGGCATGGTAAAAGTAGTCTTGGTCATATCTTCAGGAGCCATCTTTATTTGATTATAGCCAGAAAAACCATCCATGAATGAGAATACCGAATACTGAGCAGTATTGTCGACTAACACATCAATATGAGGCAGAGGAAAATCATCCTTCGGACTTGCCCTATTCAAATCTCGGTAGTCAACACACATGCGTACCTTTCCGTCCTTCTTAGGAACAGGTACGATGTTTGCAATCCAAGGAGGATATTCACACACAGATAAGAAACCAGCCCTCAACTGTTTTTCAACTTCCTCCTTGATTTTCAAAGCCATATCAGGTCGAGTTCTTCGTGGTTTCTGCTTTAAAGGCGGACATTCTGGTTTGAGCGGTAACCTGTGCATAACTATATCCGTGTCTAAACCAGGCATGTCTTTGTATGACCAGGCGAAGATGTCAACATACTCTCGGAGCAGCTCAATCAACCTTCTCTTTACCTCACTTTGCAAAGCGGCCCCTATCTTGACTTCTCTCTTTGCCTCTTTTGTACCGAGGTTGATGATTTCTATGACCTCCTGATGTGGCTGAATAGATTTCTCTTCTTGTCTCAAGAGTCTTGCCAATTCCTCGGGGACTTCACAATCTTCTCCACTATCTCCATCAGCTTGGTCAATTGGATTCTCAAGGATATCAAGACGTGGAACTGTAACATTATCATTTTTGATGGAATCCGAGCCGAATCTGCACGATGGATGGTTCATGCCTTAGAATGCAACACATAAAGGAAATGAAAAAGGAGAAAAAGCTTTGCCATTTTTGAAAAAGTTTTTAAAGTAAAAATGAAAGAAATGGAACAGTAATTGCATGCGAAAATATGATTTTCATTCAATATTAAACAAATTGAAACACATGGGGGGGCCCTCCTTTATACAAGTGATCAAAATGCTTGGGGCGAAGCACATGATTTATCGAAACAAGAAAATTACATCTCCATAAAAGTGACTCTAGGGATGTCCAATATGGTCCAATTGTTGAGTTCCTGTCCAGGCGCAGCATGGCAAATGAATCCGGAGAGATCTTCTTCATCATCATCATCCACGGCGAGAACCTGACCTCCAGAACTAGTACTGGCACTGACGAACACTTGAGAAATCGGGGGGATCACCTTCTTTCCGAGGGTTATGCTGAGTTGAGTAGAAGAGGATGGTTGGTATCCAAGCCCATACTTGTCTCGCTTCTCGTAGACATCAATCAGCTTGCCCCAGGCACCATGGGGAACACCAGCTTCTAAGAAAGCCTTAGCATCATTCAAGGATGAGAGGGGTGCTCCAGGTTCCCTCTTATTCTCGACCACAGGGAGTTTGTCCACCGACACAATCTCTAAGGCTTGAAAGGGTGTCTCTTGTATTTCTCCTTCTACTTCCACATAGCGGTACGTTGCCAGATTATTGACTATCAGATCCTCTTCACCAGTGATCACAACAATCTTGTCATTCACAACAAATTTCAAACACTGGTGGAGAGTAGATGTCACGGCTCCAGCAGCGTGGATCCAAGGACGACCCAAGAGGCAAGTGTACGAAGGGCGTATATCCATAACGTAGAAGGCAATGTAGAACATGTGAGGACCAATCAAGACAGGCAGGTCAATTTCCCCTTCTACGGACCTTCTAGAACCGTCAAACGCTCTGACACTCATGATGCATGGCCTCATCATAACCCCATCCATACTCAGTTTAAACAAAGTAGCCTTGGGCATCACATTAAGGGAAGAACCCGTATCAATCAGAACTCGAGACAACACAGCATCCAGACACTTTACGGAGATATGCAACGCTTTGTTGTGTGCTCTACCCTCAGGTGGAAGTTCATCATCACAAAAACCCAAACAATTACCAGCAGCAATGTTGGTCACGACCCCTTCAAATTGAGGCACAGTAATGTCTTGAGTTACATGAGCTGAAGCCAGGACCTTCATCAGAGCATCACGGTGAGCTTCTGAATGCACCAAAAGAGACAAGATAGAAATCTTAGCTTGAGTTTGGTCAAGTTGATCAATCACCTTATAGTCACTTTTCTTAATGATTCTCAGAAGTTGTTCAGCATCTTGTGCAGTACGGGTCTCAGGAGGATCAACAACAACTTGCTTCCCCTTCGCTTGTGCATTGGCATCTTTGTTTGTCTCTTTAGGAAGTGGAGGAGGGGCAGCGAAGATTCGACCACTACGAGTGATGCCACTAGTCCCAGCAATATTAGTGACACTCGAATTACCCACTGGAGGACAGTCATACTTCTTCCCTCGAATATACACAACATTATAACTCCAAGGAACAGCCTTGGAATTACTCACAGAAGAGGGAACGAGAGATGAGGTTGAAGGGGTCAGAGGGGCATCTGGAACCTGAATGACCAACGGAGTTCTCGGAGCTTGAATAACCAAAGGAGTACTCGGAGCATGAATGACCAAAGGAGTACTTTGAGTCTTTGACACCTCAGCAGAATAGTAAGGGATCTCTAAAGTGGCCACATCTTCACCAGAAACAACCCTTTCCACTCTAAGAATAGCTTCATCCATCAGCTTTTGAATCTCTTCTTTCAATCTGGCACATTCCTCCGGATTAGAAGAACATTGCAAACAGAAGTCATGTAGTTCACTCAAAACCTCTTGTTGCATGAGGTGTTCTCTGACAGTTGCAAGCGGCATCTTAACCTCATTAACATCAGTTACCAGGATCTGTTTGTTGCACAATTCAATAGCATTGGTTGTGCCTGCGTGAGGAGGCATAGGATTATTCTGCACGTTAGGACCAGTAGGAGTGAACAAGATAAGCTTGTCATCAAGAAGATCTTGAACCTTTAATTTGAATGCTCTACATTTTTCAATTGTATGGCCTGGAGCCCCTGAATGAAATTCACAACGGGCATTAACATCATAACCGGGAGGAAGAGGACTAGGTGGAGGACCAAGTTCACGAAGTTGTACCAACTGGCCAGCAAGCAACTGAGGGAGAAGCTGAGCATATGACATCGGAACCGGATCTATACGCCTATCTTGGTACCTTGTCCTCTGTGGGCCCCTTTGACCTTGAGGCCTAGGATTCTGTTGACGATTCTGAGGAGCAGCAGCTTGTTGCTGTGGTACGAGAGGCTGTTGAGGTGCCACCCATGGTTGTGGGAGGGCAGCAGCATAAGCTTGAGGAACATATGGGCCAGGAACAGCATAAGGCATTGGGTAATAAGGAGGAGGAACAGCAGAGTACATAGGGGCTCGGCTGTGATCAACAGAGGTGGTGCTAGTCTCACCTTCCTTCTTCTTTACAAACCCATAATAGGGTTTCTTACCATTACTATTAGAATTGCTAGGAGTAGTGACACCTTGAATGGTACCAGCTTTAACACAGTTCTCAACCCGTTCACCAATGATGACCACATCTGAGAAGGAAGGAGAAGTATTACTAACCATGTGCTGAAGATACGACCCTTTCAGAGTTCCCATAAACAGATCAATCAACTCGCGGTCCAATAGAGGAGGTTGGACTCGAGCAGCAAGTTCACGCCACCTCTGGGCGTACTCCTTGAAAGACTCTCCAGACTTTTGTGACATATTTTACAGCTGGGCACGGCTAGGAGCCATAGCAGTATTGTAGTGGTATTGTTTCAAGAAGGCATCAACAAGTTCTCCCCAAGTACTGACATTAGACCTCTCGAGTTTCATATACCACTCCAACGGGGCTCCAGTGAGACTGTCCTGGAAGAAATGCATAAGCAGAGGTTCGTTCTCAGCGTGAGCGGCCATCTTGCGGCAGTAGGAACGAATGTGAGTCTCTGGGCAAGTAACTCCCTTGTACTTATCAAAATCTGGCACCTTGAACTTCGCGGGAATAACAATACCAGGTACCAAGCACATAGCAGCAGTGTTGAAACTCGAAGTTTTAGCAACCTCAACAGCCTTAAGGCGCTCTTCAAGAGCCTGGTACATCTTAGCAGTCTCGGTCAACTCAGTAGTAAGATCGTGTTCAAGATCAATAACCTCGTGGTGGTCATCCACTACTTTAAGTGTCTCATTAATAGGAGTCTCCTTAGTTTTTACTCCTCCATCAACAGAATTGGTAGGAGCATCCTTGACCAATCCAGCGACGCTCTTTCTGAGCTCCTCTTGTCCTTGGACAACGGCATGGAGAGTCTCCATAAGTTGGGTCATTCTTTCCCCCATAACATCCATATCCCTACGGAGGACAGCTTGATTCTGTTCAAATTGGTCCATGATTCTCTTCTCGTTGTTTCTGGTGCGGTAAGGATGTAAGAAAGTCAGCTTCGTCGTCGGAAAAGAAATCTGTTGTTGGAAGGGACCCCAATTAGAATCTGATAAAAACCTGAAAATGCAATATGATATGAGTGCATGGGTGCATGTGTGCATGTTTTATTATTTTCAAGACTCTTTAGCTTTGTCTCAGGCCAACAACACAGGATAATGGAGGAAATAGTGAAGCATAACCAAGATAAGCACAACCAAGATAAGCAAACATAATCGATTAATTCCACAACCAAGTTCTTGAAGTACAAAATATTCTGCTCCCATGAGCCAACAAATACAGAAATAGAATTAGGAATCCCATCCAACAAATCTGGTGGTGATTCTACAACAAAATCAGCATTAAGCAGGGTCCCCCATGTCCACATGACGGAGAGGGCTTTCCCCGATGTTCTTATCACTCCAGGTCTTCATTTCTTCAAAGAGCTTCTTGGTCTCCACACGGGTTGGCCTCTTAATGATTTCTTGAATCAGCAGGTCTTTTCTGAAATGCATTGTTTCCATATGGCGATTCTTCAACTCCCAATATGTAGCTTCCTCTTGAGCTTGGGCACTACCTTGATCTTTTTCTCTTATCTGACCCTTCAGCTTTCGGATCTCTTCATAACACTTCTCTATGGTGCTCTGACGTTCCAACAAGAGTTTGTCTGCTTTCTTACGACGAGTCTTCTCTAAATTGGCATTTTCAGTCTGAATCGGGAGCTTTTCAATTAATTCTGCCAACTGAGCCTCGTAATGGGCTTTCAGCTTCTTTTCTTGAGTTTCGGTAGATTTAGCACCTACAGTCATCCTTGGCCTCTTTTGAGAAGTGCTCCCTCTAGCATACAGTTCTTCAAGCTCTATTTCTCTTAATTTCAACTTATGGAGTGCGGAAAGCTTCTCTTGCCGGGCAGTATTCATCTTAACATGCATCGTTTCCATCTGTTCAGTCAACTTCTGATTCTGGTCCACAGTTGTCATACCCCAAATTTGTCCTCCCCTTTTAATTTCTAACTGGCTTAGGCTTTGCATTCATATACATACATCACTTAGGTCATAACTCACACTCATGCATTCATATCATTGGTGCTATTCAAAGGCTAGCAAGAAAAGCTCTGTTGCAAAGAATTTTGATCAGAGAATAAGGAGACTGAGGTATAATCATGTGGTTCTATGTTCAAGGAAGCCCTCCTGGATTGGGGTTTCTCTCTGTCTCAAGTCAAGGCATTGGTTGAAGGATACTGGCTTGCAAATCATCCGGTTCTTTAAATCAGGGTTTCTTTGACCAAAGTCAACTGGTTGACTTTCTAGTCAACATTTAATCAGGAATGGTTCCTATGTGTGAAAAGCTTCTCATACTGACTATGTGGATGTGTTTGTTTGACTGGATTTGACCGGAGGAGATTTAATCAAGAATCCCATCAATGATCAGAAAAATCAGAACAGTTGACTTCTAGGTCAAAATCAGAAGAATCAGTCAAATATTGACTTTTGGTGGAAAATCAGTCAAGAAAAGTCAGAGAATGGATAAAATCAGGAGTTTGACAAAAGTTGCCAAAAATAGAAAAAAAACAAAAATGGAAGTTTTTCATACTTAGAAAAATTTTGGTACATTTCAAGTGTGACGATCAGTCAACTTCACAGCATAATTACACGTGGCAAATGACATTATTTGGAGAAATTTCCAACATCAAAGTTGTTCCTCTCATGGAGGAGAACAACTTTGTAGTTGGACACTTTTCCATTTGAAGCTTGGTTGAAGAGTTACCAAGGTGTGAAGTTGAGGTTTTTATTTGAATCAAGTCACAAAGCTGGGCAGATTTTTGGTCATACGTGAAGCATTTCAACAAACACATGGCGTACCATCTTTGAGACAATATTCAGAAAACTACAAGCACCCAATTGATCTAAGTTTGGTATCATTCTATTCTCCTATATGCCTTCTATATAATGAGCAAAGAATCACCGGTTTTGGGTATGTGGTTTGGAAGATATGATGCCTCAAAGTCATGACCTTGCCAAGGCACGCGTTGCCAAGAATCCAGGCCAAGATCCAGGCCACGCGCGCAGCATTCCCACAAACACTTGGTGTGCCAACTTCAGATCCAAATTTCTTCCTCCACAAGTCTCCATGTTGGGCAAGCTTGGTCTCTAACTACTCTTCGCCGTGCCATCTATCCAATGAGCTCAAGAGCATTAATTTTGGACGCGTGTGGATCAACATACGAGAGCTCAAAGTAGTGCTCTGGCCAAGTCACGATTTTGCCATGAATATGAGTCAAAAATCTAAGTCTGCGTACAAAACAGGATCAGTTAGGCCAAGTGATGTTTGGGTGCATTTCTTAGCATGTTCCAAACTTCATCTCAACAACTTCCAAACATCAAAGTTATTCAATCCCATGCCCTCTTCACTACAAGCCCAAAATTGAAGCAAATAGTGAGCCATAGCTAGAGTTATAAGCTGGTGAAGATGGCACCATGGAGGTTTTATGTGGAAAGAACAGCAAGCCAAAGAGTGTTATGGCTGAGCACGTGACATACACTTGCATACTACTCCTATTGCCCATGCATGATTTTGGAACTCAAAGGCCCACCAAAAGCTTACCATAATTACACAACTTGTTCACTATGCTACTTGGCAACACACCATAACAATCATGCACACCACCATATAAAAAGGAAAACCCTTCACACTTTCACCACACACGCTCATTTTCTCATTTTCTCAAAAAACTCTCTCCTCACTCTCTTCTTCCCTCTCTCGATGCTCTCCCTCTCTTCACTTCTAACAGAAAGTTTGTTACACCCATAACAAACTTGTAACCACCACCTTCAACCACCATTAGCAACCTTCATCTTCTTCCTCCACTTTCAACCACCACCAATCACCGCCAGTGCAATCATCTAATCTCCATCATCTCAACCATCACGTTCTCCTCTAACCACCTCACATTCAGACTCTCTCTCTCATCCATGTCTTCATCCTCAAAGCCTCACGGTGTCATCACCATCACCAAGAAGCGTAGCTCGTGGAGCATATTCTTCTCCTTGCAATTCAAGACTCTCTAGGTAAGCCTTAACGCCATCTGCATCCTAGAAGCATGCGATGATTTCATGTGAGATGTCTGCAAGCTTGTGTACGTTACGATATATGTGGTGTTGTATGCACACGTGAGCTTCCTGAAGTTTGATTTAATTTTGAAAGTCTTGATGCTTTTTTTGATGTTTCATTCATGTGTTCAACCGTGATGATTGCTTATGAGTGTATTGATGCTGTTAGACCGAGTTGTGCTTAGATTTAGTGATTTTAGGGTTTCAAAAAATGTCTCCAGTTAGGGAGTTTCAAGAGGAATCATGGAAATCTAAAACCGTATTTGGAATGTACATGAAATTTCGAGTAGGATGGTGGTGTTTTTTTGTATTTCTGGATTTTTGTTGGTGGTTCCGCCGTGCAGTCGTCGGAGAAGACGACCGGAGCTTTGCTCCGGCGTCTGTGTTCTATTCAATAATCTCTCCCTCCGGTTGCCAACGTGTCCTCGTGTCATTGGCTCTCTTTCCCATTCTGTTGCATTTTTGTCCTTTACTCAATGATTAATTGATGTGCTGTGTACCTGTGATTGGTCTAATCTTTCTTCTTTTGTCTTTATTCATTTAAAATTCCCATGACCAATTGATATGCTATTGTTAACACTTGATGTCACGTTACATGTCAATAACCATATGCTAAGAATAAAATCACATGCATGTAAATAGATAAAACATTGCTGAACAACAAATGCAAATAAATAAAATGAAGTAGAAGGTGCAATATTGGGCCACGTGACCTTAGGCCCTATGACACTTCTGAATGTCACCCCTGGATTACTAGTACACCACCACAACGTGATTGGGCCTTAGCACGCTATTTCTTTCCACACCCCCTTGAACGGGCCCAATATTCTGCTGTAAGCTGATTTTAGTCCACACTAACATTACTGTTACACCCCCACCTGTTTAGATTAAATTTTCACTTTAATTTTTGTTCCTTCTTTTACTTTCTAATTTTTTTAAATCAAATAAAAAATGCATAAAATCAATGTGTAGATAGTTTAGATATTGTGAATAATTGATTTGGTTTTTGTTGTTTTCTTTTAATTGTTTTAAAAACCTTTAATAAATCATCTTTTACAATAGGTTTGAATTGTTTTGTTTAATACTTACTTGTAAATAAACTTGTTAATAGACTTATGAATTAATTTTAGCCTCGTTTTTTAGAACTTAATTGATGTATGTGTGTTTGTGAATACCATTTACTTGCTATAGTTCTCAATTTTATTCATCGTATATTGACTTCCCCTTACTTATTCCGTGTATAGTTTTTGTTGTTAATAAATTGTATAGTTCATCATTTTAATTCCCTTGTATAGACAACTTAGACTAGAATTTAGGAATAGTTCCCTTATCATTTTCTTTTTCTTTTCAACTTTTAAAATACTTAATAAATATCGATGAAGATCATACCGTTACTATATTTCATAGTAGGAAAGAAATGATTGGGGTGTAGGCCCCGATGTATGTTCTTTCCTACTTAGCGGAGAAGAAATGATTGAGGTGTGAAGCCTCGATGTATTTCTTAACCGTTATTTAGAGAAACGATTGTGGCGTAGGCCTCGATGTGCATTCTCTAAATATTCACAAAAGAACTCCTTTTTGTACCTCTTCTACTTAGCGGAAAAGAAATGATTGAGGTGTGAGGCCTCGATGTATTTCTTAACCGCTATTTAGAGAAACGATTGTGGCGTAGGCCTCGATGTGCGTTCTCTAAATATGCAAAACAAAACTCTTTTTGGTATGATCTAAGTCACAAACAGATTCCCTTAAAAAACACCAACCAAAAACACTTAAAACACTAATAAATGGTCAGATTTAAAACAAAGTAAGGAAGTGATGCGAGACCTTGTAGTGGGTTCTCGTCATCATGGAATTACCCTAAAAGACACAAACCAATCATCTTTTTTCTTCTTTCTAAGGGCATTGTTATTTCCGCTCGAACGCATCGTAGGCGACCCCTTATGCAAGAGCGCGAACGTTAACTCCGCCCAACTAAAAAACACAAAAACAAACAGAAAATCTTTAGCCGAGCTACGGTAACTCTGATTCCTGAAAAGGATACGTAGGCAGCGGGGTAGGGCCCGTGCGAGTACAATTCTTTATTTTCCCTACATTTTGCATTCATTTCGCATTTAGACATAGACATAGATATACACCCTTTAGATAGAAACAAACATAGGTGGATACCATCGAGTACGATGGGCGTGAGGGGTGCTAGTACCTTCCCCTCGCGTAACCGACTCCCGCACCTAGATTCTCTGGTCGCAAGACCCTGTTCCTTTGTAGGTTTTCTGATATTCCTTTCCCTTATGGGATAAATATATTGGTGGCGACTCTGTTCATTTTTCGCGAGCGTGCGACAACAGTTTGATTATAACGAGGCATGGAAACAATGTTGGGTTGTTCACCAGCAGAGGAGTACAAAGGATCCTTAGGAGGGAAAGGCATCCCTTGAGCATCAACCACAGATTCGACCCACTTAGTATAATCCTCGTAAGTAGCACAAACTCGCTGACCAAAATGTTTCTTATCTCTCCAACAAATACTCTTCCAAGCTTGTACGACTTCTGCCATCTGCCCACTGTCGGTGGCTGAATGATAGAAAATATTCTCAGCAATTTCTGTCTGCTCAGGGGGGCTGATAAAAGCATATCTAAATGTTCTCCTAGCCAGGACGGGATTATAGTTGATTCCACCTCTAAGACCCATGAGAGGTACATTTTTGAACTTTCCGCAACTCATAATAACTTCCATGTCATCTAAAGATCTGTTGTGCCAGACAATATCTTTGGCCCTAAGCCCCATAATCCTCTCAGCCCACTTAGATGTGTGCCTATTATCAACGAAAGCACCACGCTCAGGCAAATGTGACCTAAACCAACGATATAACAACGGAGCACAGCATCTAATCAAACCTCCCTTCTGACCACTCTTGTGATGAATGGAGTGATAAATATCCCCCAAAAGTGTAGGAACCGGATTCTGCAGAATGAATATATGAATTGCATTCATGTCAACAAAGTTAGGAACGTTTGAGAACATCATGATACGATAGATACTTAGAGCCAGGATAGCCCTAGACGTGTCCCATTCTTTCGCTTCAGCAGCATCACAACCCCTTTTGACCAGAAACTCCATGCGAAAACCAAGACCTCCTCCCTTCTTGGTGAGATTTGCTTCCACGACCGACTTGCTCAAATAAAGAGCCTTAGCAATTTCAATGGAATCAGGGGCCTTCATGGTGCCATAGTATGGTACTTCCTTCTTTATAGGAACGCCAAGAAATAGGGAATACTCTTCTAATGTTGGAACCAAAAGGTAGTCGGTGAACGTGAAGCAGCGAAGGGAAGGATTATAAAACTGAAGCAAAGTATGAACTCCCTCTTGCTCGTACTTGGTGAACGGCATCTTGAGAAGGCTCAGAATGTACCCATATTTTTCTCGGAAATTGGTTGACTCATCTGGCGTAATCTTCTTTGCTAAACACCCAAGGGAATCCAGATTCGGATCCAAGAAAGAATAAGAGGGGTTGCGTCTACCAGTCTTCATTGGTGGGGCCATGTGTTGGTCGGAGACAAAGCCAAAAGTTCCTGAAAATAAATGAACATGCATGTTAAATGATATGATGGAATGCATTTCATTGGGAGAATCCTAAAGTCTTTTCATTATTTCTTTTCTTTTCTTTTCTTTTTGCAAAAAAAAGTATATACATATTTATTATTTTTTTGGAAATAGATTTTAGGATTCTCCACGAATGAAGTGAGGTGGATGCAATAGCATGATGTGTCATGTGTGTGATGTGGTGAGAGACTGAATGTCCCTCGCAGCTCTGGATATCTGGGTAACACTGAATGTAACAGGTTCAAAATTCCGGCTTCAGATTGCAAAATGGAAATCAGGGTATGATGAAGGCTAGTATCCTGTCCCACCCCAAACTCGCAGGTATGAATTCTAGACACGGACAGGTGGTCCTTAATGGTCACTAGGGTCTACAGTTCCCATGGGGTACAAAGTGTTTGAGGCACCAAGCGTGCCAGACACAGTGTTCCATGAAAGAACCTCGCCCAGTTGTGGTACCCCATGTCAAGCTCGATCGTAGCAAGAGCCACGGGAGTCAACATGAGCATCCACGCTAATCCTATGTGTCACTGGCCTGGGTAGTGGGCCTTTTACCTCACAAAAACCCCCCATCTGCAAAACAAAGCAGAAAAATATGTGGCCCCCACGGGGACCCATAATATAGTCCAGATGCATGATGTGCAAGCAGAAGTAAACATGATATGCAAGCAGGAAATAGACATGATATGCAAACATATACACAAAATGTAAACACATAAATAAACACCCAATAAACAAACAACAAACAAAGGCTAGGATCGACTTGCTTAGGTATCCCCAGCAGAGTCGCCAGCTGTCGCACGCTCGCGAAAAATGAACAGAGTCGCCACCAATATATTTATCCCATAAGGGAAAGGAATATCAGAAAACCTAACAAAGGAAGGAACAGGGTCTTGCGACCAGAGAATCTAGGTACGGGAGTCGATTACGCAAGGGGAAGGTGCTAGCACCCCTCACGCCCATCGTACACGATGGTATCCACCTATGTTTGTTTCTATCTAAAGGGTGTGTACTATGTCTATGTCTATATGCGAATGCATGCAAAAGAAATACGGGGAAAAGAAGGAATTATTTACAAATGTGCTCGTTCAAGCCCCATGACTTGATGCCTACGTATCCTTTTCAGGAATCAGAGCGCCGTAGTTCGGCTCACGATTTTCTGTTTGTTTTTGTGTTTTTCAGTTGGGCGGAGTTAACGCTCACGCTCTTGCATAAGGGGACAGCCTGGGATGCAATAGAGCGGAGATAACAATGCCCTTAAGAAAGGAGAGAAGAGAGAGTTTGAGTGTTTCGAGGAAATCCCTAAGGCAAGGGAAACTCGAGTTACTCTTTGGTTTGTGTCTTTTAGAATTTGGGAACTTACGCCCGAATGGTTCCCTAAAGCAAGGGAGATCCAGGCACTCGAATGATTCCCTAAAGCAAGGGAGATTCAAGCTTCCATTCCCTTTTTAATGATTTTCACTTTTTTATTAATGTTTTTTTTAAGTATTTTCTTTGTATTTTTTAATGGGATTTTACTTGAATATTTGTTAGATGTTTTATGTTGTAAAAGAAAAGGAATGAAAAAGGTGGGGGACTAGCCTAATCTCTAAGCATAATTGTTGATTACTTCTAGTAGAAATGAGGGAGAAGTTACTTTGGTATTTCACAATATAAGAAAATATTCACAAAAGGAAAAGAATTAAAATCTAAACTATTCATAAAAATATATACACAAACAATTGCATCTTATTCATGTTAGAAACTATTTTTGAATTAAAACTAAAAACTATTTATTTTTATCTTTATCAACCAATTAAAAATCAAGGGAAACAACAATTAAAAAAAATTCAATTAAAAGAAAATAAAATTCTAAAAAGTCTCATTAAGTAAAAAATATTTTTTGTCGTTTTTATTTAAGAGAGATTCAATTAATAAGTAAAAGAATATAAAAGAAAACTATTTATTCACAAAATTTATTAATCAGGGGGGTGTATTAGCATTCCCAATTTGAACTGATTTCTATGTTAAATGGCGCATTGGGCCAGAACTGGTGTGGTGCAAAAATCAATAATGCGTAGGCCTAGGCAATAGAACATATGCGACACAAGCAAAATAGGGGTGTGGAGATCAGTATGGTGCTGAGCCCACTCACTCACGTGGCCCAGGGTCCTTTTATTGTTCTCATATCAATGTTTGCATCACTTTATTTCATTCTATTATTACTCAGCATGCACAGTTATCATTATATGGTTTATTGACGTAACATGAATATCACACGTACATATCAATTGGTCAAGTAGCACTTAAGTCATATAAGACAAAACTAGATTCATGAGCCAATTAAAATGCGCCACCTCACAAGCTAATGATTGCACTAAGGACAAAATCAACAAATAATTGGGAGAGGAAGCCAGTGAGGTTGCGCCACGTCTGCAACAGATGGAAAATAATTCAAACAGATTCAGGTGCCGGAGATGCCTTCCGGTCATCTTCTCCGGTGGCTCTCGCGGCGGCGCCATACATATTACGTCCAGAAATGCACGAAACCACCACCGTCTCGCTCGAATTTTCACGTAGATCATGGATCTGACGTTAGATTTCTCTAATTGTTCCTCAAACTTCAAAACCGAGCATGAATCTAAAACCCTAACATTCAAAATCTATGCTAAAGTACGTTCCAGATTCAAGTTAAACTCGCACACATTCATAAAGCTCAGGCATACGATCTAAACACGTAAACTATGCTCATAATAATAAAATCAATCTCGGAAATCCATAAATCGGAGCACACACATGAAAGAGCCATCTCAGATGTTCAGCAAATGCATATAATTATATGAGGATGCTAAAGGAGGTTCGAGCACTTACCTGTTTATCGATTCTGGATCTTGCTACGAAGAAAACTCCACAGCTCTCTCACTACTTGAACAAGACGAGGACGATGCTTGGTGTATGCTGGACTCAGAGATTCGTACGTGCTGAAGAAGGATTCAAATCTTGTTCAGGAAATCAGTAGCTAGTGATGGTGAGCATGGAGTCTAAAAGAAAGGCCATGGTTGTTGTTGAAGGTCGAGTTGAAGAAGCGGTGGTCGGAGTTAGTTATGGAGGTTAGTTAGGGCGGCCGAAGAAGGTTGTTATGGTGGCAGGTGGTGGTGAAATGAGTGAAAGAAGGGAGAGAACCGAGGAGGAGGGAGAATGAGGAGAGAAAGAGTGTAAAATGAGAGTAAGAGAGAGGGGAGTGTGTGAATTTTGTGAATCGTGAATGAGTTTGGAGAGTGAGGGTAGGACTGTTTTTATAGGGTGAGGGATTTGTGATTTAAGAGGAAATTCTTGGAGTGGGACTTTGCTATGCTTAGTGCACAAGTTTGTGCAATTGTAGCAAGCTTTTTATCACCTTTTGCGTGCAGCCTCATGCATGGCCATTTGTAGTAAAGTGGTGCATTACTAGTAAACCATAGAATACTTCAATGCCTCACAAATGTTCAAAAACCCCACTTTGGATGCTTACATCTTTTGCTATAGGTCCTCAAACATTTCACTCTTGGTATCAACTTAAAGGATTCATGGCATAGAGTGGTTTTTGTGTTGATGAGATCAAGTGATCATGCATATAGTCCTCTTAAAATGGATTGGAACATGGTGATGCATACTCAACATAGGGCCCGCGCGCGTGACATGGAATTTTTGCTTGATGCCTTCGCTAGTACGCACCTCCCAGGAGCATGACTTTGGATGCCTCTTACTAGCTCAATATGTGTTCAAAATTAATGAAACTGGATTCAATGGATAGGGGACATGGCAAGGAGTAATTAGAGATCAAGCTTATTCAAAATGATAACCCATGGAAGAAGAAAAATGCACTTGAAGTTGGCACACCATGTGTTTGGTGATATGCATACGCGTGACCTGGATTTCTGTCTTGGCCAGATGCTTGACTTGGTCGGGGTGAGGGCATGACTTTGAGGGCTTGCCATTCATTCAATACTTGTTCAATTGCCATGATTCTTGTTTTGTTGGATAGAGCACATGGAAAAGATTAGAATGATACCAAGTTTGCTTCTATGGCATTTTTGTAGAGCTCTAAAATTGGCTTGAGATTTGGCATGCCACGTGCTTGATGAAATGTCTGGTCATGACCTGGCTTGTGACTTGGATTGTGACTTAGATTGAATGGATTTTCAGTAACTTCAAACCACTTTATCTCTTCATACAAGCTTCAAATGAAAAAGTGTCCAACTACAAAGTTGTTCTACTCCATGAGAGGAACAACTTTGATGTTGGGAATTTCCCCAAAAAATGCCATTTGCCATGTGTAAATCAGGGCTGAAGTGGACTGTCCATCAAGATTTAAGACCTCAAAAAAATTTCTAAGTATGAAAACTTTCCTTTTTTGTTATTTTTCTATCTTTGGCAACTTTTTTGTCAAACTCCTGATTTTATCTATTCTGTGACTTTTCTTAACTGATTTTCTACCAAAAGCCAATATTTGAATAATTCTTCTGATTTTGACCCAAAAGTCAATTGTTCTGATTTTCCTGATTATTGATGGAATTCCTGATTAAATCTCCTCCAGTCAAATCCAGTCGAATGAAAACATCCACATAGTTAATATGAAAGCTTCTCACTCATAAAATCCATTCCTGATTAAATGTTGACCAGAAAGTCAACTGGTTGACTTTGGTCAAGGAAACCCTGATTAAGAGGATCAGATGACTTTTAGACTTGTACACCCCCACCAATGCCTTGAGTTGAGAAAAACCCTAATCCAGGAAAACTTCAATGAAAACAAAGCCACATAATCACACCTCAGATCCTCACATTTGGTAGGAAATTCCTTGCCATAAAAGCTCTTTCTTGCTAGTCTTTGATTGATACCAATGATATGCATGCATGGGTATGGATTATGACCTAAATGATGTACGTATATGAAACTATGAAATGCATAAGCCTAATCCAGTTAGGAGTAAAGGGGTAGGACAAATTTGGGGTATGACAGGTGGGTGTAACACGGTGGGAGAACTGACTTGTTTGTTTTGTGCTTTATCGCAAATGTTGCGGATAGCAAGAGTCGCCACCGACTTTTCTTTTATCCAATAAAGGGAAGGTGAAAAGAACAGGAAAAGACCTTCGTTAGATTCTGAGTATGGGAGGTAATTATGAAAAAGGAAGGTATTAACACCTTTTCCATCTGTAATTATCTATGGGCTCTTAATTGCTTAGCTCACTTTAAACTTGTTTTTGTGTGTGTGTGTTTGAAAAGTATTTTGAAAGACATTTCGCTTTGACTTCGTAATGATTCTCGTTGGAATGTATACGACGTGTTCGAAAATGTTTTAACTTTGTAACGATTCTCATTGGAATGTATACAAAGTGTTTGTTTGAAAAATAGTTTTGAAAAAAAAGTGTGAGGTGTAAAAATGATTTGTTTGATTGGAGCGAGCAATAGAGTCTTATTACCTACTCAAATTGGTCGTTTCTTGTTATTTTCCTCTAATGGTGCCATCAATTGGAAATTTGCTCATGAGTTCAATGGTGCCATCATTTTGGTCCAATTTTTCCTCTAATCTCATGTCCCCAAATCAAAGGTTCGGAACCCTAGCCATGGTGATTCATGATTCATGCGTTTAAACTCAAATTAAACCATCCAAATAGCTTGCAAACATCATTCTAAGCATGAATATACAATCGAAACAGGTTAAATATTCATGTATGATCAAAATCAAATTTGAAAGATATGAGTGAAAAGTGAAACTGTGATTTTACGTTTCAGAAGGTTTTGATGCTTTGTGAATGGCTGGAATCGATCAGAGGGTCACCAGGAAGCTAATGGAATGCTTTATTTGGCTTGAATCGGTCTGAAACCCTGGCTACAAGTTTCTTGTATGGCATAAATTTTTTGAGGTTTGGCTAGGGTTCTTGGCTGCAAATTTTCGTCCTTTGAGGATCCGAAAGGCTTGTGTACTTATAGAGGATGGAAATTAGGTCAAGAGACATGAAGAAAATTTATTGCATTGAATAGAAAATATTTGATTTTCCAATCTTTCAAATTTGCATCCAAAGCTTCCAATTTTGTATCAATCTCATGCCACTCATATATTTTCGAAATTGACAGCTATTGATGAGTATCTTGGACTTTAAGAATGCTGAATAACAAGCCTCACTGATCAGTGCATTTTGATGCACATTCCTGTATGTTTGTACTTAGGCATTTATGTGGTTTGGTTTGTTTATTTTTTTCGATTTTATCATGTTTTTGTATTTTAGTTTATTTTTATTGTTATTTGATTTTCGCACTTTATTTTCAGCATTAGCAGTCTGTACTAAAATGATCATAACTAGAGCTACGAGAATCCGATTGATGCGTTCTAATAATCGACGGAAAGCTAAGAGAAAGAGCTACAACTTTCGTGTTGGAGTCAAAGTCATATTCGGAGCGCATATTTTCTAGAATCTTGTTTGAAGCTGCAACATTAGTTTTATTTAGTTTTGGGTCGTTAGTTTTGGGCCAGGGTTATGTTTGTTTGACCCAGTTGGGTTATGACCCGAATTATTGTTTCTCCCATTTACCTAGGGCTGGCCGCTAATGTTCATTGTCACGTTTTTCACTATTGACGAAAATACTTGGGAAGCTTTTGTACGATCGTGTAATGGAGAACTAATTCCATAAGGCAATTTCTGCTAGTTACGGTTTCCAATACTTTGAGGTTTTTAATCTTTAATCCAATTTCTTCTCCCTTTCAATATTAATCTATATGTCTTGTTTGCTTAATTCTAGTTGTATAGAATATTATTGATTTATGCCGATTGATTGATGTTCCTTTACCTTTATCGTATTTTATCGTTGCTTAATCGTTAAACTGCGTAAGTTAGAATCACATTTGCTTAATTCGTGATTGTGCTGATCCGTTTGCTTAATTCGGAAAATAGGAATGAAATCTTATAATATCAAGTTCGCTTGTTATTTGGTGTTGTAATCAGTAAGGGAATAGAATCTGCTCAGGGGTTGATGTTTTATAAACCAGTGATAAGTTGGTAGCCGAACTAGTAGAATTGTCGTTTCAGCTTATTTTATAATCACTTTTGTTAATCACTTAATTGCATTTTTTTGTTAAATCAATCCTAAACCAAACCCCCTAAATCGAATTTAAGTTGGTTAGTAATAATCAAGAACCCTTGTGAGAACGATATTCGAGTTGTCGTTACCGCTAAACTACCGTTTAACAAAATACTCGTTTTTTATCCGTGTGACAAATGATTAAATTGGCGCCATTGCCGGGGATTCTTGTCGTTATTAACTGATATTAGAGTCATAGGTTTAGTGTTTTTGCTAGTTTTTTTTTGTGTTTGTTGATTTTCAGGGTTGCAATACCGGTTGCAGTACAGTGATAAGTTTTCCAGCCTATCAGGTAAGTTTTGAAACCTACTGTTTCGATTTGCTCCGATTTTTTCCAGAAAATCAGAAACAAATCGAGGAAAAGTACACATTTAGAGTAGAATTCTAAATGAATTCGACCCTAAAAATCGCAAATTCCTCTTTTTTCTATTTTTAATTAATTTTTTACTGTTTTCATAGTGTTAGAAAATTCCAAAAAAAATCTCAAAATTTTTATTTGTCTTCATTAGATTAAATTTCGTGCTTTTGTATTTTTTTGAATTTATTTTAATCATATTTATTCTTTCGTGTCAAAAAAAAATGGGAGACTCGTTGGATCAGTTGGCTTATGTTATTAATTTGATGGAAGCAAGAGAACATCAATCATGCTATCAAAATCATATTCCCCTTGCAATTTGCAATATTTGTTCTTCAAATTTTCATGGTAATGATGCATGTCCTATGTTGTTAGATACTAATTTTTGTGGTGAGACCCAAATGGTAGGTGATCTTCAAGGACAATACTCATATATTGAAGAGTAGCCTATTTGGCCATATCAACAATTTCAACAAAATGCATCATTGAAAGCTGACACACAATCATATTTGGAAGAAATTATCAAGCAAATGACTGAAAATAATAAGCGAATGACTGAAAATAATTTGCAATTTCAACAACATATGCAATCTATGTTTCTAGTTAAAAAAGTCCAAGGTGAACAAATAATCTCAAGCGTCTATCAAATTCAAGAGAATGTGATGTTTCATGATGATGTACAACCTGTTGCATCATTAGAGTTAACACGGTGTGATTCCAGTCTTGATGAATTTCCAGGTGAGCCCATTAAAACAGTGTTTGTTTCATATGATGAACTCATAGTAAGAAACAAAAATTCAAGTGAATGCATGAAAGAGATTATGCCACAAAATTTCTTGAAATCTGATTTGGATGAATTATATACTTCTCTTGAAGTAGATAACTCTCTTGAAATTTTTGCTTCTGAATGTGGTGTTTGTAATGTTTGTCTTGAGATTAGTGCAGCCATTTTAGGTGAAGATAGTTTGATGCCGACAACCACTTGTGCAGAAATTCTGGCAAATTCAACAACTCTTGAATTTGACACAAAAAATGTGGATTTTTGCCATAAGCAACCATTGTCCATAGCAAAATTATTTTTGGTGGAAACTCTAACTAAGCCAAACAACATGGAGTTATCTTTCACCATTTTTGCATCTCTTCCACCTATTTTATCTGACTCACAAGCTAAATGTGGATTTTCTATTTTTCATACTTTTGTTATTGCAGGTTTACCATATGTGCAGACTATTCCTCCTAAGCCACCAGATTTTTTACTAATATCCAAGTTCACTTGCTATTTACTTTTTCTTATTTCATGTGTTCGTAGTGCAAAAAGACCTCCACCAAAACCACCAGACATGAAAGTTATATTCCACCTTAACCTCTCGGGTGTGTTATTTCCTTTCTCTCACTCTTATTTTATATTTATGTTCTTTCGTTGAGGACAATGCATGATTTAAGTGTGTGTGGGGGGGGGGGATAATTTATTTTCTTCATTTTTGTTATTTTTATTTTGTTTCCTTTGTTTTCGTTCTTAAAAAAAAGCATCTTTTGAAAGTTTTAGGCTATAGATTAATTTGAGGTAAGTTTGTGGAGACTTGGGAAAATTTCACAAGATCGGTATCATCTTAACACCGTAAGTCTCCTGCATATGGAATTTAATTTGAATACTTATTATGACATAACCTTGAATCCTCATCTTCTAATAGCTCTTGAGTAGTTTATCTTTGTAGTCGGCACCATCTCACACATGCTCTACATAAAAAAGCCGATGAAAATAAGTGAGTGATCCAAGGCTCTTTTGAAAAAAAAATAGGGAATGCACCTTCTAAGTTGGGTGACCCTCACCCGTTCACTTAGCCCAACGGTTGTGGAACCTACAAAAAAATTGATAATAAGACCCGTTTGTTAGTTGGTTCGGAGGTTTTTGGTGCTGAAATTGTTAGGGCGGATTACTGTTCGATCCCCTGCAACTATGATCGGGGGGAAGCAAAGGGTTATGCCACGCAAGAACCAGAACCCCATGCAAAAAGGATCAGAGTCACTAACCGGTCACCTTGCTATGAGTGTGTGGAGATAACAGGCTTAATGTGATTGCGTCTGAATGAAAAAGAGCAAAAAGGAGGTTGAGTAAGTTAGGCTTTGGTATAATAACTTGATTCGAAATGGTTTGTGAGTTCAGGAGGCTTATGTTTGCACAATTGTGGATTAGTGTTCCTACGATATCCTTAGTGTGCAAGATTAGTACCTATCAATGCAATCTTAACCAAAGAAGAGTTTGTAGCCTGGAATGAGTAACTGATGCTGTGTGTTTCTTGAGTTTGATTTTATTTTGCTCGGAGTGCAAAGGTTCAAGTGTGGGGGAATTCGATCAGTGCATTTTGATGCACATTCCTTTATGTTTGTACTTAGGCATTTCTGTAGTTTGGTTTGTTTATTTTTTCGATTTTATCATGTTTTTGTATTTTAGTTTTTTTTATTGTTATTTGATTTTCGCACTTTATTTTCAGCATTAGCAGTCTGTACTAAAATGATCATAACTAGAGCTACGAGAATCCGATTGATGCGTTCTAATAATCGACGGAAAGCTAAGAGAAAGAGCTACAACTTTCGTGTTGGAGTCAAAGTCATATTCGGAGCGCATATTTTCTAGAATCTTGTTTGAAGCTGCAACATTAGTTTTATTTAGTTTTGGGTCGTTAGTTTTGGGCCAGGGTTATGTTTGTTTGACCCAGTTGGGTTATGACCCGAATTATTGTTTCTCCCATTTACCTAGGGCTGGCCGCTAATGTTCATTGTCACATTTTTGATTATTGACGAAAATACTTGGGAAGCTTTTGTACGATCGTGTAATGGAGAACTAATTCCATAAGGCAATTTCTGCTAGTTACGGTTTCCAATACTTTGAGGTTTTTAATCTTTAATCCAATTTCTTCTCCCTTTCAATATTAATCTATATGTCTTGTTTGCTTAATTCGAGTTGTATAGAATATTATTGATTTATACCGATTGATTGATGTTCCTTTACCTTTATCGTATTTTATCGTTGCTTAATCGTTAAACTGCGTAAGTTAGAATCACGGTTGCTTAATTCGTGATTGCGCTGATCTGTTTGCTTAATTCGGAAAATAGGAATGAAATCTTATAATATCAAGTTCGCTTGTTATTTGGTGTTGTAATCGGTAAGGGAATAGAATCCGCTCAGGGGATTGATGTTTTATAAACCAGTGATAAGTTGGTACCCAAACTAGTAGAATTGTCGTTTCAGCTTATTTTATAATCACTTTTGTTAATCACTTAATTGCATTTTTTTGTTAAATCGATCCTAAACCAAACCCCTTAAATCGAATTTAAGTTGGTTAGTAATAATCAAGAATTCATGTGAGAACGATATTCGAGTTGGCGTTACCGCTAAACTACCGTTTAACAAAATACTCATTTTTGATCTGCGCGCGACAACATTTCCCTAATAATTATTATTATTATTAGGGAAATGCTAACTAGTGCCCTCAGAGCAATGATTAAGACTTTAAAAATAGTAAATTTATCTCGGTAATCTGCGTATTTAATGCCCCAAAAATTGAAATGTTAAATTTTCTATAAAATATTTTCTTTTTTTGAAATGCTTAATCATTACCCTGAAGGTACTGGTTAGCAAGACCCTAAATATTATTATTTAAATATGTAAAAAAGTATGGTTGATTGAACCATATCTTGAAACTAAATCACACTAAAAAAATATAAATAATTTAAATGATTAATTAATTTAATCACAACTAAATTTAGGATAAAAACATGTTTAAAAAGTTTCTTAAAAATATTTTTGATTAAAAAATCTTATTAAATACTAGTAGTTAATACAATATGATTTAAGTTTAATTTTTATTATAATTATTATAATTATAATTATAATATAATTTGGAAAGGAGGTAACAATTCGTAAACCCTCTTGAAAACTGATTCACTTTTCTTCTGAGACTCATTCATTATTTTGTCTTCAATGGCGGATTCATCCTCATCCCCCGCAACCCTAGAACCCAATCCTCACCCCAATTCCCAATCTCCATCTCCCGATCTACCTCCCCAATCATCCCAATCGCAATCTACACCTCCCTCTTCCACGCCCCTCCCCACTAACCCTAATCCCAATCAACCCTTACCAATTCCACCGTCACTTCCCCCGCCTCCTACTTTACCATACACAACCGGAGCCCCGCCGCAAATTCCCGGTGTTCTCCCTCCGTCGGCGCCGTCCTTCCGTCCGCTTGGTCCTCAAGTGCCGCAGTTCACCCCGTTGCCCAATCCTGCCGGTGTCTACCAAAACCCTAATCCACCTCCCGGCGTGCCCGGCTCGGTTCAGATGCCGCAGATGCAACCGATGATGTCGTATCAGGTTCCTGGGACTAACCCTGCAATGAGACACTATGCTTCTATGCCAAATGGTTACGCCATGCATCCTCAAGGACCTCTAAATCCTGCAGGTGGGTCATTCGTTCAATCATGTTTCATTTAATTGTTTTTGTCTTTGCTTTGAGATTTAGTTAATGCTTCTCTAGTTCTCTGATTGTTGATTATTATATATTTGTACTGGTACTGTGATTTTTGTGAAGATTTGTTCTTGAGTGTGTTTAGTATCTTCTAGAAAAGATCTATTTTGCATTGATAGATTTGATAGATTGATAGTTAATGTGTTTTGTTTATGTTAACGGTGAGGGGTTTCAATTTGGATGTGTTAGGATAGATTTAGAAAAAGTTATTGATGGTTAGATAAGGGGTATCCATGACGGGATTGTTTCTCAATTCTCTCATACAGTGTTATTGAATACGATGACAAAAAGTTGGAAGGCTTCATATTGGTTAAAGACACACCCCTCCCTTCTACAACTCATTTTTTGGTATGCATATATTTGCCTAGTTTATTGATTGTCTTTTACAAAAATCATGATTTGGAAACGAGAGTGATCTTGATAGTGGAAAGTTAATTCAAATAAATAAAAACAGGTTGTTCTTTTGTCGATCTACATAATGTATGGTTGTGTCATGCTCATTTTAGTAGGCCCCTTTCTGCTAGTTATAAGGGTACTACTTTCCCTTGAATGACTTTACGAATTCCCGAAGCCGACCATGTTTGCCACTGAATGCACGTTGGCCTTTTGTCATGAGGTATTGCAATCTTTTCAATTCTTTCTCTCAATTGCAGTTTCATTCTATTTTTTATGCTGCAACATGGGTTCCTTAATTTAAAAAAAAACTTGTAATTCAACTAAAATTTCCTTCTTAGTAAAGTAAGTGTGTATGAGATTATGGAAGTTACTATTTTCCATTGGTGGATGAGATGGTTTGAGAAGCCTGCTATGTTTCTAGTTGTCAGACAAAGGTAAGCACTTTTCTGGACATCCCTGAATTTCAAACTCGATAGTATTTTTTATTGTTTCTTCAGGTTGTCATTTCAGCTGGTGATTATTAGCTGTGCTGCCATCTCTATTATGCTTTTGATGTGTGGTAATCGCATTCCATTGTTCGTCACGTTATTTTTTTCTATATATATCTTTAGTGTTGTATATATTTTATTTGTTTATGTGTATTCTTGCTCATGATCTGCTCTAATCTATTTGCATAGATGTTTTTTGCCATGTACAGGAATTCCTCGTTATCCACCTCCTTATGGAACTATGGTTCGTCCTGTATATCCTCCACGCCCTCCTGGAGCAATCAACATGCTCCCAGTATCACGTCCACCTGTTGCAGGGATCCCTTCAATTCGCCCTATTATTCCTCCTATTGTCAGACCTGTGGTTCTTCCTAGTGTTACTCCGGCTGAGAAGCAACATACCACCGTTTACATTGGCAAGATTGCACCAACCGTGGAAAATGAGTTCATGCTTTCTCTGCTTAAAGTAAATTTCTAAGTTTGATGTTTTCTCTGGGGAGTGGGGAGGGAGCAGGGTATATTTATTTGTTGTCTTTTAGCCTCCTACCTTAACTATTGGACAATTGGTATCTTTGAATGTTTTGGTATATTTTATAGTGTTCTTATTCTGTTTTTTTTTTTTTTTAAAGTTATGTGGGAATATTAAGAGCTGGAAAAGACCTCAGGATTTATCAAGTGGGACTCCTAAAAGTTTTGGGTTTTATGAGTTTGATACTGCTGAAGGGGTTCTCCGTGCTTTACGTCTCCTTACCAAATTGAACATTGATGGGCAAGAACTAATGGTATGTCTTCTTCTCCAACTACTTTTTATTTGTATTTGATGTTACACGGCATATCACTCTACTTTTTTATTATATTGTGAGGTTAATGGTTTGAACATGAATTTTGCTTTTGGAATCAACTATACCCATAGTCAAGGATCTGATTTATTTGAATGAATTTGATTGTATTTCTTGAAAATTAAGTTTGCAACTGATGTGGAAACAAAAAGATTGGTATTCATCCGTGTTCGTTTCATTGTTTCTTTGCGTCCATTTGACATTACATCAAGAGTGAAAAGAAAGAACAAAAACTGTGAATTATGAACATGTTTTAATATGACTGAAGATTATGGTTTTATACAAGGGACTAAGCACTAACCCATATTTATACCAATGCAACTAATTAAGTTGGGAAACGAATCATGATAGTAGCAAATGAGTATTGAAACTAATCTTTGAGAGATAGTCTAGAATATTCTAAAATAGTAAACTTAATTCTATAAGATAATCTAAGATGGTAAAATACATTAACATAAGACACATGCAAGCTTTTCTTATATCTTCTAACACTGACTTGTACTTTTCTACACGCTATTTATTTTTTGGGAGTGGGAATAATTTGTAGTTTGACAAAGCTTAAACTCAAGTTCCTCAGTTATACAGGGATTTTAAACATTTGGCAACTTATAATGTGTTCACTTTATCTCAAATATTTGGAACATGGCTTAGAGGAAAGGACGAAATATTTCTTTATCATAATTGGAGTTTTTATTTGATTGCATAAAGCAAGTTTTCTTAGCTTGCTTATATTTGTTCAATTAATTTTATGCAGAGTTGGTACTTAGCTTATGTTCTTTGACTTGATAGTTTTCTTCATGTGGTGGGTGTTGTACATAATTTTGAACTTTCAGATCATTTTGGGCATCTGTAAATGCATCATCAACAACTGTGCTAGTTAAAAGTGTATTAAATTTCTGTGAGCATGGCACAATATTTGTAAATGCATCCACAATTTTGCGAATAAAAAGTGTATTAAATTTCTGTGAATGAGGCACAGCTTTCTCATACTAATAACTTTTGACACAAATGTTTTCCTTTCATTGGTTTTGTATTTGAGGCTTTTAGCCATTAATCTTCAATATTTTGCTGACAGATCAATGTAGATGAAGCTATGAGAAACTATCTGGAGCGGTATGTACAAAAAAAATCTGAGAGTTCAAAGGAAAAGGAAACTCAGGCAGCAGAAGCTGAAAAAGACGGCGAGGTTGCAAAACCTTCTGATGTAAATGAGGATGCAAATCCTGATCCGGAGCTCTCAAATAAAGAAGAGGGTAATGATTCAGTGAACAAGAAATCCCATGATGTGGCAACTTTTGGGATTGTTACGGATGAAGATAGGGAAGCTGATCGAGACACTTTAGAAAAGATCAAGACAATGATAGAGGAGAGATTGAAGACAAGACCTTTGCCTCCACCACCTCCGCCGCCAATCCGTGATGGTTCCGTGGATTCATTTTCCGAACAACCTGCTAAAACAAGAGAAGGTGACTCTGATGTGGATCCAAAGAAGAGTGGTAAGAGAAAACACTGACGTTGCTATATCATCTGTTGAATGGTTCACTGCAGGGCCAATATCTAATCAGCAGGATAGTTTTTTTCTTTCCATTTTTAAATTTATTATTTATCTGTTTTGTTTTTCAAATTCTGCAGAAGCGGCTGAAGAAAAAAATGAGAGAGATGCAAATGGTGATAATAAGCCCACAAGTGAACATGATAGACCTGAAACCCCCGACAGAAGGCTTGACAGGAAAAGTAGGGAGAGAGACCGAGATAGGGAGCTGAAACGAGAAAAGGAAAGAGAACTTGAGAGATATGAAAGGGAAGCTGAGCGGGAACGTATTCGGAAAGAGAGGGAACAAAAACGGAGGATTGAGGAGGTTGAGCGTCAGTTTGAAGTATATTTGAAGGATTGGGAGTATAGAGAAAGAGAGAAAGAAAAAGAACGACAATATGAAAGGGAGAAGGAGAAGGACAGGGAACGCAAACGAAGAAAGGAAATACTTCATGATGAAGAGGATGATGATGGGGATTCTAGGAAGAGATGGCGCAGAAATGCGATAGAGGATAAGAGAAAGAAGAGGCTGCGAGAAAAGGAGGATGACCTGGCCGACCGACAAAAAGAAGAGGAGGAAATTGCTGAGGCCAAGAAGAGGAATGACGAGGATCAACAACTGATTCGACAGAGAGATGCATTGAAGTTGTTGACAGAGCAAATTGTAAATGGTGGGGACGAAGCTATGACTACCAGCAAAGTTACTAGTGAAATAAAGAATATTATTGCTGTAGAAGATACTGTAGCTGATTATAGTCATGAAGATCATATTGGTAATTTTTTTAATTACTCCTAATCTTTGCTTTTCTCTTTCTTTGTATCTCTTTCTCATTATTAATGTGGTTCATGCTTTATGTGACAGGTGATGGTAATGTACTAAATACTATCAATGATGAATCAGCCATAGCATCTGTAGCCACAACCGAAACACAATCTAGTGGAAATGCTCCTATGAAGAAGTTGGGATTTGGTCTGGTTGGATCTGGAAAAAGAACAACCGTCCCTTCTGTTTTCCATGAAGATGAAGATGACGACGCACACAAGGATAAAAAATTGAGGCCTTTGGTTCCGATTGATTACTCAACGGAGGAATTGCAGGCTGTAGAACCTACTGCTTCTGGGCCAACACAACCCAATTTGGCTGCAGCTGCAGAATTCGCCAAGCGTATATCTAGTACCAATTTCAAGGAAGAGAGGCTGGATGGAGAAAGGGATAGAAGTAGGCATTCACATGAAAAGTCTAACCATCGGGACAGGGATAGGAGTGATGAAGACGGCACTCACCACAGAGATGAACACAGGGAGAAAAATTCTGACCGTGACAGGGATCGAGATCATGGGTTGGAGAAAAACAAGACTTATGATAACAAGAGGCTCTTGGACGCAAAACAATTAATTGATATGATACCAAAGACCAAGGAGGAGTTGTTCTCATATGAGATAGATTGGGCAGTGTATGACAAGGTACTTAGTTTTTGATCTGAATTTTGAATTGTGTAATCATTTGGTCTTGATAGTGTAATCAATAGCATGCTACAGTGGCACTACAATGGCGTACTGGACCAGGCCCTTGCTGCCATACGCAGTTGGGGCGCAGTCTCGTGTAGTGGCTGAAATAGCAGCTGTCTTGTTGAGATGATCCAAAAAAAACCT
Source organism: Vicia villosa (assembly GCF_029867415.1). Classification (NCBI taxonomy): domain Eukaryota; kingdom Viridiplantae; phylum Streptophyta; class Magnoliopsida; order Fabales; family Fabaceae; genus Vicia; species Vicia villosa. The sequence continues at coordinate 43,743,267 of NC_081185.1, forward strand.
TAAGATTTAAATCTTAGGTCTTTATGCTTAGGAGTAACACTCCCTTAAAGCTTGCTTGCTCTCTAGGGGGAAGAACTAAACCATTAAAATACTTCACCGAGCATCTCATATTACTCAATGTGGCTTGGGCACCCATCATACCCAATTTCCTATCACTATTATGGGGCTATTTTATTTATTTATTTATTTTTTTAGAAATCTTGGTATCCGGCCTTGCGAGGGTTTAGGGTTTATGGGGCTATTAGTGTAATTGTGCAAGGTATTTGAGATAAAGATTTAAGAATTACATTAACTTTATATAGAAGGAACTGTAATGGGATGGGATCCTCTAAAAACATCATTGGACGTTTAAAGAGAAAATGAACTTACAACTGATGATTGGCAAATGAAGAAGTCATTTGATCTCTTGTTGTTTGTACTATGCATTTGGGTATTCTTAGGAACTTTCTAATTAAATATGTTTCAAATTTTATTCTTTAAGAGCAGCCTGTATGTTTGCAACATTATCCATGTTTAAACTGCATTTTTTAGTACATGCTTTGATTATGTTGTCTTGTGTAGTCTAAAAAGTAGATAATGCAGTTATACTTTTATGTTTTAACTCTGATCATATGGTGTTATTTTTTCAGCATCAATTACATGACAGAATGAGACCTTGGATTTCAAAGAAAATCAAAGAATTTTTGGGAGAAGAAGAAAATACTTTGACAGAATATATTGTTTCTAGTACACAAGAACATGTGAAAGCATCTCAGATGCTAGAGAGTCTTCAGGTCATTTTAGATGAAGAAGCTGAAATGTTTGTTCTCAAGATGTGGAGGATGCTTATCTTTGAAATAAAGAAGGTGGAAACAGGGCTTGCTTTGAGGTCTAAATCATGAATGGTTGGTTGTTGTATGTTCCACACTTTCCCTTTTCTGCTGGATTTATGTTCTTACAACCATCATATGTATGCGTCTGCCTTAAAATATAAGCTGTCTGCATTATATAATGTACCATTTTCAGTCTGTATTGCTTCAAGATTGAAGTAGTTATCTTGATAAGCCCCCATTTTCTTTATTTATGAGAATCCGGTGGCAAATTTTATCATGTGAATAGTCAGAATTTTGAAGTGTTGATGACTGTCGAGGACCATTGATTTTTTTCTTTCTGTTTTATTTTGGTTTTTAAAGAACAGTCTCTATCTTGGGAAGCTGTATTAGAAGATGTCAGTCCTTCCAATGAGGTGTAATCAAGCAAGATGCAGTTCTAAGCTGTTAAACCTTTTATTTTTAGTTGTTAACTAGTTAGAGATCTGTGCTGTCGTTTGGGTACATTATTTGTAGTGTAATGTTTTTTGAACGATACGAAAAAAATGTGAAGTAAATTTTTTTGACTAAATTGCATATATAAAATAGAAATTAACCACTAAAAAAGTTTTACTAAAAAGATATTAGTAGTATGAAAATTAGGTTCTTCCAACACTGTGGATTTTAAGGATGGGTAATTTAATGATGAAATAAAAAAAATAACAACAAAATATTTGCCAATGTGATAACACATGAATGAGTCTTAATGTAATAACCCTTATATAGTCTCAAATACAAATATAAATTTTTAGATATAAATGTAAAATTTTAAATGATTTTCTTTTTAAAAAATGAATAGTAATCATATAGATTTAATTATATTAAATAATCACACATAAAGAAGAAAAAAAAATATAATTATGAGATGGACAAAAAATTAATGTTTAAAAATAAAGATTTTCTCTCTTGAATTAAAATCATGATTGATTAAATTAAAATAAATATTGTCTTGTTAGAGACCGCTAGTGACCCGTGAGATAAATACATTTTTAATGTTATTAAAATTAAAAAATACATTATACTATCAAACAATTGATATGGTATATAACTATTAAAATACAAATAAATTTAAAATAAATTACTTAATTATTAAATAATTACAAAAAAAAATTGATCCATGAGACGGAAAGAGAATAAAAAGAATTTTAACATTTGAAAAAACAAATAAAATATGTATTATGTTGATAGTGACCCGTAAAATACAGCCTAATAACATGTAAATTTATTTAATATTGTATAAAATATATTTAAAAACATGTAAGTTTAAAATGAATGATTTAATTATAAATGAATAGTAATCATAAATATTCAACTATATTATACTTTCAATTAAAATATTATTTTATAAAGAGAGAGAGAATGAGGCAGTCTATTATATTGTAGAAAGTGCGGATCAATGAAAGTGTAACACTTGGTGCAAAAGATAAAAATGTGAATGATTATTTTGTTAGTTACTAAAATGTCCAATTTGTAGTGTAAATTATTTTTGAGGGAAAAATATTTAGGGAGTTTGGTCAATTTCTTAATATATGTTAGATAGTAGATAGTAGATTATGAAGTTTTTTCTTTGCCTTGTGACTTGTAACATTACAATTTCCAAATCTCTTTGCACGATAGTACCCATCATGAAACTAGAATCAACTATACAAGTAGAAAATCTTTCTGAAAAAACAGTTTTTATGATTGATATTGCTATCATAGTTAAGTAGTTAACTAGTATAAGAGAGTGAAAAATCTATTTCAAACTAGCAATTTTATCCTATGCTTGCGACTGTGATTTGGGTGGTGTGTCAATTTTCCGCAGAGACTCAATTCCGGTAGAGAATTAGAATACTTACTTTGTCTTAAATTATAAGAACGTTTTGATTATTTAACTCAAATTAAGAAATATAATAATTATTTTATAAAAAAGTGAAAAAAATGTAGTATGACTTTATAAAAATATTCTTTAATAATAATATTGAAAAATGAAATTAAAAGAATTGAAAGGAGAAAGATAAAATAATAAGTGGAGGGTATTTAGGTAAAAAATCATTAGAAAATTTTCCTTATTAAAGTTTATTATTGCAGAGGAAAAAATTTATCCCCTTGGAAAAATCTCTTGTAACTTCTCTTTTGTAAAGTCATTAGAAAAGTGGAATAGCCATGATCACTTAATAAAGAAATAACAAAGCTATGATTTTTTAAAAGGATAAAAATTCTAAATTCTAAGTAAGATATATAAGAAATTATTGAATTAGATTGTCTGATGATAAGAGGAAAATAAAATACTTAGAATGCAAATGTATGATTCTTTCTTGAAAGGTGAGTTCATGTAAAAATCCAAAAAAAAAGCTTTTCACCCTTGCAGTCTTTGTGGCATTTAGTTAAAAAAGGAGATATTCCGTGGAGGGATGAAATACAATGTGTGATTTGTTTTGTTGTAGTCTCTAGTCGAGACCGAAAATCAGGGCTGGCCCAATCCATTTAGAGGTCTAAAGCAAATTTTAAAGTGAGGTCTTTAAAATGTATTTTAAAATATTAATTTTGTGGTTGTTAAGAGTTGAACTAAATATCAATAAGAAAAGAGACCTATATATTAATAATTCAACTACGTAATTCAAATGTCATTATATATTTTTATATTTAAATAAAAAAATTTTGAGGCCTTTTTTAAGTCCAAATTTTTGAGGCCTAAAGCCCTAGCTTTAGCAGCTTGGCCCTTGGGCCGGCCCTGTCGAAAATACCTGTCTTTTTGAATGTCCAATCTTAGCGAGTTCGTCATTGGTTTGAGTTGAGTTTGGCTATATGCATAATGTAAGAAAAGCTCATTTCTATCACTCTGGAGGGCTAAAGAGAAATTGAAGCAACATTTTTATTGATGAATGTTTAATAGAGATTACAATCTTATTTGATTGATACAAAGAAAAATATTTACAATCATCTGTACCAGCTTCATCATTAAAAACAGAAGCTGATTAAACAATTAGCTCTTTAAAACATAAGCTAATTAATATCAAGTACAAATCAACAAAAGATGAAGAAAATTTACGTAGTATAAGTGTATTACTATATCCACAATTCACAATATCACTAGAAATTAATCAAAGAATACCCGGATTGAAAAAATATATACCGGGTTTAATAAATTTACCATGCATGAATCAATTGTTCACGTGGAATAACTGATGTAGTGTAGTTAGAGGATCTCCTTTCAGAAAAATCATGAAGGACCCTTATGAGAGAACTTGCCTTTTTGCTTCCTCGAGAAGTTCCTTCACTTAGTTGGGAATATAAAGATTCCATAAGAGAAGAACTCTTCACTAAATGAGCAGCCACATTTTCTCCTCCATTCATTGATAGAGAAAGCAACAGAGACACACAATGCTCTTTCCCTAATCTTGAAGCAGTGGAGGAAGAACTCATAACTTCAACAGCAACATGCAAAGCTCCGAACCGAAGGACTTCCATTGTTCCGTCGCTTTTCTCTGCAAGAGTTGCTAGAATTGCTAGTGAGTCTGTGACAATGTCTTCTTTTTCATGTGCTTTTAAGATGTTAACTAACAAAGGAATTGCTTGGGCAGCAAGTATTCTCTTGTGATTTTCATGGTTTTTTAGGAGGCCGAAAATTGCAACCAAACCATTCTTTACACTTCGATCAGTGCCGTTTTTGATGAGACTGATCAATGAGGGAATTGCTTCTAGTTCTTTGCCGATTAAGTTACCATGGTCGGCATTTGAAGCAAGGTAAAACAACACTGCTGCAGCATGTTGTTTTGCTTCGAGCGTTATCCCTTTGTTCAAGACTCCAACAATCATTTCTAATCCCCAATTTTCAACCATTTCACTTCTACTTTTGGTGTATTTTGAGAGGTTTAAAAGGGCTGCAATGTGCTGATGAATCATTTGATGCCAACAACAATAACAAAAGAGGAACTGAACCAGCTTCCACCAAACAAGACCTACTAAAAATGCTTGTTTTGGTAAGAACTCTTGCCTCAAATGCAGCACGGCTCTTCTGTTCCACATTTCCGTTGTCAAGACATCCACAGAGAAAACCAGCCAAGAGCTTCATTGCTCCCTCTGCAGCTGCACTTCCCGGCTGCATTGTTCCTGTCATGTCCCGATTCCGACGGCCCGAATCAGAAAAAGGAATGCCATTGACATTGCAGTACTGTCTAATCAACTTCCCAAGTACCAATTTAGGTACCAATTCAATGCTGCTAAGACTTTTACCTGTCTTCGGACACATTGCATTTCCACCTTTAAACCATTAGAGTGTGTTTGGATAAGGTAATTAAAAATTTTAAAGGAATTTAAAATTCAAAGCAATTCAAATGATTCAATTCAAATCCATTCATTTTTAAATTATTTTGGTTGGATGGAGTATTAAGATAATTCATTGTTAGATTTTTGTGTCATTTTTTACAAAATTTAAAATTTTTGGACCAAATTAAAAAATAAAAAAATAGGGACTAATTTGCAATTTTTAAAAATTTAAAGGACCAAATTGTAAATTTTAAAAATTATTAAGGACCAATTTGTAATTTTTTGAAAATATTTGGGGTCAATTTTATAATTTTGGAAAATATGAGGACCAATTTGTAAAATTTGAAGAAATAATAATAACAAATAACATGAGAGGAATTTCAAATTCTTTGGTTTTTGGTGTCATTTCAAAATGATTAAATTTAACTTAGATGAAATACTCCATAAATTTCCATCATTTTAACAATTCTTCATTTTTGTATCCAAACAATGGATTTTGATCAAATTATTTTAAATTCCCTCAAAAAATTACTTTCCCTCATTAAAATGCTCCATCCAAACACACTCTTAGAGAATCGAAGAACGATCATAAGTATGACCTGTTTCTATATTCACAGGATCACTCATCAAATCCAAAGAGATCGAACATCGAAAATCATCCGAGTTTACATAACTCAAAATCATTTCAGTTTCTATTCTTGCATCACTTTTCTTCCTACTTTCCCCCTCTTCAAACTCCACAATGTCCATCACCACATCCATCACCACACATCTACAATAACTCATAAACCCCATCAACCCACTAAAAAAATCCACCTTTTTCTTTTTCCTTTTCTCATTCAACCACTCAAACTCAATTTCACTATCCAAAAACTTCATCTCTTTATCAACCTCACTCCACTTCAAAACCCCAATATAATCAACAACACGTTTCACATCAAACTTTTCCGGAGCAACCCTTTTCTCAAACATCTTCGAGACATTCACGACACACATCACTACCTCCTCATCCTCAACCTCAAATTCAAATCCCCCCTCCCTCGCTTGCTTCATCAACAACAAAACATCCTCTTTACCTTCCACAGACACTTCAACACTATCAAAAGGAAAAACATCAAGCGCAGCTGCAACCGATCGGAACAAAACCCGAAACATTATTGCAACCCGACCCGACTCTATTAACATAAACAACCTTGCACCTTCTCTGGTTGAATCTTGCATCAGGAAAAGAAGCTTCTGGAAGATGAACTGAAGCTCAGTGAAACAGAGCGTCGCCGGAGATGGAAGATTGGAGTGATTTTCTCGGATGTCATGAAGGAAGGGTTGCAGGAGATGAATCAAACGAATAGCGTTTTTCGCATTTCGTTTATTGGAAGAGAAAAATTTGCGTTGGAAATCGGAGATATCATCGGAGAGAGTGATGAGAGAAGTGAGAAGAGTGGAAAGAGAAATGTTCGCGGATGGATGAACCGCCGGGAAAGTGAATACCCGACATGTTAGCGCAACAATCGGGGGACTCACACTTGATTCTCAACACTCCCCCTCAAGTGTGAGTCTTACACAATGCTCCCCCTCATGTTGTATCCGTTGACTTCAACTATATGTATCCGTTGATTCTCTTCAATTACATGTATTCGTTGACTTTCAACTACAAGTTTTAGCCGATCCCTTTTTCTCGAATCAAAGGCTCATGATACCATTTGTTAGCGCAACAATCGGGAGACTCACACTTGATTCTCAACAGACGACCCGACCCATTTTCTGTTTGGATCATGGAAAGATAGTGAAAGAAGGCAAAACTGATTATGTTTGGATTCTGTGTTTGAAATTTTATAAATTGGGTTTTGGGTATTTGTAGGAGATGAAAAAGAGGGACACGTGTTGGGATATGATTTGGTGATGGTTTGTTGAGATGGTGACACGTGTGGTTTTTGGATCTATGGAAAAGGAGTGTGTGAGGAAGAGAAGCGTGGACGTTGAAAATGGAAAAGGAAGGTGCTTTTGAAGTTGCTTGGAGAGAGGGAGCCGACATGCAGTGATGTTGACAGAAATATAGCGTTGAGATTGGAGAAAATAAATAAAATTGCGGCTTTGGGTGGGCTAATTATATGAATTTTAGGGATTTTTTTACCACAGTACACAATTTTGCTACAAATTGAAATTAAAATACCATTATGCTGAAGGATAGAAAAACACTTAGAAATGGGGGGTTTGAATAAGTGTAACTTTAAAACCTTGTAAGATAAAAACAACGAACACAATTATTTTTATCCTGGTTCGTTGTTAACGAAACTACTCCAGTCCACTCCCTTAGAGTGATTTACCTCAACTGAGGATTTAATCCACTAATCCAACTGATTACAATGGTTATCCACTTAGAAAAATTCTAAGTCTTCTAGAGTATACAGATCACAACTTGATCACTCTAGAAATCACCGCTTAGAAAACTTCTAAGTCTTCTAGAGTCTACAGATCACAACTTGATCACTCTAGGAACCTTTTACAAACAATGTAAAAAAATGATTACAAGAGTAAGATTTCTTCTCATAAAGCTATAATCACAACAGTGATATTTCTCCTAAGTTCTAAGCTTAACACTCACTAAATATTACAAGAGTTTGTGAGGTTGAAGATGAAGTTCGTGAGCTTTGAATTTGACAGCGTTTTGATATATTGCGCAAATGTTCTTTCTGCTGCTTCTGATCAGAACTTCTATATATAGGCGTTGAGAGAAGATGACCGTTGGGTTGCATTTAATGCTTTGCGTGAATAGTACATCTTTGCATTTAATGTTTCACACTTTTGTCAACTACCTCGAGCCATGCTTTTGCTGCTTTTACTGACTTTGCCTTTTGTAGCTTCTAACGTTCCTTTTGTCAGTCAGAGATTAGACTTAATAGCCTGTCATCTTGTACTTGCTTCTGGACTCATGTTTGTGAATAACAACGTTTGAATTTCAGAGTCAACAGCTTGGTGCAGAGCATCTTCTTGTCTTCTGACTTTGAAGAGCTTGAGCGTGATACCATAAGAACTTCAGTGCTTCTACTTCTGACTTCATGTTCTTCTGATGCTTCAAAGTCCATGTTCTGATTCTGCTTGACCATCTTCTGATGTCTTGCCAGAGCATGTTCTGATGTAGCCATCCAGAACCTTCTGAGTCAGTGCTTCTGAGCGCTGAATTATGCATACTCTTTATGTATTTCCTGAAATGAAAAATGCAAAGGATTAGAGTACCACATTGTCTTATACAAAATTCATATATAATGTTATCATCAAAACATAGAATATTGATCGGAACAAATCTTGTTCTAACAATCTCCCCCTTTTTGATGATGACAAAAACATATATAATTAACCAGAATATCAGATGACAAAAGGCAATTACACAGATATAACATAAGCATATAATCAGAGTGTGTGAATATGTCTCCCCTAGAGATTAACAATCCCCCCTGAAATAAATACTAGAAGAATTTATAAATAAAAGACTTCCCTGAGTTTTTTTCTATTTCAGTCGAGACTTTCACTTTGAATAGAACTTCAGAACATTCAGAGCTTCTGCTTCTTGCTTCCATAGGACAGCTTCAGAGCTTTGAATTTCTCCTTTGTAATCAATTGAAACAGATCAAACTTAATTCTATCAGAGCATTCTTGAATGTATCAGAGCATGTTTGATAGTATCAGAGCATTCTTAAAAAAAATGTATCAGAACATTTTTCTTGCTTCTGATCTTGAAGCTTCACAACACTAAGCTTGCTTCAATTCTCTAAGAACATGTTTCTTCTTAGAATTGCTTTTCCTCATGTATTTGCTTCTCATGTTGAGCTTTTTCAGAATGTCTTATTCCTGCAAAAAACTATCAAAGACATAGAACTTGCAAATAATGTTAGGAATGTTGAGACTTAATCCCAGCAACTAATATAATAAATCAATTCAATTATCATGTTTCTCCCCCTTTTTGTCATAACATCAAAAAGCATAAAAGATTCAGATGAAAAAGACACACAGAGTGAAGAAGATAGAATTTTCATTGATAAAATCAGAAGATACAAAAATGATAGAAGTAGATGCAAAAACAAAGAAAACAAGCTAAGACCAAAGACAGCCTACGACTGGCTAAGACTAGAAGCTAAGACGGCCAGAAGGTTCTTAATCTCAGTAGAGTCTTCCTTCTGCTCCTTGATGAAGGATTTGAACTCATCATGAGTCTCCTCGTGCTTGTCCAGACGAGTAGCCAAATCAGCTTGATTCTGTTGAAGAGCCTTCATAGTGTTTATCAAAACAGAGACAGAAGGTCCAACAGAAGAAGCATCAAAGCTATTATCCATAACAGGAGGATTCTCAGCATTTGCTTCAACCATGAGAACATCTCCTTGATTTTCCTCAGCAGGAGTTTTCTCAGCAGGATGATTCTCAACATCAGCTTCAGACACAAGAACCTTTTCAGGATATGCAGGAGCAAGGATCTCAGCATCTGGATTTTCAAGAGCAAGAAGTATTTCAACCAGATTCTCAGAAGGTGTTGGAGCAACTGGTTCTGGTGGGTATTCAACTTCTAGATATACCATATTTGGTGCTTTATCAAAGGGATTCTCCCTAAGCCAGTTGAATATGGACTGAAAGTCTCCAGTCAGAACATTGTAGTGAGGCTTCCACAAAACCATAGCCAGAGGATGCACTTCTTCAAGCTCATCTACAGACTCCACCACCTACATCTACATCTGGCTCTGCTGAGCAACACAATGGAAATGGAAACAATGGCTACACTAGACCACCAGTATTCGATGGTGAAAACTTTGAATATTGGAAAGATAGATTGGAAAGTTATTTTCTGGGTCTAGATGGTGATTTGTGGGACTTGCTTGTGGATGGTTACAAACATCCAGTGAAAGCTAGAGGAGTAAAGCTGACAAGACAAGAAATGAGTGATGATCAAAAGAAAGAATTCAAAAATCATCACAAGTGTAGGACTATTATGATGAATGCTATTTCTCATGCTGAATATGAGAAGATATCAAACAGAGAAACTGCCTATGACATATATGAATCATTGAAAATGACTCATGAAGGAAATGCCCAAGTCAAGGAGACCAAAGCTCTTGCCTTGATCCAGAAATACGAAGCCTTCAAGATGGAGGATGATGAAAACATTGAAACAATGTTCTCAAGATTTCAAACTCTAACTGCTGGATTAAGAGTTCTTGACAAGGGATACACCAAGGCTGATCACGTCAAAAAGATCATCAGAAGCTTGCCAAGAAGATGGGGTCCAATGGTGACTGCTTTCAAAATTGCCAAGAATCTGAATAAAGTCTCTCTTGAAGAATTGATCAGTGCTGTGAGGAGTCATGAAATTGAGCTAGATGCTAACGAACCTCAGAAGAAAGGTCTATTGCGTTAAAATCTAATTATAAAAAATGTACTAACGCATTTCAGGCAGAAGAACAAGATTCTGAAGAATCAGAATCAAAAGAAGAAGAAGATGAACTGTCCATGATCTCCAGAAGGGTAAACCAACTCTGGAAGAGCAAACAAAGGAAGTTTAAGAACTTCAGAAGTTCTAAGAAGCCTGAAAGAGGAGAATCTTCTGGAAGCAGAAGATCTGACAAGAAGAAGGTCACTTGTTACGAGTGCAATCAGCCAGGTCACTACAAGAATGAGTGTCCAAAGCTTCAGAAGGAGAAGCCCAAGAAGAAGTTTCATAAGAAGAAGGGTCTTATGGCAACTTGGGATGATTCAGATTCATTAGAATCAGAATCAGACTCTGAAGGCGAGCAGGCAAACATTGCGCTGATGGCTACTGTGGATGATGAAGCAGAATCTACATCAGAATCAGAATCTGACTATGAAGAGGTATTTTCTGATCTATCTAGAGAAGAGCTTGCTTCCAGTTTAGCTGAAATTCTTGAAATCAAGGCTAAACTTTGTATCAAGTACAAAAAGCTGAGAAAGCTCTTTGTATCTGAAACTTAGAAGCTTGAATTAGAAAATTCTGAACTTAAAGAAAAAGTTTTAAAACTATCCAAAGATGCTGAGTCATCTTCTGGTTCAGAAGAATCTATTCCAAGCTGAACCATATTCTTAAAGAATATGACTTGAGTTTCAGGAAATTCTTATCTAGAAGTATTGGCAGAAGTCATCTTGCTTCTATGATATATGCTGTTTCTGGAAACAAGAGAGTTGGCATTGGCTATGAGGGTGATACCCCATACAAACTTGAACCTGTAGATGATATGAAAATCACATATAAGCCATTGTACGATAAATTCAAGTATGGACACTCCCATGATATTAGGCTCACCTCACATGCCAAAAGCTTTAATGTTACACACACTGAGAAGCATGTGACACAACCTAGAAAATATCATGCTGCTAATCCTAAGGAATATCATGCTGTACCTCCTGTTGTTTATCATGCTAAACCCAAGTTCAATCAGAACTTGAGGAAAACTAACAAGAAAGGACCCAAGAAGTTGTGGGTACCTAAGGAGAAGATAATTTCTGTTGCAGATATCCTTGGCAGCAAAGAAGAAAAAGGAAAGCATGTCATGGTACCTGGACTCTGGGTGCTCGCGGCACATGACGGGAAGAAGGTCTATGTTCCAAGACCTGGTGCTTAAGTCCACTGGAGAAGTTAAGTTTGAAGGAGATCAGAAGGGCAAGATAATTGGCTCAGGAACCATAAGTACTGGTAACTCTCCTTCTATAACTAATGTTCTTCTTGTAGAAGGATTAGCGCATAACTTATTATCCATAAGTAAATTAAGTGACAATGATTATGACATAATCTTCAATCAAAAGTCTTGCAAGGCTGTAAGTTAGAAGGATGGCTCAATCCTATTTACAGGCAAGAGAAAGAACAACATTTACAAGATTGATCTTCAAGATCTTAAGAATCAGAAGGTAACTTGTCTTATGTCTGTTAGCGAAGAGCAATGGGTCTGGCACAAAAGATTAGGACATGCTAGTTTGAGAAAGATTTCTCAGATTAACAAACTAAATCTGGTCAGAGGACTCCCAAATCTGAAATATAAATCAGATGCTCTTTGCGAAGCATGTCAGAAGGGAAAGTTCTCCAAACGTGCATTCAAGTCTAAGAATGTTATTTCTTCCTCTAGGCCGCTAGAACTTCTGCACATTGATCTGTTTGTCCCAGTCAAAACAGCTTATGTCAGAGGGAAGAAATATGGATTAGTCATCGTAGATGATTATAGCCGCTGGACATGGGTAAAGTTCTTGAAACACAAGGATGAGTCTCATTCAGTGTTCTTTGACTTCTGCACTCAGATTCAATCTGAGAAAGAGTGTAAAATCATAAAGGTCAGAAGTGATCATGGTGGCGAATTTGAGAACAGATTCTTTGAGGAGTTCTTCAAAGAAAATGGTATTGCCCATGATTTCTCTTGCCCTAGAACTCCGCAGCAAAATGGAGTTGTAGAGCGAAAGAATAGGACTCTACAAGAAATGGCCAGAACCATGATCAACGAAACCAATATGGCTAAGCATTTCTGGGCAGAAGCAATAAATACTGCATGTTATATTCAAAATAGAATCTCTATAAGACCTATTCTTAATAAGACTCCTTATAAATTGTGGAAGAACAGAAAGCCCAACATTTCATATTTTCATCCTTTTGGATGTACTTGTTATATTTTGAACACTAAGGATCATCTGAGTAAGTTTGATTCTAAGGCACAGAAGTGTTTCCTTCTTGGATATTCTGAACACTCAAAAGGCTACAGAGTATACAATACTGAAACATTGATTGTTGAAGAATCAATTAATATCAGATTTGATGATAAGCTTGGTCTTGAAAAGCCAAAGCAGTTTGAGAATTTTGCATATATTGATGTCTGTGACTCAGAAGCTGGAGAACCCAGAAGCAAAGGATCAGAAGATCAAGTTGCTGCTTCTTTAGAGAATCTCAGAATTTCTGAAGAACCAACTATCAGAAGATCTTCTAGACTCACCTCTGCTCACTCAGAAGATGTCATTCTTGGAAAAAAGAAGATCCTATCAGAACCATATCATTCCTTAAGAACAATGCAAAAGGTCAATTAGGTATTATTTCTCTGATCGAGCCAACTTCTATTGATCAAGCTCTAGAAGATGCAGACTGGATAATTGCCATGCAAGAAGAACTTAATCAGTTTACAAGGAATGATGTATGAGATCTTGTTCCTAGACCAAAAGGATTCAACATCATTGGAACCAAGTGGGTCTTCAGAAACAAGTTAAGCGAAAAAGGAGAAATTGTAAGAAACAAAGCCAGACTGGTTGCTCAGGGCTATAGTCAGCAAGAAGGGATTGACTATACATAAACCTTTGTACCAGTGGCCAGGTTAGAATCTATTCGCTTATTGATTTCTTTTGCCACTCAACATAACATCACTCTATATCAGATGGATGTTAAGAGTGCCTTCTTAAATGGTTATATAGAAGAAGAAGTATATGTCCACCAACCTCCTGGTTTTGAAGACTCTAAGTCTCCAGAACATGTTTGCAAATTAAAGAAATCATTGTATGGATTGAAGCAAGCTTCTAGAGCTTGGTATGAAAGATTAAGTTCTTTCCTTCTGAACAATGGTTTCACTAGAGGACAAGTGGATACTACTCTCTACTGTAAAACCTTTAAGAAAGATATTTTAATTTGTCAAATTTATGTTGATGATATTATCTTTGGAACGTCTAATGCTACACTTGGAAAGGAGTTTGTTAAGTCTATGCAGGTTGAGTTCGAGATGAGCATGATGGGAGAACTCAAGTACTTTCTTGGGATTCAAATCAATCAAACTTCTGATGGAACATATGTTCACGAAGTATGTGAAAGAACTTCTGAAGAAGTTCAATCTTTCTAAAAGCAAAGAAGCCAAAACTCCTATGCATCCAACGTGTGTCCTAGGTAAGGATGAGGTAAGTAAGAAGGTGGATCAGAAGTTGTACAGAGGTATGATTGGATCTCTTCTATATCTCACTGATTCTAGACCTGATATTTTATTCAGTGTTTGTCTGTGTGCAAGATTCCAATCAGATCCTAGAGAATCTCACTTAACAGCTGTTAAGAGAATTCTGAGGTATCTGAAAGGTACTACTAATGTTGGTTTAGTCTATAGAAGATCTAAAGAGTACAACTTAGTAGGATACTGTGATGCTGATTACGCTGGAGATAGAATTGAAAAAAAGATTACTTCTGGAAGTTGTCAATTTCTTGGAAGTCATCTGATCTCCTGGTACAGTAAGAAGCAAGCTACCATTGCCCTCTCTACTACAGAAGCAGAATATGTTGCTGCTGCTGGATGTAGTACACAAATGCTCTGGATGAAGAGTCAGCTAGAAGATTATCAGATATATGAGAGTAACATTCCTATCTTCTGTGATAATACTTCTGCTATATGTTTATCTAAGAATCCAATTCTACATTCCAAAGCTAAACATATTGAGATCAAACATCACTTCATTAGGGACTATGTTCAGAAGGGAGTTCTATCTTTGAACTTTTTTAATACAGACCATCAATGGGCTGATATCTTTACAAGACCCCTTGCTGAAGATAGGTTTAAGTTCATTCTGAAGAACATCAGTATGGATTTATGCCCAGAATGAAAAGATGAGAAGTTCTGACGTATGGATTAGTTCTGAAATAAGTTTGTTTTATCTTCTTATAAGAAGTTCTGATGTTAATCAATTAGAAGTTATGATTCTATTATTACTAACGTTTCATTATCTAAGTTGATTCAGAAGTTCTTTTAATGCAAAACAGCTGTCACCAGCTTTCCAGATGTTGAACACGTGTTCACTATATTTGGACAAGCACGCGTACAGTTGAGGAGACGCCGCCCTAGGTAACTGTGCAAATCATTTCAAATATTACGTTATCTCTCCTAACGTCATTTCTCATTAAATGCATTTGATTCTATGTTTTCTGTAATCATATTCCTTCAAACGCATATTGCATTTCATTTCAAATCCGTCTCTATATAAACTCATCCGCATAACAATTCATTTCTTTACATTCTCTTTCTTCATTCATTGTCTCTTTCGTTCATCTCTTCTTCTCATTGTTGCATAAACCTTAGTTTCTAAACCGAATCTCAGAATTCATGCTTTCATCCTCAAGCAATCAACAAAAAATGTCTTCAGCACATCTTGTTCAACACAAATATGGCTACGCTCCCTTGAAGACTTGTTCTATTCCCTCAAATGAACTGGAAGTTCATTGCGAAACTATGGTGGATTTTGATAATCTGTTGGAACATGGTTTCAAAACAAAGGATGCAATGTTGGTTCAAGGTTGGTCAAGTTACTTTGAAAGACTGGTTGGACCAGTTTATCCTCTCCTGGTGATGGATTTCTGGACTCATGCAACAATTACTCCAACTGCTATCATCTCTTTCGTATTAGGGCATGAATTGGTTGTAACTGAGAAGATGATAATGAAGCTTTATAGTCTTGATGATTCTGAAGGAATCACATGTGCTCTCCCTGGTAGAGTTGATTGGGATAAGGTTGATAAAGAATTATCTACTTCTTCTGGAACTGCATCTCATCAAACTACTTCGTTGAAGCCTTCCTACAGAGTTTGGGCTGAGATTATTCTAGGGTCTCTTTATCATAAGAAAGCAATCTCTTGCCTCTACGTATATAAATCAGGATCAGAAGTATGTTCTTTTCTGCATTGGAAAAGGTACTGAGGTTAATCTCTCAAGCATTCTATTTCAACATTTGAAGACAAATATTGAAGAATCACGAGATGAAGAACGCAAGAAGTATCCAGATTTCAAGAAGAACACCATTCCTCTTGCCAGAATGATCTCAGACATTCTGATAGAAAATGACTTGTTGGATCTTCTGAGAGCTGTTGGTACGCCCAAGTTCTTCACTGTCATTCAAGGACATGTTCTGAATGCCTTTGATTTACAAAGGATGCTTCTGATTGAGAAGGTAACTTCTATTCCAAGAATATTTCCAGATATTCTGACTAGAAGAATCCCTGTTGAGAGTTTCGCTCAATTGTTCAAAGAAGAGCTTGACAAATCTGTTAAGCGTTATTTGAAGTCCTGTGTCAAAGCTCAATCTTCTGTTGATCCTGCGTGGATTCGAGGAAGAGTTCTTCCATCTCTGGCTGAGTTGAAGAAGAAAGAATAGAAGAAGGAAAAGAGATTAAAGAGAAAAGCCTCAGAAGCTGAATCCAAGCCAGCTAAGAAGCATAAGCCTTCCTATGATCCTCTCAAAGTACAATCCAAAGAATACTGTGAGAAGCGCATCAGGGAATCTTTTCGTGCATATAATGCTGCTTGTTCCTCTCAGAAAAAGCCTCCTCCTTTTGAACCCCAAAATTCCCTCACCATTCCAAACAGTTTCCAACCACCTCCTTCTACCCTTTTTCTGAACCCTGAACCACTAAATTCCATTCCCCCAACACCTTCAGAAATTTCATTTTCATCCTCTTCCACCACAGATTCTACACCTTCTCTAACCCATTCTTTACCTTCCAGAAAATCCAAACCCTATTGCCTTCTGTACCCTGATTATAGATTCACCTTTAACCTTCCTGAACCCTCTCTTGATGTCTGCTTTGACCTTTTCAAGATTATGTTCAGAACAAGGATGGAAACCTTGAGAGCTGCTCATGACTCCAAGTTGGATCATGCCACTATTCGAGGCTTGTGGAGAATCTTCAGGAAGGATTTTCAGCTTGATGCTATGAACATCCAGAGGAGATGTGTTGCTGAAGCATCTGGTTCTTCTGGTTACTGCTTGGAGCTTGATGATGGTAAGTATTATCATCCAATTAGAAATTGGAGATCTCCCGAGGAGAAGAAGTTTGTAGATGAGTTGGAAGATGAACCATGTCTAACAATGGTTGTATGGAAGCCTCAATTTCTCATTCTAACTGGAGACTTTCAGTGGCTATTCAACTGGCTGAGGGAGAATCCTTTTGAGAAGGCACCAAACCTGGTTATTCCTGAGGTTGAATATCCATCAGAAGTTGCTGCTCCCACTCCTCCACGGAATCTGGCTGAGATTCTTCAGGCTCTTGAGAATGGAGATTCTGATCTTCCTGCACCAGATTATGCTGAAGATGCTTCTATGTCAGAAGCTGATGCTGAGAAGCAAAGTGCTGAGAATCATCCTGCTGGGAAGCTTCCTGTTGAGGAAAATCAAGGTGATATTCTCATGATAGATGCTACTGTTGTGCATGCTGTTCCTCTAAACGATAGCTGTGAAGCTTCTTCTGCTGGACCTTCTGTTCTGGTGAACGCTGTGAAGGCTCTTCAACAGAATCAAGCTTACATTGCTTCTCGTTTGGATAAGCATGAGGAAACGCATGAGGAATTCAGAACCTTCATGAAGAAGCAGACTGAAAGCACTTCTGAGATTCAAGACCTTCTGGCCAAGATAGTTTCTAAGCTAGGCTAGTCGTAGTCCTTTGGTCTTAGTTGTCTCTTGTTTCTTGCATCTGTTTCCTGCATCTCCTTCTGTATCTTCTGATATTTTGTTGAATCAATGAAATATTATCTTCTTCTCTCATTTTGTTTGTTTTTCATCTGAATCTTTTGATTGCTTTTTGATGTTATGACAAAAAGGGGGAGAAAACGTGATAATTGATTTGATTTATTATATCAGTTGCTGGGAGTAAGTCTCAACATTCCTAACGATATTTGCAAGTTCTATGTCTTTGAGATTTTTGCAGGATTGAAGATATTCTGAAAAAGCTCAACATGAGAAGCAAATACATGGGGAAATGCAATTCTATAAAGAAGCATGGAATTGAAGCAAGCTTAGTGCTGTGAAGCTTCAAGATCAGAAGCAAGAAGGAAGAATGTTCTGATATTCTCGTGGCACAATATGCTCTAACACATTCTTATCCCTTATATGTTCTGATATACATTCTATTTAAGAACTTACCAGAGTTTTTGCTATGATACATGTTCCTTCTTATAAGAATGTTCTGACTCATTCATGCTCTGACTTTTGTCGTCTAGTTTGTTCTAAAACATTTCATGATGTAAAGATGCTCTGATGATGCTCTGGTACATTCAAGAATGTTCTGATACAATCAAGCATGCAATGATTCAAGAAGAAATTCAAAGCTCTAAAGCTGTCCTATGGAAGCAAGAAGCAGAAGCTCTGAATGTTCTGGAGTTCTAGGCAAATGTGAACGTCTCGACAGAAATGGAAAATACTCAGGGAAGTCTTTTATTTATAAATTCTTCCAGTATTTATTTCAGGGGGAGATTGTTAATCTTAGGGGGAGATTGTTAATCTCAGGGGGAGATTGTTAATCTCATGGGGAGACATATTCACACACTATGTTTATATGCTTATGCTATAACTGTGTAATTGTCTTTAGTCATCTGATATTCTGATTGCAAATTCATATCAATTATATATGTTTTTGTCATCATCAAAAAGGAGGAGATTGTTAGAACAAGATTTGTTCTGATCAATATTCTTAGTTTTGATGATAACAATGTATATGAATTTTGTATAAGACAATGTGGTACTCTAATCCTATGCATTTTCCATTTCAGGAAATATATAAAGAGTATGCACAATTCAGCGCAAGAAGCACTGACTTAGACGGTTCAGTATGCAACATCAGAACATGCTCTCGCAAGACATCAGAAGATGGTCAAGCAGAATCAGAACATGGTCTATTGAAGCATCATGTAACACGGTGAACTGACTTTTTATCGAAATGTGCGGATAGCAAGAGTCGCCACCGACTTTTATTTTATCCAATTTTAGGAAAGGCTAAAAGAACAGGAAAATACCTTTTAAAAAGATTTTGAGTTCGGGGGGTAAGTTATGCAAAGGGAAGGTGTAAGGCACCCTTTGTATCCATGGTTATCCATGGGCTCTTAATTGCTTAGCTCACTTTGTTTGAAATGTTTGATTTGTTTGAAAGATTTTCGAAGAAGAACTTTAGCTTGTAAATAAGCGTAGTCTTTTTAAATTTGATTTGAAAAGAGTGGGAAACGAGTTTTGAATTTAGAGAAAGCAATTAGTAGCAACTACCCTAAGTTTGAAAAATCATTCTTTTAGCTTTTCGAGCGAAAGGGTCTATCCATACCATAAGAGGGCAGGAAGTCTTTCAATTGGATGTTGAAAGGGTCATCGAGTAATCGTTCACCATAAGACTTTCCCTTGCCATAAAGAGGGCAGGTAGTCTAAGGGAAGGATATAATAGTCATTTAAGGCATCATGCGAGGATACCTTAGCAATGGGACAATCATCTTATTTTTTCGAGGCAGCATCGAGGGACTAGATGATTTTTATTCTTTAAGGCAACCTTGCTTGAGGTATCCTCGGAATCGAGGAACTTTGACTATTTTAAGGCAACAAAATTAATAAGGCAACAAGGCAACAGTAATAAGGCAACAAGGCAACCGGAGGGATTACCCTAAAGGTGTGTGGGTGCAACAATCACGTGGTTAATTTCGATGACATTTATCTTGTAAAGTTAGTGATTCTACGTTCAGTTCATGGTTTACCACTCCCTAGGATTACTAACCACGCAATTAAAATAAAAGCAAAAATAAAATTTCCTACGCTATTACAATAAACACCTGCGGGGATGGGGGAAATTAAAAGGCGGAAGAATAAGAGGAATCAATAATTAGTTTTATCATCTTGATCTTGAGCCTTGATCTTCCTCGAACCTTTGATTGACTCTGATTGACTCTGATCATCTGAGAATTAACAGAAAATAATGGGGGGTGAGTGTATGTGGAATTCCTTGACATTGAAAATAAACCTTAATTTAACCTATAAGGCAAAAATTAAAATAAAATTTAAATAAGAAAAGGAATAGAACTTAGCTTTTCGATTGCCATGGTGCGTGCTCAGAAGATCTTGGATTAACCCTGAAAATTTGCACAGAGAAGGGAAGAGGTTAGTGTATTAACTGATCTAACCCTAATTGATTACAAACCCTAACCCTGAACCTAAAAGGGTTAAGAAAACTTATTGTGACCCAAAAGGTTTATAGGGCTTAAAACTGTGTTAGTGGATAATACCTACCTGAGGATTCTAAGGTTTATAAATGCATCAAGGTTAACAAACCAAAAAATAAATTAATTATTAATTTTTAATTACTTAATTAAAAGTATATACAAGAATAACAATTTTTATTGTTTAAAAACCATTATTGATAAAATTATGGAAAAAATTGAATTTCGATTAAAAATAAATAATTGAATACGGAATTGTTATAAAAAACTAATTTTATTAAAAAATTAAGAATAAATAAAAAGGACTAAAATAAGGGAAGAAAAAGAAAAGAGATAAACAAAAATATTTAAAATATATATATAAAAACTAAGAAGACTTAGCTTCAGATCCTGTGTGGCTAACTCCTGAAGGTGCATGGTAGGCTGCAAATTCTGGGGCGTTGGATCCATGTTCGCTGGAGATCTGATGGTGGAGAGTGATGGTCCAGTGTGTGCGTAGCTGAGGAAGAGACATGCAATCTGTGAGTTATTTATTAGAAAAAATAAGGTCTCAAACCTGGTTCGAACCCAGGACTATGAGACTAATGAATGATGATTTTTGCCAGCTGCGCTGCGTTGGTTTGCTGTTAATGCATTAGAACAGAATATTTAAATATAAAAAAAAAATTCTAAATGGGCAATTCAAAGTAAAGTCAAAGAGGGACCCCCCTGTTTCTTGCGTGGCCAATCAGAAGTGGAGAGAGGAAGACTCGCTCGTTGACCAGCCAATAAGACGCAAGCGCGCGTGGGGAGAGAGATTGAATGGCTGACCGGCCAATCAAATGACCACACGTGCTGCACCCTGTCATCATCTTCTTCGTGAAGACCCAGCCACTTTCCTGCGGATTTATCCACACATTCACCTACGGATTCGGCTGCGAAAAATCCTTCGAATTCTGCAAAAAAAT
The DNA here is from genome assembly GCF_029867415.1 of Vicia villosa. Taxonomy (NCBI): domain Eukaryota; kingdom Viridiplantae; phylum Streptophyta; class Magnoliopsida; order Fabales; family Fabaceae; genus Vicia; species Vicia villosa. The sequence continues at coordinate 43,764,267 of NC_081185.1, forward strand.
GAAACTCAAAGAAAACGCATGAATCAAGACAACCTAAGAGCCCAGATCTCCTAATTAAAGTCCCCTGGGTTCAAATATGGGGTTAGTTTTCCATGAAACCTCCCATAAGTACGAAACCGAAAGTGAATAAGCACCATGCCCTATCAATGGTAATTCGTGATTCCGGCTCTAAAACTCACATGTAATGGTTTAAAGCTCCTCCAAAGCATGCTATAAACTCAAATTGATGATTAGATTTATTTAAAAATGACATGTAAACGTAAAACGAAAAGGAGAATAAAAACATGAATATGAAAGCTATAAAACCATGGTCTTACGTGTTCCAAGGCTTATGTTTTGATTCTGGCTCACCTATCGATGCCTTCTGAGAACGATGGAATGGATGGCTCGAGCTTTGGATGGTTGTAACAAAGGAATAACAATGTTCAATTTTGTGTGAAATTGATGGCTTCAAAACCCTAGCTCCTTGGCTGCCAATCTCGTCCTCTAATGCTGAATGAATATGTGTATATATATGTGAAAGAATTAGGTCAATGGTTTAGGAAATATATCATGTAATTGGAGAAAAGAATTTGATTGAAAATTTGAATGATTTCTTTCTATTTTTTTGCACTCAATCTTCCCTAAACCAAATGCCACGAATTTCCTTGATTAATGTGATATATTTGACAATTAATTGAATCAATTCTGAAGCCAAATCAAATCTTCTATTATTTTTATCAATTTTATTTGATTAAATTATGATTTTAATGAATAAAATCTATAAAATAATAAATAAAAATAATGAAAATGTAATAGATATAATCCATGGTCGTGGATGGGCTTAAGATGATATTAGGACCAAAAGAAATCAAGCCCATTTAGAAAAAAAATCATTTTGGACCATATTTCTCTCTGTACACCTCTTGAAAATAGGTGAACTTGTGCACCTTGCCATTTCCTCATTTTTCAACATTTTTTCAATTTCTTGGACTTTTTAGAAATCTTGAAGAGTCCTCTAACCAATGTATTTGGTCTCATGCCAAAATAGTTTTCCATGCTCCTTGTATGTTCTTTTGAAAAAGATGACTTCTGGTTGACCTTTGAAAAGGACCTATAATGTTTTGGTCCATATCTCCCAGATGAAGCATTTCTGGCCTTGGCATGTGAGAGACAAAATTGTAGAGAATTCAATTTCCTTCAACATGAGCTTTAGATGGAAAATTTCTGATGTTCCATGTGAGAGTTATGGCTGGTCAAAGTTCAGTTGACTTTCTCCTATACAAACCCTAATTTATAAACTTTTTGATTTGTTGATTTTTGATATTTCCTTGATGAACCATGATCAATTCTTGATCAAATGGTGAATGATACTTCAATATGAGGATCTTGACAAAAAATCAGGAGTTTTGACTTTACTTTGACCCTAGTTGACTTTCAGGTTAACCCAGTCGACTGTTGACTTTCTGAACATTTGAGTGACCAATCTTTTAAGCTGAGACTTGATACTTGTCATAGAGGTAATGTGAGATATTTTGAGCCATATGGGATGCCTTGGAGCCATTGATTCATTGATTTTCCTTCTGGACAACAAAACCCTAGTTCTCTGATCTTTGCTTAAGAGAGATGTCTTTGAGCTTTATGCTTTGATTTGAATTTGAATAGGAGAGATAGTACGGGCAAATTTTGGAGTATGACAGCTGCCCCTGTTCAATTTTCTTAAACCTGAAGATGTAGAGTGGTTTGTACGCCAGTCGGAATCTGAAGGTAGAAGAGGATTGAACACTAGAATACCCAAGAATTTTCCCTTGCTGATGATGAAGGGACTTTTTCGGAGATGGGCTTAAAGATTCCATCCAACTTGATAGACTTGAGAGTTATAATACGTCGTTCGTTAGACCGTATCTGAAGGATATACTTAGGATGAGTTAGACTAGAGGATGGATCGTGCGTTAGATCATATCCAAATTGCACCCGTAGATGTTTGGGAAACCATGCGTTAGGTTGAAGGATAAGTCGTGCGTTAGACTAATCCAATTTGCATCCGTAGATGTCTGGAAGGCCGTGCGTTAGGCTGAAGGATAAGTCGTGCGTTAGACTAATCCAATTTGCATCCGTAGATGTCTGGAAGGCCGTGCGTTAGGCTGAAGGATAAGTCGTGCGTTAGGCTAATCCAATTTGCATCCGTAGATGTCTGGAAGGCCGTGCGTTAGGCTGAAGGATAAGTCGTGCGTTAGACTGAATCCTTTGTATTGAGAAGTATTTGTTGAATGTTGATCGTGTAAGCGCCTGTTCGTAGTAACTGAATTAGATCTTGGAAGGATGATTAGTTCTGAACTATCTCTTGGAGAATACCCGAAACTAAGTATCAGAATTAAATCTTCGTCTTGATTATCTCTGAACTATCTCTGGAAAATACCCGGAACTAAGCATCAGAATTAAATCTTTGTCTTGGTTATCTCTGAACTATCTCTAGGGGATACCCGGAACTAAGTATCAGAATTAAATCTTCGTCTTGATTATCTCTGAACTATCTCTGGGGAATACCCGGAACTAAGTATCAGAATTAAATCTTCGTCTTGATTATCTCTGAACTATCTCTGGGGAATACCCGGAACTAAGTATCAGAATTAAATCTTTGTCTTGATTATTTCTGAGCTATCTTTGGAAGAAATCCAAAATTAAGTACCAGAATTAAATCTTCGTCTTGATTATTTCTGAACTATCTCTGGAGGAAACCCAAAATTAAGTATCAGAATTAAATCTCTGTCTTGATTATTTCTGAGCTATCTTTGGAAGAAATCCAAAATTAAGTATCAGAATTAAATCTTCGTCTTGATTATTTCTGAACTATCTCTGGAGGAAACCCAAAATTAAGTATCAGAATTAAATCTCTATCTTGATTATATCTGAACCATCTTTGGAAGATATCCAAAATTAAGAGTCAGAAGTAAATCTCTATCTTGATTATATTTGAACCATCTTTGGAAGATATCCAAAATTAGGTGTCATAACTAAATCTCTGTCTTGAATGAGTGTCAGAATTAAATTGTTGACTTGATTATATCTGCACTATATCTAGAAGATGTATAAGTAGACTGCAAAAGAAACATTAGTTTTATGCAATGTTGTGATGCATGCATTGTAATTTTTTGAAATGAATGAGAGTGTTATGCATATGTAAAGAGACGTATGTATGTTATGAATTCACTATGATATATGATGTATGGACATGATTTATGCTATTTTGAAGTATCTCGATTGAGAAAATAAATCTATTTGTCTTTGTGATTTTGATGTCTGATCTTATTTGAAGATGCTTAGCTGGGAATTTATGATTCTTGCTTGGGGATGATCAGTAACTTGATGGACCCTGATTGGGGACAAAATTATTAATAACCCATGTTGGAGAAGAGCAAAGCGTTGGAGAACCAGTGGTGTTGAAGATGTAAACTTTGTTGGGGAGCCATGTTTTTTGTTGGACTAGTACGTCTGAAGATATCTTCTTTGAGGATTGCTCTGTGGGGATATGATCCTGTGAAGTCGTATCTGTGGGGAAGCATGGATGTCTTGAAAGTTGCCCCCAGTATTATAGTGACTACCATTCCTGGATTTGATTAGGACACACCACTGAGTATTGATTAAGATGTCTAACTGGTCTTGCATAGATTTGCCCCTGTTAGTAGAGACTTTGAAAAGATTCGCCTCGCGAGGACTTTATGAGACGTGCACTATGGGCGACATGCCCCTAGTAATCATAGGCCAAAGACAATATCCCATGTTGGTTGGGAAGTAGCTTCAGATCTATTTGGATGCATGCCCCTGATTGTTTTGGCGCCCTTGAGAGATTCTTCGAATCTTGACTTGATTGCCCCAAATTGATTTGGGCAGAGCGTGCCATGCCCCTTGTATACGTAGGAGACATTGCTTCTCGGAGTAATCTTGTCTGTTGGGATAACTTCCAGTCATTAGTTGTACCCTGCGCAAGTTCTTTCTGATGCTAACATTTGAAATTATGTAGCAAAATATGTTTAATAATGAATTCATGAGATGCAATGCGTACGTTTGTCTTGAGTTTTTTTGAAAAAACATTAAAGCAAGAGATGTAAAATCATGATATTTGTAAAACATGCTATTTTCGTAGAAGCGAAATATCGACTCAGCATTTTAGTAAACCTTAAGGAGTCGGGATACCTTTTTGGTGACAGTATGCTTTCGAACTAACCATGCTTCAATTAGGACTTTCAAGGGTTGTAACGTGGCTTGGTTCACGGTTTAAGAAACAAAGGATAAAGGCTCAAAGTTTATTTGTACCCACCCCTCTTCGTGATGATCTTCAGTCCTAAGTTCAGTTAATTCAACTTATGCATTTAGGTTCCAAGAGACTTTTGGATTTGCACCTTTGATAATAATGATAGTTCACAAGCAAAGAGAACTTTTGAGATGGCAGTCACTTCTTCCTTTTGCTAGTCACAACATTGTGTTGTTCAGGAATTTATTGACTTCTCTTTTTTCATCTTTTTGATATCCCTAAATTTTGCCTGAACTGTCTATTTTGAGCTTACAGTCAGCGGGATGCCTTGATTTTTGCCTAAGTCTTCTTTTTGATTTTTTGACTTAGTAGGCTTTTCTTTGTATGTATGTTTTTCATCATTTTTTTTGAAAGATATTGACTGCCTTACTTAATGATTGATGAACCATCATTGGCTTTTGATTGACATCTCCAACAATTCTTTGATGTGTGCGGATGAACGCTTGTGATTGAAACTTTTGTTGAAAGGTGTACTGAATGATTCTCTTAAAATAGAATGCACAGCCAAATTAACTGAGAACTACCCTGCCCCGGGTTATGATCAAAGGTTTTAATTTGTTCAAGAAAGAAAACTTCTACTTCTTAGGCTCAAAGGGGTTGACGAGGGATTAACATCCTTATATCTCCACTATTTAGGAATTGAAACAATGCCTGTACATCGTCAACATAGTCCGTTCAAAAGCATACTGTATGAGGTTGCGGCATCGTTTTCGTCATCCTCCCTCAAAAGGCTTACAGCTTAGCAGGAGTTGAATATCACAAAACATATGCAAAGTAAAGACATAATTTAATGAGTGGTAACAAAGTAGTTTATTCAAGACAAACATATGCAATGCACTAATGATTATTATTAAGACAAATAATGTCTATCATAAGTCGAATGTTTAAACAAACAGAATAGAATTTGCAAATGAAAGTAAAGCTAATGATTAAAACGTTCATCCTTCTAGACATTAATCCATCTTATCGTGATTAGGCATGGGAATGGTGATCACTACGGGAGTCTTGGGATGGTTGAATTCAACTTCACCAGCATCGATCAGGTCTTGAATCCTGTTCTTCAGCGTCCAACAACTATTTGTATCGTGACCAGGGCTACCGGAGTGGTATGCACATCTCGCATTGGGATTATAGCCGCGAGCGGAAGTACTAGGATTCTTAGGGGGATCCTTTAAAGTAATCAACTCTGACTTTAGCAAGTATTGTAATGCCTGAGCCAGTGACATATTAATCTTTGTGAACTGGCGTTTAGGTGCCTCTGACTTGCGTCCTTGTTGTGGAACTAGTGTAGAGATCAGAATTGTCCCCACAGATTGGTTGTGTTCATTACGACTTTTCCGATTGTACACAGTATCAGCCATGTAAGGCTCTTCAGTTGGATTGAAGTCAATGATTCTGTCGTCAATTAAGTCTTGGATCTTATGCTTCAATGGTCCACAATCCTCCGTGTCATGACCAGGACTATTCGAATGATAAGCACATCTCGCATGGTACTTATACCCAGGAGTGGGGTTGGTAGGAAATGAATATGGAGGCAATAGAGTTATCAAGTTCTGATCGAGCAGTTGTTGTAGAACTTGAGACAACGGCATGTGCAACGGAGTGAATGACCGCTTAGGTTTGGATTTCCATTTATCTTGCACACCTTGCTCCCTTTGTTGATCCTTCTCCTTCTCGGTCAGAAGTGCCTTTAATTCTTCTTGCCCCTTGGCCAAGTGAAAGATTATTTTTCGGAACTGGTTATTCTGAGCCTAAAGATTTTTGACTGATTGCTCGAGATTCATGATGCTGAAATAAACAGCGAGGAAGGATGAGAGACCTATTGGTATCATGCTAGAAGCACTTCAAAGTTAGAAGACAAGAAGATGCTTTGCACCAAGCTGTTTGACTCTGATTATTTCAAACGTTGTATCTACAAAGATCAGATCAGAAGCAAGTACAAGATGGCAGGCTACGCTGACTGACAAAAGGAACGTTAGAAGCTATTAAAGGCAAAGTCAGTAAGAGCAGGAAAAGCAAGGCTCGAGGTAGTTGACAAAAGAGTGAAACATTAAATGCAATGCTGTACGGATCACGCAACGCATTAAATGCTCCCAACGGCATCTTCTCAAAACGCCTATAAATAGAAGTTATGATGAGAAGCTGAATACAACACTCTTGCGCAAAATACAGAAACACTGTCAAATTCAAAAGCTCTCAAACTTCATCTTCAACCTCACTTCATTACTGTTGTAATATCTTAGTGAGATTAAGCTTAGAACTTAAGAGAAATATCACAGTTGTGATTATAGCTTATTAAGAAGCATTGTAATACTCTTGTAAGAATTTGTTTACATTCATTTGTAAAGGTACTAGAGAAGATCAAGTTGTGATCGGATTCTCTAGAAGTCTTAGAGGGTATCTAAGTGGAAAACCATTATAATTAAGATTGATTAGTGGATTAAATCCTCAGGTGAGGTAAATCACTCCAAGGGGGTGGACTGGAGTAGTTTAGTTAACAACGAACCTGGATAAAAATCATTGTGCAAATTGTTTTTATCTTAAGAGTTTTAAAGCTACACTTATTCAAACCCCCCCTTTCTAAGTGTTTTTCTATCCTTCAGAGCATGTGTAGGTTCGGCCAATAGATGGCCGGACACATATATTTTATTATTTTTTTGTTCCCTATAAATAAGATTGGATTTCTCATTTGCACTCACACCAGTTACAATCAAAGGCTTAGTGTTACTATTGGAGATGTTTTCAGAACCCCTTCCAACGTTTCCATTTATGAAGAGAGATGGAACACTATTTTTTTCAGCAACAAAACCTCTGTTGAAGATCAAACTCTGGAACACGCAAACATTCTAGCATCTACAGAGGCACTTGATCGGCTGGCTAGACAGAAACATTCTCGAGGCTGAAAAGATAAGAAAAATTGAAAGGCGAGTCACAGAGAAAGGCCCAAATGGAGTAGTAACTCGTTCTTGGAGAGCCGTGAAAAATGACGCTGGTGTCCTTATGATGATGCTAGGACCACATGATATTGTGTTGATGGTTGTAATCTCTTAGTTATGTTTTATTTGTTTCCTGTGTGATTTTTTATTTGTTTCTTGTGTGGTTGTTTTATTTGTGGCTATCTTTATTTCGTTGTCCTTGAATGTTGTTTTAGTTATGTTTTATGTGAGTTGTTATTTATAATTGAAATGCAAACTCAATTAAAAAGACACTATATTACATTCATAAAGCTAGTTGAAGTAAACATTATGGCCTATTGGACAGGCCTGCTACATTTGGACATTTACTTCGGATATGGCCTACTTCACGACAGATCCCACACATTCTCTTTTCCTTTTCCACGTCGTCCATTTCGGTTCTAATTCGAGTACTATTTGGGCGACCTCTTTTTTTTCCTACGCATAGTATCGTCATGACAAAGAGTATCTCTTTTATATTCCGGCCAATTGTCTTGATGTTGGAGGATCTGGAAGCTTTCTTGGTAGACTTTAAAAACATGTTGAATCCTGAACACGTCGGGTATGTGAATGGCGTAGTCTTGACGTATACTTTCACATGCTGCAATCACATGTGAGCAAGGCAAATGAAACGCTTGAAATTTTCCACACCGTAAGTATCAGTTGGTCGACCATCGTTGCGGTTTATTCTTTCGGCCACCATAAAATAGAATCTCTCCCGGTCGAACTGATAAACATTATGATTGCTTGCTTTGTTGACTTCTTCAGTCATACCCTTGATACACTTGTCTGTAAAAGTTTGGCCTGATGTCAACATGTTCTTCCATTCATGGCCACGTTGACCAAATAAAGCTCCCATTCGAAAATATGTGGACTGTACCAAAGAAGTTATTGGAAGGTTTCGGGTTGCCTTTAGCACAAAGTTCATTGCTTCGACAAGGTTAGTCGTCATGTGTCCCCATCATTGTCCTCTATCAAACTCCCTTGCCCATTTCTCCCGAGGGATATTTTCAATACAATCTAAAGCATCTCTATTGTCTGTCGAATTTCGGCTCTATAGTAGTTGTACGTTGACTCCGTCAATGCATATCCTGTTACAAATAATAAACATGTCAAGCAAATGACAAAGATCAATTGACAAATGTACTATTAATAAAATTAGATTATTACGCATGTTGACGAGTTTTTTACGTAGTTCCTTGTCTCTGATCGCACGCATAAAGTTTTGCGGATGTGCCTAATGCAGTAGACATGTGAAGACGGGGGATTTTGCCATCCATTTGCAGGATCATCATAGGCACTTTTAATCGATGGATGTTTTTATGATATTAGGCATAGATTGGACTGGGGTGTCACGTGGTTTCTTAGATTGCGAAGGAAAAAACTCCAAGCATCCTCGGTTTCACCCTCGACAATAGCGAATGCAATTGGAAAAATGTTACCATTCCCATCCTGCGCCACAACCATCAATAAGGTCCCTCTGTACCTTCCATACAACCATGTTCCGTTGACTTGCGCAATTGACTTGTAATAAGAAAAACCATGAATGCACGGTTGGAACGCCCAAAATAGACGATGGAATATCATCTTATCACCCAACTGGCTTCCTTAGTTTGAAAATGCAGGTAACGTTTCCAAGTCTATTATCATTCTAGGCAGATATGTTTTCATTACCAATAACCATTGTGGAAGGTCATTGTAAGATGTCTCCCAGTTTCCATACAGGGATTCTATGGCCTTTACTTTTGCAATCCACGCTTTCCCGTACAATATATTATAACCATACTTTCCTGTAATATGAGAGATTATGAGCTTTACCTTAATTGATGGGTCGGTGTTAACGAGATCCTTGATGCAGTGAGAGACCATATCTGATGTAAGTTGTCTATGGTCTTGCGACATTGAAGTAGTTGTGCAGACATGTGGTCCAATCAGCTAACCGATCGTCCACTTGGAGTTCTTCTTGCGAATTGAAGCTCTACATTTGAATGGGCAATCTGGATTCACGCATTTGATCATGTACCCTTTCTTATCAGATTTATACACCCAAATATCAATATTGTGTTAGAACAAGAAATATTCTGATCAATATTCTTAGTTTTGATGATAGCATTAAGTATGAATTTTGTATAAGACAATGTGGTACTCTAATCCTTTACATTTTCCATTTCAGGAAAAGTATAAAAGAGTATGCACAAATCAGCATTCAGAAGCACTGACTCAGAAAGTTCTGGATGGCTTCATCAGAACATGGTCTGGCAAGACATCAGAAGATGGTCCTGCAGAATCAGAACATGAACTGGAAAGCATCAGAAGATGGCAGTCAGAAGAACAAGCTCTGAAGCTCTGATGGTATCACGCTCAAAGCTCTTCAAAGTCAGAAGACAGAAGATGCTCTGCACCAAAGTTGGAGACTCTGAAATTCAAATGTCTACTCAACACATTCTGAGTCCAGAAGAAAGTATAAGATGAAAGGCTGTAACGTCAAATCTCTGACTGACAAAAGGAACGTTAGAAGCTACAAAAGACAAAGTCAGTAAAAGCAGCAAAAGTGTAACACCCGAGGTCGAAAAAGGCGAGGGGTGGTTGCACCGCATGGAACACCTGAGGCCTGAGATGGCAAGGGTGGTCGCCACATCGGAATGAGAGGGATCCTAAGGCTGTGCAGGTATGGGACTGCATGGTCGAAGGAAAGCTTATAAGGATTGATTGGTACTACCTATATCAACAAGATGCATCTTCTTTTCGGGAGCTCGTTCAATAAGAACTTCACAGTTAAGCGTGCTTGACTTGGAGTAGTATTGGGATGGGTGACCTTCTGGGAAGTTTCCCAGAAAGCGTGCGAGTGAGGTCAAAGCATGCTGAAAAGACCCGTGTTGGTTTGTGGGGTTAGTCGATCATCCCAAAAGCAGTCTGGGGCGTTACAAATGGTATCAGAGACAGACCTCTCCCAGTACGATGTGGTTCGAGGACGAACCATGCGGAAGCTGGTGGGCATGTAACACCTGAGGCCGATGAAGGCGAGGGGTGGTTGCACCGCATGTAACACTCGAGGCCGAAGAGGGCAAGAGTGGTCGCCACATCGGAATGAGAGGGATAAGCTTATAAGGATTGATGGGTACTACCTATACCAACAAGATGCATCTTCTTTTCGGGAGCCCGTTCAATAAGAACTTCACAGTTAAGCGTGCTTGACTTGGAGTAGTATTGGGATGGGTGACCTTCTGGGAAGTTTCCCAGAAAGCGTGCGAGTGAGGTCAAAGCATGCTGAAAAGACCCGTGTTGGTTTGTGGGGTCAGTCGATCATCCCGAAAGCAATCTGGGGCGTTACAAATGGTATCAGAGCTATACCTCTCCCAGTACGATGTGGTTCGAGGACGAACCATGCGGAAGCTGGTGGGCATGTAACACCCGAGGTCGAAAAAGGCGAGGGGTGGTTGCACCGCATGGAACACCTGAGGCCTGAGATGGCAAGGGTGGTCGCCACATCGGAATGAGAGGGATCCTAAGGCTGTGCAGGTATGGGACTGCATGGTCGAAGGAAAGCTTATAAGGATTGATTGGTACTACCTATATCAACAAGATGCATCTTCTTTTCGGGAGCTCGTTCAATAAGAACTTCACAGTTAAGCGTGCTTGACTTGGAGTAGTATTGGGATGGGTGACCTTCTGGGAAGTTTCCCAGAAAGCGTGCGAGTGAGGTCAAAGCATGCTGAAAAGACCCGTGTTGGTTTGTGGGGTTAGTCGATCATCCCAAAAGCAGTCTGGGGCGTTACAGATATCATCAACATAAATTTGGCAAATTAAAATATCCTTTTTAAAGGTTTTACAAAAGAGAGTCGTATCCACTTTTCCTCTAGTGAAACCATTATCCAGAAGGAAAGAACTTAATCTTTCATACCAAGCTCTGGGAGCTTACTTCAGTCCGTATAATTTTTTCTTAAGTTTAAAAACATGTTCAGGAGACTTAGAGTCTTCAAAACCAAGAGGTTGGTGGACATATACTTCTTCATCTATATAACCATTTAAAAAGGAACTCTTAACATCCATGTGATACAGAGTGATGTTATTCTGAGTGGCAAATGAAATTAATAAGTGAATAGATTCTAACCTGGACACTAGTGCAAAGGTTTCTATATAGTTAATACCTTATTGCTGACTATAGCCCTGAGCAACCAGTCTGGCTTTGTTTCTGATGACTCCACCTTTCTCACTCAGCTTGTTTCTGAAGACCCACTTAGTTCCAATGATGTTAAATCCTTTTGGTCTTGGAACCAGATCCCAAACACCATTCCTTGTAAACTGATTTAACTCTTCTTGCATGGCAATTATCTAGTCAGCATCTTCCAGAGCTTGATCAACAGAAGTTGGCTCGATCAGAGATACTAGACCAAATTGACATTTTGTATTATTCTTAAGGAATGCTCTTGTTCTGATGGGATCATCTTTCTTTCCAATGATAACATCTTCTGGATGAGTATAGTTGAGTCTAGAAGATCTTCTGAGTGTTGGCTCTTTAGAAATTCTGAGATTCTCTAAAGAAGCTACAACTTGATCTTCTAAAACTTTGCTTCTGGGTTCTTCTTGATCTGAGTTAGATATATCTATATCTGCAAAAATCTCAAACTGCTTTGGCTTTTCAAGACCAAGCTTATCATCAAATCTGATATTGATTGATTCTTCAACTACCAGAGTTTCAGTATTGTATACTCTGTAGCCTTTTGAGCCTTCAGAATATCCAAGTAGAAAACACTTATGAGCTTTAGAATCAAACATATGCAGATGATCTTTAGTATTCAGAATATAGCATACACATCCAAATGGATGGAAATAAGAAATGTTGGGCTTTCTGTTCTTCCACAGTTCATAAGGAGTTTATTAAGAATAGGTCTTATAGAGATTCTATTCTGAATATAACATGTTGTGCTAATTGCTTCTACCCAGAAATGCTTAGCCATATTGGTTTCATTGATCATGGTTCTGGCCATTTCTTGTAGAGTCCTATTCTTTCGTTCTACAACTCCATTTTACTGTGGAGTTTTAGGATAAGAGAAATCATGGGCAATACCATTTTCTTTGAAATAAATTTCAAAGAATCTGTTTTCAAATTCACCACCATGATCACTTCTGACCTTTATGATTTTGCATTCCTTCTCAGATTGAATCTGAGTGCAGAAGTCAAAGAACACAGTATGTGACTCATCCTTGTGTTTCAAGAACTTTACCCATGTCCATCTACTATAGTCGTCTACGATGACTAATCCATATTTCTTCCCTCTGATTGATGCTGTTTTAACTAGGCCAAAAAGATCAATATGCAGAAGTTCTAGCGGCCTAGAGGAAGAGACAACATTTTTATACTTGAATGCAGGTTTTGAAAACTTCCCATTCTGACAAGCTTCGCAAAGAGCATCTGATTTATATTTCAGATTAGGGAGTCCTCTGACCAGATTAAGTTTGTTAATCTGAGAAAACTTTCTCAAACTAGCATGACCCAATCTTCTGTGCCAGACCCACTGCTCTTCACTAACAGACATAAGGCAAGTAACCTTTTGATTCTTAAGATCTGAAAGATCAATCTTATAAATGTTGGTCTTTCTCTTGCCTGTAAATAGGATTGAGCCATCCTTCTGACTAATAGCTTTACAAGACTTTTTATTAAAGATTATGTCATAACCATTGTCACTTAATTGACTTATGGACAATAAGTTATGAGCTAATTCATCTACTAAAAGAATATTAGTTATAGAGGGAGAGTTACCAATTCATATGGTTCTTGAGCCAATGATTTTTCCCTTCTGATTCCTTCCAAACTTTACTTCTCCATCAGATTTAAGTACCAGGCCTTGGAACATAGACCTTCTTCCCGTCATGTGTCGTGAGCACCCAGAGTTCAGGTACCATGACATGTTTGCCTTTTTCTTTTGAGCCTTGAAGGAGATCTGCAACAGGAATTATCTTTTCCTTAGGTACCCACATTCTTTTTGGGTCCTTTTGGGTTAGTCCTTCTCAAGTTCTGATTGAACTGAGATTTAGCATGAGGTTTAACATAAGATTTTCTAGATTGTGTAGCAATATATTTCTTGGTGTGTGTTATGTGGAAACTCTTAGAGTGAGATGTGTGCTTAATATCATGAGAATGTCCATACTTGAACTATTCATACAAGGGTTTGTATGTGATAATCATCTCATCAACAGGTTCAAGTTTATATTGGGTTTCACCCTCAAAGCCTATGTCTATTCTCTTGTTTCCACTTACACTATATATCATAGAGGCTAGATGACTTCTGCCTATACCTCTAGATAGAAAATTTTTGAAACTCAAGTCATATTCCTTCAGAATATTGTTCACGCTTGGAATAGACTTTTCTGAACTTGAAGATGATTCAATATCTTTAGATAGTTTTAAAACTTTTTCCTTAAGTTCAGAGTTTTCTATTTCAAGTCTGTTAATTTCATATTCAAAGAGCTTTTTCAGCTTTTTGTATTTGATACTAAGATGACTCTTGACTTCCAGAAGTTCAGAGAAGCTGGATACTAAATCATCTCTAGTGAGTTCAGAAAATACCTCATCAGAGTTTGAATCAGAGGTAGACTCTTCACCAGCTTCAACTGTTGCCATGAGTGCTATGTTTTCCTGCTCATCTTCAGAGTCTGACTCTTGATCAGAAGAGTCTGAGTCATCCCAAGTAGCCATAAGACCTTTCTTCTTTTCAAATCTTTTTTTGGGCTTTTCCCTCTGAAGCTTTGGACATTCATTCTTGTAGTGTCCAGGCTCTTTACATTCATAGCATGTCACCTTCTTCTTGTCAGATCTTCTGTGTCCAGAAGATTCTCCCTTTTCATGTCTTTTGAATTTCTTGAAGTTCTTGAACTTTCTCTTCTTGCTTTTCCAGAGTTGATTTACTCTTCTGGATATTAGAGACAGATCATCTTCTTCTTCTTCTGATTCTGACTCGTCAGAATCTTCTTCTTCAGCCTGAAAAGCGTTAGTGCATTTTTTATTATTAGATTTTAATGCAATAGACTTACCTTTCTTTTGAGGCTCATTTGCATCCAGCTCAATCTCATGACTCCTCAGGGCACTGATCAGCTCCTCAAGAGACACTTCATTCAGATTCTTGGAAATTTTGAATGCAGTCACCATGGGTCCCCATCTTCTGGGTAAGCTTCTGATGATCTTTTTTACATGATCAGCTTTGGTGTAGCCTGTAACCATCCAACACTAAGTCCCATAAGTCACCATCTTGACAAAGAAAGTAACTTTCAAGTTTATCCTTCCAATACTCAAAGTTTTCACCATCAAAGACTGGTGTTCTATTGTAACCATTGAAGCTATTGCTTCCATTGTTACCATTATTGTTTTGTTCAGGAGTAGGAGTAGATGAAGTTGTTTCAACCATTTTGACTTTGTGTTTTTCTCCTTGAATCTTTTGTCTAACATGGTTAAGTGCTTGCACCTAGAACCGGCGCTCTAATGCCAATTAAAGGAGTGAAAAACACTTAGAAAGGGGGGGTTGAATAAGTGTAACTCAAAAACTTGGAAGATAAAAACAATGAACACAATTATTTTTATCCTGGTTCGTTGTTAACCAAACTACTCCAGTCCACCCCTGACAAGGTGATTTACCTCAACTGAGGAATTAATCCACTAATCCAACTGATTACAATGGTTTTCCACTTAGATACCCTCAAAGTCTTTTAGAGTCTACAGATCACAACTTGATCACTCTAGGAAATATTTTACAATAAATGTAAAATAAATGTTTACAAGAGTTTTATTTGCTTCTAATAAAGCTGTAATCACAACTGTGATATTTCTCTTAAGTTCTAATATTTAACACTCACCACGATATTACAAAATGTGTGAGGTTGAAGATTAAGTTCTTTTGCTTTTGATTTTGACAGCGTTTTTGTAAGTTTGCGCAAGTGTTCTATTTTGCTTCTGATCAGAACTTCTATATATAGGCTCTTAAGAGGAAATGACCGTTGGGAGCATTTAATGCTTTGCGTGAATAGTACAACGCTGCATTTAATGTTTCACACTTTTGTCAACTACCTCGAGCCATGCTTTTTGTAACACCCTGGATTTCCGCTTACCCCGCAGGGATTCCGGCCTACCAAGCATGTCACCAGCTTAATCAATAATCCCCCCTAGGTCCGCTTATCGGCTGCCTAGGAAATATTGTTTTTGCCTTCCGCAGGAATCGAACCATGCACCTAGGGGTTAAGTACATATTCATAGCAATTCCTGCTACCACTTGACCATATGGTCAATTGGTAGCAGGAATTGCTATGAATATGTACTTAACCCCTAGGTGCATGGTTCGATTCCTGCGGAAGGCAAAAACAATATTTCCTAGGCAGCCGATAAGCGGACCTAGGGGGGATTATTGATTAAGCTGGTGACATGCTTGGTAGGCCGGAATCCCTGCGGGGTAAGCGGAAATCCAGGGTGTTACATTAAAAGGCGCCTTTTTATGTAACAGCCCGAGCCTTCGGCGTTCCCGGCACTATTACCTCACGATCTTCTTTACTCCCCTCTCTAGTAAAGTTTTTGCCTTCCGTGGGAATCGAACCATGTACCCTGGGGTTTAAGTACATGTTCAATCCATTCCCACTACCAATTGAGCTACTAGCTCAAGTGGTAGTGGGAATGGAATGAACATGTACTTGAACCCCAGGGTACAGGGTTCGATTCCCACGAAAGGCAAAAACTCTACTAGTGAGGGGGGTAGAGAAGATCATGAGGTGACAGTGCCGGGAACGCCGAAGGCTCGGGCTGTTACATTAAAAAGGCGCCTTTTTAATGTAACACCCTGGATTTCCGCTTACCCCGCAGGGATTCCGGCCTACCAAGCATGTCACCAGCTTAATCAATAATCCCCCCTAGGTCCGCTTATCGGCTGCCCAGGAAATATTGTTTTTGCCTTCCGCAGGAATCGAACCATGTACCTAGGGGTTAAGTACATATTCATAGCAATTCCTGCTACCAATTGAGCTACTAGCTCAAGTGGTAGTGGGAATGGATTGAACATGTACTTAAACCCCAGGGTACATGGTTCGATTCCCACGGAAGGCAAAAACTTTACTAGAGAGGGGAGTAAAGAAGATCGTGAGGTAATAGTGCCGGGAACGCCGAAGGCTCGGGCTGTTACAATATCATATTTGGAACATCTAATGCTACACTTGGAAAGGAGTTTGCTAAGTCTATGCAGGCAGAGTTTGAGATGAGCTTGATGGGAGAACTAAAGTACTTCCTAGGCATTCAGATCTATCAAACTTCTGAGGGAACTTATGTTCATCAGACCAAATATGTGAAAGAGCTTTTGAAGAAGTTCAATCTTTCAGAAAGCAAAGAAGCAAAGACTTCAATGCATCCAACGTGTGTATTAGGTAAGGATGAGGTAAGCAAGAAGGTAGATCAGAAGATCTACAGAGGTATGATAGGATCTCTTCTATATCTTACTACTTCTAGGCCTGATATTTTATTCAGCGTATGCTTGTGTGCTAGATTCCAATCAAATCCTAGAGAATCTCACTTAACTGCTGTTAAGAGAATTCTGAGGTATCTGAAAGGTACTACTAATGTTGGTTTAGTCTACAGAAGATCTGAAAAATACATATTAGTAGGATATTGTGATGCTGATTACGCTGGAGATAGAGTTGAAAGGAAACGTACTTCTGGAAGCTGTCAGTTTCTGGGAAGTCATCTAATCTCCTGGTATAGCAAGAAGCAAGCCACAATTGCCCTCTCTACAACAGAAGCAGAATATGTTGCTGCTGCTGGATGTAGTACACAGATGCTCTGGATGAAAAGTCAACTAGAAGACTATCAGATATATGAGAGTAACATTCCTATATTCTGTGATAATACTTCTGCTATCTGTTTATCTAAGAATCCTATTTTACATTCTAAAGCTAAACATATTGAGATTAAACATCACTTCATAAGGGACTATGTTCAGAAGGGTGTTCTTTCTTTAAACTTTGTGGATATAGAACATCAGTGGGCTGATATCTTCACAAAACCCCTTGCTGAAGATAGGTTTAAGTTCATTCTGAAGAACATCGTATGGATTTATGCCCAAAATGAAGATATGAGAAGATCTGAATATGGATTAGATTTGAAATGTGTATTTATTTTCTTATAAGATGTTCTGGATATATTGATCATTTAGATACTCTGATTATGTTATTGCTAACGTTTCATATGTCTAAGTATGATCCCGAATTTCTGTTAAAGCAAAACAGCTGTCACCAGCTATTCCAGATGATGACCACGTGTTCATTCTGAAGGGACAAGCATGCGTGCAGTTGATGAGACGCCGCCCTAGGTAACTGTGCAAATCTTTTCAAATCTCACATTTTCTCCACTAACATCATTCAACATTAAATGTGATTGATTCTCTGCATTCTGTAACTGTTCATTCTTAGAATTTCGTTGCATTTTGTTTCGCGTCCGTGGCTATTTAAACACATCTCATACTCATTTTCTCTCTTTTCACGCATTCATCATCTTCTTGTTTATGCATTTTGTCTCTTGTTCTCTCTCTTTAAAAACCCTAAAGTAAAGAAACCTAGAAATCTCAGTAGTGGTTCAATGGCTTCCTCCTCTAAGAAACAAGTTGGTTCATCTTTTCAACAACAAAATCAAGATCAACAGCAACAACAACTTGTTCCACAGAAGACTTGTACAATTCCTTTAAAAGAATTAGAGGTTATCTGCGAAATGATGGTTGATTTTGATAACCTAGAAGCACATGATATTCATCTGAAGGAGGCCATGATCTTTCAAGGATGGCAAGCGTTCTTCTATGGTTTGTGTGGACCAGTCTATCCAAATTTGGTGAAAGAATTCTGGGTTCATGCAACTGTCATGCCAAAGGCCATTCTCTTTATTGTTCATGGTGAACTTTTCTCCATTACAGAAAACCTTCTAAGGAAGTTATTTGGTTTGGAAACCGTTGAAGGTGTTTCTGGAGCTGTTCCAGGTAGAATAGAGTGGGAGGTTGTATATGAAGAAATCTTCAAGAACGAAGTAGAATCTAATGAAATCAAGGATTTGAAGCCTTCTTACAAAATCTTGGCTAAGGTTCTTCTGGGTTGCATCTACCACAGAAAGGCAGCAGTTTCTTCAAACTATGTTAACAAGGACTAACAATACATTCTGTATTGTATTGGTAAACACGAAAAGGTGGATCTTCCGTTCATCATCTTCAACCACATGTGGCAGCATGTGAAGGAATCTAGAGATGAATTTAGAAAGAAGAATCCAAAGTACAAGAGAAACATTATTCCTTTTGGAAGAATCATTACAAATCTTCTGGTTCAAACAAAAATTGTTAAGGATCTGGAGAAAGCTGGCATTATCAAGGATCCTTATACAATAATTGGAAGCACCATGAACACTCATACTCAGAAGAAGATGGGCTTAATTAAGACCATTGGTGCTACTCCCCAAGTGAACACTGAAGTTCGGTCCAGAAAAGCTCCGGCTCTGGCTGACTTTGAGTTATTCTTCAGAAATGAACATCCAGAAGTTGTTGTCTAATACATAGCTATGCACAAGGCAGAAGGCTCTGACTGTGATCCTATATGGATAAGCAAGCAAAATCTTGCCATTACTGCTAATCAAGTTCCAGAGTTAGTGCGATAGAAAGAAAGAAGAACGAAAAGAAAGTTAGATCTTCCAGAAATAAGTAAAGATAAGAAGGAAGAGAAAAAATAAGGAAGAACAGAAGAAAGAACAGAAGGAAGCAAGGAAGGAAGAGAAGAAAGAAAAGAAAAAAGAAGAGGAGAAAGGAAAGAAGAAAGTAGAACAGAAGGAGAAGCAGAAGGAGAAGAAAAGGAAGACTGTTGGAGTACGTCCTGCTAGGCCTCAGAAGAAGAAACGACCTTCAGGTATTGTAATTTCTGAACCTGGTTCTGCTCTTATTTTAATTTCAAATAATGTATCAACAGAAGCTCCACCAGATATTTCACCAGAAAAAGCCCCAGCAAAACCACCTCCAACCACCAAAGTTTCTACCCCTCCTTTTTCACCCAAGTCCAAAGGCAAATCGCCTATTCTTGATTCTGAACCTCCTGTTTCTGAACCTATTCTTGAACACACACCTCTAAACACCATCATTCCTCCTCACACTATTATATCCACTTCTCAACCTCCTCCACATTCCAACTATGATCATGTTAACACTGCTGTGTTATTCCAACTCCCCTCATCAGAATCCTCTCTTTCTGATTCTTTCACCCGCCTCATGCAATCCTATAATCGTAAAACCAAACCATCTTCTGACCCCGTTGTCGTAGTCTTAGACTCAGACAATGAAGCTGAATCCTCTCGTCAACCATCCTCTTCAGAAACATTATTTGTTCTTGATAGAGAATCTCAACCATATGCTTTCTCTCACCCTGAAAAACCAATCTCATCTCTCAATCCAAAATCTCCAATCTCACCTCTCAGAACAAAACCTCCAAAACCTTCTGTTAATGCACATTTTGAGTCATTAAATAACAAGGTCAGGACAGGTTTAGAAGTTCTGAAGGTTGCTCATGATTCCAAGTTAGATCATGTAGCTGCTGGAAAGCTCTAGAGAGCTTTTGGTGAGGAAATACAAGCTGAATTTCTGGATCTCCAGAAAGATTGTTTGGCTGCTGCACCTAGTCCTTGTTAGCTGAAGATTTCGTTTGAGAAGAATGTCCTTCGAAGATTTGGAATTCAAAGGAAGATGGTTACTAATGATCATCTTTGAAGATAAAAATGGCTACTGATGGCCATGCTTCGAGAATGATGTTTAAGTTGGAACAAAGATAGTTAGCACTGAAGTTAAATTCGAAAAGAATAGTCTTTGGGACTTAGACGTTTTTGCGAAATATGCGAAGTACTGAAGCTTAGCGTGGTTTCGTGGCATTCTCGACTCTGATTATGTTGCCACGCGTCGAAGGGTGATTCAGGCGGGATGATTTGAATTTTGAAATGGTTTATGTAACCGCACGAAGACAGATGGCGTCCCTGGATTTTCTGCGGGCAACGTGGCATTAGATTAGTGTAGGGCCGTTAGGGTCGAAACTAGTATAAATAAAGGTCTTAGTATTAGGATTCTGTGTGTTCATTTTGTACAAATCACTCACATATTACTCAAGTATCAAGTGTTAAGAGAAAGAGTTCGCTGAGAAATGTACGTATGACACCAACACCATTTTAAATACATGTGTATTTTCCTTTATTCAAGTATCTTTCGATATTACTGCGTTTCATTTATTTTCTGTCATTTACATTCCTGCACTCTTTATTTTCATGTCATTTATCTTCGAAGCATTTAACTTTTCTGCACTTTAAGATTCTTGCACCTTTACAGTTTTGTCTTATATTTTGTCTTTAACTCACTTTTCACTGGTGTTATATTTACGTGTATAACAAGGTGATTGCTAATCTTTATTTCTTTGTTCAAGTATTTCTTATTTCGAGACACATCAATCATAGACATAATTTGAACTATCATGAATAACAACCTTTTTGACTATGTCCTAGGATCAATCTAGTCGATCCTGCGAGTAACCAAATCATATTTATTATAGTTTGGAAGAATAGCGGTTGTTTACCGGAAATCACCGTAAACAAATTGGCACGCCCAGTGGGACAGTGTCAAGCAGATTGTTATTAATCGATTGTTTTGTTTTGTCTAGAAAATATCAAGACCTTGTATGAACCTTAGGAACGGTAAATTAACAAACAGTGCACAACCGATTCCCAAACGAAGGTACAACAAGAAAATGGTTGTTACGACTAGTGCAGGTGGAGATCAAGATCCCCCACAAGGGTCAGGAACAGGAGCGACAAATTCTACGCATGTTTCGACTTCTACTCAAGGAGCGCAGAACATACCAGGTCCGAATGGATCGAGGCCCATGGATAGTTCCCAGGCTATACTTGAAAACAATACAGCAACGACAGGGACTATTCCAGTTTTGGTATCAACTACGGCACCTCCATCCTCAAGTGCAAGCGAAATGCAACTTGCTTCGACGAATGCTGCAAACCAGTTATTTACCCCTGGATCATCTGCGTTCAAATGGAGACCAAACAGTCAATACGGAATGCCATATGCATATATGACAGGTACACGAGGAGCAGGACCTACATATGCTACAACTAACCCCGCGACATTTTCGCCAAATGCTGGTTCAGTGGGTCGAAGCGCACAAAATACTGGCTTCTCTGCCCAAATACCCAATTTTACCACAAGTAATCAAGCAGCATTCCGACAAGAGATGGACGCAAGTAACCATGATATGTTAGGAGTCCTTGCCAAAGAATTAGCGTCAATCTTAAATCCTTTAGCAACAAATATTGCTAATACTAATCGGGAGAATATGGAAACTTTTCAAAAAATATCATCCCAAACTACCCAAATGGCAGAATTCATGGGAGTTCAACCACCCAAGCAAAGAAATAACCAATCCTCTTATCGAGAAGGGGATCCCATTCTGGAACGTATCCAAAATGTAGTTCCTCCGCCTAGGGCAAACACCGCTGGCGTGATTCCTCCATAAAGAACAACAATGGTCGAAAGGAATCGGGTAATAGATTTAGAGGCTTCGAATCAAAGAACTGTTCCCGCCCAGCAAGGGTTTGAGGAAGAAAGACCCAGATTAAGGGTAGTAGGTAGGAACGAACACCCGGATGAAGTAGTTCAGAGAGTCAGAAGAGAAAACCTGGCTACAGAAAATAACCTAACTGCCATGATAGAGAGAGTTATGGCCAATAATGGCCTCAGTACTGGACTTCGACGTCCAAATTATACATCCCCCATAGCGGATTATATTAAGCAAACAGAATTACCAAGGGGGACCAAAGTACCCAAATTCACAAAGTTTTCAGGGGACACTAGTGAATCAACGGTGGAACATATTGCCAGATATTTGACAGAAGCAGGAGATTTAGCAGGGAATGAGGATTTAAGGATTAAATACTTCCCTAGTTCGCTGACAAAAAATGATTTTGTTTGGTTTACTACCTTACCCCCAAATTTGATAGATGCTTGGGCACACTTGGAAAGATTATTCAATGAACAATTCTACATGGGTCAAACCAAGATAAGTCTGAAAGAATTGGCTAGCATCAAGAGGAAGTTCACAGAACCTATAGATGAGTACCTAAACAGGTTCCGTTTGTTAAAATCAAGATGTTTCACGACCGTCCCGGAGCATGAACTAGTCGAAATGGCTGCCGGTGGTTTAGATTATTCAATTCGAAAGAAACTGGATACTCAATACCTAAGGGATATGGCCCAGTTGGCAGACAGGGTTCGACAGGTCGAACGCTTAAAAGCAGAAAAGGCTAGGGCAAACAAGGGCTACAAGAAAGAAAGGGTAGCGTACGTCGAAGCAGAAGACGTTGACAGCGAATTTTTCGAAGACTCATATAGTGTAGAAGAGGTCGAAATAGATCTAGCCGAACTAAAAGAAGCACCACCTTACGCTTGCAAATTACTTACCCCTGCCAATGGAAAAAATCCAGTAGAGGATGATAAGAGCGATATATTTCCTAAGAAAACTTATACATTTGATGTCACTAAGTGTGACGAAATATTTGATTTACTAGTGAAGGATGGCCAAATGATAGTGCCTCCTAATTCTAAAATTCCTCCGTTAGAACAACGGAAGAAGAGAGGCTTTTGTAAATATCATGGTTTTTTAGGCCATAAAACCTCACAATGTTTTCTTTTCAGGGATCTAATTCAGAATGCTATCAGAGATGGACGTTTGAAATTTGCTGATAAGGCCAAAAGCCACATGAAGGTCGACACAAACCCCTTGAACATTGCTGACACTAATCTGTGTGAACCACTTGATGTCAACATGGTAGAGGTGTCTGAAGTCGAAGTTGCTGAACCGGAAAAGATGTCAACTGGAAAGCAGGCTACTGAAGGCCTAAATAGCAATACAGTCTTCAATACTGATGTTGAAGAATCCTCCAAAACAGAAATAATTGAAGTTTTGAAAGAAGAAACCAGCGAGGCCACCGAGGACCTTAGGGCGAAACTTCAACAAATTTAGATTTCTGATGTTCCCCCAGCAGTTGTTAACATGGTCAATGTTAGACGTCCTTTATCTGAAATCAAAGAACTAGAAAAATGGTTGATAAGGGAGAAAGGAAACATTGAGATTCCGCCAAGAGGAAACAGTTTGAAAGATTATCTTTGGGATTGTCATATAAAGAATGGTGGAAAAAGGGTGATGTGCCCAAGATGTTCAATTATGACAAATCGGAGGGTCCAGGCCAATTTCGAGAGGGCCTTGCGAGAAAGATTAGAGCAACCTTGGAGAGGAGGAAACTTGCTGTTGAAAGTGTACCCACGATCTGAAGAAAGCTTGGTTGGTTTCTTGGTCAGGTGTCACAGCGACAACTCTGAGGTTGCACTGTGCCCTAGATGTGGCGCAGTCTATGACGAATTGCTAGCAGGATCATTCGAAAGGGTGTATCTTTATATGGGCCGGGAAACTCAGGGACTTCGTCCTAACTTGTTTGGGTTCGACAACCGAACCCCATCGAGAAGGCCTGACAGCCCACACCCTAGAGCTCGAAAGGTCACATTCAAAGTTCCTGCAGACATACCTAGGGATAAATGGATGCAAGCTGGTGCCAGAACCAACAAATGGCGAAGTTGGGACCAAGGTGGAAGAACTGCAATGGCATATAGGAAGCAATTCCAGACTTCCAATCGAGAGATGTACAGGTTGGAAAACTACAAAGGTAAAAATCCTATGTCTAGATCCAAATGGAGAAGGCATCCGAGGACGAAGAAAGCTCAAAGGGAATTCAAACCAAGGGAGGCTGGAGAGACAAGTAGCAATCAAATCCCAATGCAGGGGGTAAGGACAAGCAAACCTCCAGTAGAGCGTAAATTGTTCGATTCTGAAAATGAGAGAGAAGAGGAGAAGATGCATTCCAGCCTTTGGAAAGAAGATGATAGAATGAAAAATGATTTTGACTCTGATGGGGTATCATCTATAAACCTCAACTGCAATGTTGTGTCTGTACTCCCTCATGAGTTTAATCAAGAAACTGAAGTTGAAGATTGTGAAGAGGCTGACGTCGAAGAGATGGCGAAACACAGACCTGTGTGTTACTATGTGCTGAACAATGGTGTAGTTGAAGAGCATAATGCTTTCTTCGAGAGGCCTGATGAAGGTATGCGAAATCATTTGAAACCACTCTACATAAGGGCTAAGATTGAAAATGTTGGCATTAACAAAGTCCTGGTAGATGGAGGGGCAGCGGTGAACCTAATGCCCCAATACATGCTGAAAAGAATTGGTATGTTTGATACTGATATAAGGCCACATAACATGGTTTTGTCTAACTACGAAGGCAAAATAGGGCAAACCTTGGGAGTTGTCCAAGTGAATTTAACGGTGGGTTCAGTTACCAGGCCAACTATGTTTATGGTCATACCAGCAAAAGCAAATTATAACCTCTTGCTCGGAAGGGAATGGATCCATGGAGTTGCTGCTGTGCCTTCGACAATGCATTAAAGGTTAACCATTTGGAGAGAAGATGGCATAGTAGAGAATATTGAGGGGGATCAGAGTTATTACATGGCTGAAGTTAATCAAGTTAATAAAACTAACTTCAACAGGAATTTGGCAAACATAGGGCCTTGCCATGCTGCGGAAGATATATATACCCCGAACAAGAATGCATTGTATTACTTATCTTTGCACCCAAATGGATTCCAGTGGAATAGGGAAATAATGGACGGCCCAGAAGATACCGCACCAATAGAGCATTATCCAACAGTACGGCCAACAGGCTGGGATAATGACGTTGATGATGTCTGAGTCTTCATTCTTCGAAAAGATTTCGGCTTATATAGTCGAGAACAAAAGAAAGACGGCTCTTGAAGCTGAATTATCAAATATGGTGGTTAATGCAGTTCCAAGAAAGGAAGAATTGACAGATTCGGGGATACACATGATCCCTCAACCCCCTGAAGATTTAGTTCGAGTCGAAGAAAAATCAGGAGAAGTTTCGAGTGAAAGGTTAGACGCAATCTACGACGAAGAACCCTTGGGATTCGAGAAGGACCCAATGGCATCAAACATAAAAATGTTAGCCCAAGATCCACTCGAGGAAGTAAATCTTGGAGACGTGGATCTAAAGAGGATAACATACGTCAGTGCGAAATTAGACCCAGCGTTGAAATCAAAAGTCATCAAATTGTTAAAAAAAAACAAAGACTGTTTCGCTTGGGACTATGACGAGATGCCTGGTTTAGGGAGAGACCTGGTCGAACTAAAGTTACCAATAAAGGAAGGGAAGAAGCCCATAAAGCAGACTCCTAGAAGGTTCGCGCCAGAGATTCATTCAAAGATTAAAGCAGAGGTCGAAAGGCTTCTACGTTGCAAGTTCATCCGAACCACAAGGCATGTTGAATGGATTGCCAATATTGTACCTGTTATAAAAAAGAATGGTTCGTTAAGAGTATGCATAGATTTTCGTGATCTGAATGCAGCGACTCCTAAGGATGAATATCCTATGCCTGTGGCAGAAATGCTAGTAGATTCAGCCGCAGACTTTGAATACCTAAGTATGTTGGATGGGTATTCTGGATATAATCAAATTTTCATTGCAGAAGAAGATGTGTCTAAAACAGCTTTTCGTTGCCCAGGGGCAATAGGCACCTATGAGTGGGTTGTAATGCCTTTCGGTTTAAAGAATGTTGGGGCAACCTATCAAAGAGCAATGAACTCCATATTCCATGATTTTATAGAAACATTCATGCAAGTATACATAGATGACATCGTTGTGAAATCTGTTTCGGATTACGATCATCTTGATCATCTAAGCCAATCATTCAAAAGAATGAGAAAACATGGCTTAAAGATGAATCCCCTCAAATGTGCTTTCTTTGTGCAGGCTGGAGATTTCCTGGGCTTCGTAGTCCATAAAAAGGGAATAGAAATTAACCAGAATAAAACGAAGGCTATTATGGAAACTAAGCCTCCATCCACGAAGAGAGAATTGCAGTCTTTACTGGGGAAGATAAACTTCTTGAGAAGGTTTATATCTAATTTGAGTGGACGCACGCAAGCTTTCTCCCCTCTACTTCGACTCAAGCAAGGAAAGTTAGAATGGCGTGCTGAACATCAAGAAGCTTTTGATAAAATCAAGCAATACTTGATCCATCCACCAATCTTGTCTCCCCCAAATGGGAAGAAACACATGCGCCTGTATATTTCAGCTTCAGATAATACAATAGGCAGTATGTTAGCACAAGAAGATGAAAATGGCATCGAAAGAGCCATTTATTATTTAAGTAGGGTACTCAATGATGCAGAGATTAGGTATAATGCAATAGAAAAACTCTGCCTTTGTTTATATTTCTCTTGTATCAAACTTAAGTATTATATAAAGCCAGTTGATGTTTATGTTTCGTCTCATTGTGATGTTATCAAACATATGCTATCAAAGCCAATATTGCATAGTCGAATTGGCAAATGGGCTTTAGCCCTTACTGAGTACTCACTGATATTCCAACCTCTTAAGGCAATGAAAGGTCAGATTGTATCAGATTTCATTGTTGACCATGCAGTGGTTGAGAACCCTCAACAATATGTAGATTTGAAGCCTTGGAGGCTATACTTCGATGGTTCGACTCATAGAGAAGGAACTGGTGTTGGGATGCTGATAATTTCTCCTGATGGAATTCCAACAAAGCTCAAGTACAAGATTGAAGGTCCCTTATGCTCCAATAATGAAGCTGAATATGAAGCACTGATTGCTGGACTTGAAGCTTTGTTAGAATTGGGGGCAACCAGAGTCGAAATTAAAGGAGACTCCGAATTAGTGATTAAGCAACTGACGAAGGAATATAAATGCATCAAAGAAAACTTGATCATGTACTTTTTTATAGCAAATAGGTTGCTTAAAAAATTCGAATATGTGGAGCTAAGTCACGTCTCAAGGACCAAGAATCAAGAAGCCAATGATCTGGCACAGTTAGCCTCAGGATATAGGGTATCAAAAGAGAAATTAGAGGAACTAATCGAAGTAAGAGGAAGAGGAATGGCTACCAAGGTTTCCCCAAGTGACTTGGAGAATTCACAATTAGGTTTCGCCAGCAAAGAAGAATTTGAAGTATTAAATATAGACTCTGTGGCAGACACAGATTGGAGGAGCCCAATTGTGAACTATCTAAAAGATCCTTCGACAGACACAGATAGAAAGGTGAAGTATAGAGCCTTGTCATATTTCCTGATGGGGAACGAATTGTTCAAGAAAACTCCTGAAGGAGTCTTGTTGAAATGTTTGGGTGAAGCAGAAGCATATTTGGCTCTCTCAAATGTGCACAGTGGAGCGTGTGGTGCACATCAAGCGGGGCACAAAATGAAATGGCTTCTGTTTCGATATGGAATGTATTGGCCTTCTATGTTAAAAGACTGCATAGAATTTGCAAAAGGGTGTCAAGAATGTCAAGAACATGCAGGTATTCAACACGCTCCAGCAAATGAGTTAAGTCCAATAATAAAACCATGGCCTTTCAGAGGTTGGGCACTAGACTTAATTGGAGAGATTCACCCCAAATCCTCTAAGGGTCAAAGATACATACTAGTAGGAATAGACTACTTCACAAAATGGGTCGAAGCGATACCACTGGCGAATGTGGACCAAGAGGCTGTGATTGAGTTTATTCAAAAACACATCATATACAGATTTGGAATCCCAGAAAGTATAACTACAGATCAAGGATCAGTGTTCACTGGGCGAAAGATGCAAGACTTCACCCAAGAGATGGGTTTCAAGTTGCTTACTTCTACACCTTACTATGCTCAGGAAAATGGAAAAGTCGAAGCAGCGAATAAGATAATAATTGGTCTCATAAAGAAACATGTGGGAAAAAAGCCTAAGAGTTGGCACAAAACCCTGGACCAAGCGCTTTGGGCTTGTCGAACATCTCCAAAAGAAGCTACAAACACTACGCCCTTCCAATTGACATTTGGACATGACGCAGTACTCCCAGTTGAGATATATTTGCAGTCAGTTCGGATACAAAGACAGGCAGAAATCCCTCCTAACATGTATTGGGAGTTGATGATGAATGAATTAGTAGATCTGGACGAAGACAGACTTCGAGCATTGGAGATGATAAAAAGACAAAAAGAAAGAGTGTCTAGAGCATACAACAAAAAGGTGAAAGGTAAAACGTTTATCAATAATGACTTAGTTTGGAAAGTTATTTTACCTATAGATCGAAAGAATCAAGCACTTGGTAAATGGTCCCCACACTGGGAGGGACCCTTTTGAATCTTGAAAGTATTTTCGAATAATGCTTACGAGTTAGAAGAGTTAGCAGAAGATCGCAGGATCCTAAGAGTAAACGGGAAGTATCTGAAGAGATACAAACCAAGCATGCATGAAGTAAAGATTACAAAAACGTAGATATTGAGGTATACTACGTAAGCCAAAATGGTTGAACTGACACCAAAATGGCTTTGTGTGTTCAAACAAACATGTATGGCAAATAAAAGAAGAAGACAAAGAAACTTCAAAACATCTTCCATTAATATTAATAGAGAGGAGTACATTCATAACGGGAGGATTGGTTTCCAAAACATTGAAGGTTACAAAAAACAAAAAAAAAGAAACTAAAACAAATAAAAACCTAAACCAAACCACCTCCTAGTTGATCCGTTGGTCTAAGCCTTCTAGGGGCAACAGGGGCAAGCTCTCTGCCTCGAACATGTCCATGGATCCAGAATTGCGCATCCTCCTTACTATTCCCTTTTTGAGGAATATGTAAGACAAGAGCCTTCCATATGGAAGACACGTTACGGCCCCTTGACGAGCAGCAGCCATAGAAACGGCATCGACAAGCCCTTTGAAAATCATTAAGGGGAAGTTGATTTTCTTCCCACGAAGGGCACAGAGGATAAATTCCAAGTCCTCCACCATGATGCTGTTTTGATCATGGTTTCGTGGATGAAAGTTACCCACGAGGAGTTGGTGCCAAACCCTAATGACCTTGGCGCTGAAAGGGTCGTTGTCCATAAGATTCCTCAACAGAAGATGAGTCATCATGTTGAAGCTGTTGTCATCAAAGGTCTCACCAGAGTTGTTACATCTCATCAAGTTAGAGATGGTGGAAGGAGTGATTCTGATGTGGGCATGTCGAACCTCATAAACTATAGTAGTTCTACCTTCCAGATCTATGCATAGAGACGCAAACATCCCGAAATCTGCTAGCATGTTGGGATAAACAGGTCCCTCTAGGATTTCATAATAGAAATCAAGCTCTTGGTTAGCAAAAAGAGCACTGATGCTTATGAAGTTTTCCTCAAGTTCTTCTTCAGAGATTTTGAACTCCTTTTTTATGCAAGCCCTAATGTTATTGTAAGTGAGGGGTTGCGCCATGAGGAGAAGAAAAAAGGTTGAAAAGGTTTTTTTTAAAAACTCTGTGTTTTGAGAAAACGGAAGAAGAGAAACAAAGTCTTGAGCAAAAGTTTGAAGCAAGTGTGAAGGAAGAAGTGTAATGTTAATCCTTTATATAGACCTGGGGCAATAAAGGAACGATTCAATTTTAATGATTGATTAGACTGCGTTTGGTATTCGAAAGAGAAGTTATGGCTTTCGCCGTTTCCCGCCTTGGGAAGTTGAGATGTAATCATGAAAAACTGGTGCACGCACGTCTTAAAGAGACGTTTTGAAGAAAGTGACGTCATCACTTAATGATGGTTACGGCTAAGGGAGTAGAAACGTCAAGTCTAGACTAAAAGGAGTGCGAAGGATAGTCAGGTCACGTGCTTGCATTTATTAAGATTATTGTGACAATAAAATATATTTTGGCAAGATTTGAAGAATTGCTAGAATGTTACTCATGATCATTGAAAAATAGAGTAGAGTGTGTAAATTGGCAAACAAAAGTTGCGCATATATATGTTCCTGGTGGAATTCGATTACAAGACAAAATCAATGCGCATTACAAAAAGGGATTACAAGATTCGAAGCAACTAATTAAAATCCCTAGGAATATTATCTTTTATCTTCGAATACTGAGTTTCCCACGAAGACATCCGAAGATCAAGCAATGCTCGTTGTCTCTTTAATTCTTCAATTTCTAGCACTAGTTTTTGTGCAGCCTCAAAGTATTGGATCCCTGACTGCGCCACTTCAGTTAATTCTTGCTGATTGGTCTGCTGAATTGTTGCTTGATGAGACTCAGCCTCCTTTATCTTCTCTTCGAGCATTTTAATTTCCTGTTTCCAGGATTTGATATTCTTCTCGCATTCGTCATATGCTTCCTGATTCTTCAAACGTTTAAGCTTAAGGGCGTCACCCTTCTTGGTTGCATCAGTAGCAGCTTTCCATGAAGAATTATGAGAAGCCATCTTCGCAGTAAGTTGTTCGTCAACATTTTGCTTTCGAAGAATGTCATACTGAAGTTGTTCGATTAGAGAACTCAGCAGTACAATCACCTCTGAGACTTCTTTTGAGACCAGAAATAGATCTACCTTCTTCAAAAGTTGGTTCAAGCTATGACATTTGGTAGGATTCTTGTTAAGAGCTTCGACAAGGTTGGTTTCGAAGAACTTTTCCTTTATTTGATGAAGAAGATCAGAAGTGTCCTCTTTATCACCAGATTTTGTCTGGACAGCTGGAGAAGTTTCGAGCTCAGAGGGCGAAATGTTATCAATATTCATCATGGCCTTGAGGAAGCTGAGAGGATCAGTCTGTTTGAGTTGCTCCAACTCTGAAGGGGTAGGCTTTGCTGGGGCAGGCGTCGAAGTAGTTTCAGGAGAAACTATGGTCCCAAAGGATGAAGTTTCGTGAGGGCCAGCTGTGGCTAGTTTGGAAGTTTCCTCCATAGCATCTTGTTCAGATACAGTATCCTCACTGCCAGTTGGGTGTTCAGCTGCATTGTTACTACCTGAACATTGGCGATCTGCTCCCATATTTTCGCTTTTGTGGGTAGGAGGAGAATCATCAGTTGAATGGCTTTCTTCAACTGGCATAGTAGGAATAATGGCCGCTAGAGGCTGAGCGTCTTCGACAACTGGCGAAAGCACATGAGATTTGTCTACATTGAGTAATTGGAACACATTATGATGAGAAGATTGCAAGAAATCTGTTTGTCATAAGAAAGAACATGCACTTACCTTGGAGATTATCAAGGTCGATGGTAAGGTTGAAGGCTTTGAGATCAGAAGTGGCTGTGCCAGCATCATCCTACAACCATAAGGTAAAATGTTAACTTAATTGTTTAAGTTAAAATTTATAGAGATGATTATGTCGTGAAATCCAAATACCTTGGTTGGAATGTTATCTGGGCTCGAGTTGTGACTCTCTACAACAAGAACGTTACTACCACCTTTTAAAGGTGATTCTTCGGAAGATACCTTATCAGCCGGTGAAGTAATCTTCGAAGAACCAGACCCCTTTTCTTTGCCTGAAGGAGTGACAGTCTTCAGTCTTTTCTTATGTCCTTGCCTGGTGCGAGGAGGAGATTTGTCTTCATCGTCTGAAACAACTGTTTGAGAATCTTTTCGCTTCGAATGTACCGGAGGTTTCGAAGTCTGAAGAATATGAATTGAGCAAAGTGAGTACTATCCACAGAAATATACCAATTGGAATATAAAATGCGTATATACCGTGGGTTTCTTGCCGGTCGTGGTAGAATCACTCCTACTTGTCTTGTTGCTCTTCGAAACTCCATAATCCTTTTGTACAACGGCTTCTTTGATCTTTCTCTTTCGAGCAACGGCTGTAGTTGAAAATGGAATCAGTATTTCAGCCAAAAGAAAGAAAAGTTAGTCGAAAGTTGTCTAAACCCAAACCTTAAGGTATTGGAGTCAAGACACGAACATGTTCAAGATCTATATGAAGATGTCCTTTGAAAGTATCCAGGGTATGCTTAGTCGGGACCACTCGTTAAGCGCGTTTTTTAGTGCTTTCCTGAAGAATTTTAAAAGCGTTCCCACACACGAACCAGTCTGGGAAAGGAGGGCTTAAAGCCACACCAAAATCAGCACTTGGCAGTGGAGGGAATTTTGGAGGATTAAGTTTGAAAGCCACTTCATAACGCAGTTCTGTTCGAACAGACGAGGGCAGTTTCAACATATCCAGTTTAGCAGAAAACTTTCCGCGTAAAATAACTGCAGCTTCGCGAACGGTCTGACTAAGATCATCAGGCCTGTAGATAGTCTCAAAGAATTTTTGAAAGGCTTGTATTTCTTTAATATGGGTTGAAGTACCTTTGCGAAAGTTTTCCTGCACATCAGCAAAAGCTTCAGTTAGTTCTCGAGTAAGGCTCTCAGCATCAAAGATTTGCATGGTGTAGTAATCTGTCCACCATTGTTGGAAATCTGGAGTAGAATAAAAGGCAGGTTCGAAAGGAATAGGAGAGAGATTGGTAACACCAGTGTATCTGGCGATTTTTCATTCACACTCATCTTCAGCTAGATACAAAGTATGTAAACACATATGGTTCCTTTTCTCATACAGGCATTTGGGTTTTATTTGAACCAATCCAAATTGTCTCGATACCAGATTTGGTTGGTAGCAGAGAAGAACACATTGGCCTTTGGAGGGTCGAAGACGGTGATAGAATAGCCTTGGGGTAAGAAAAGCTTCCCAAATAATCACGGATTCAGTCTGTTGATCTGGGGACATCGCTGGAAACCTTCGAGTGAACCATTCAGGACCCGTTGTCCTTTGTACGAATGGAGCCATTGAAGGGCTAAATTGATAACACTGAGCAAAACATCATGACATATGCTAAAAAGTGTTCACGAAGCTTCCCAGTTTCTTCTTTAGGAGTTAGTAAAGCCAACCTGGTTCCTTCTACAGATCGATTTTTGATGTTTGGATCTTCTTCGTTGACAGTACCTCGAAATGGGAGGTGAGCTTCGAAAGTAGCATCAAGCCACAGTTGCAAAAACCAGAAAGGACCAGCAAAGAGCAGAGATCCTGATTCATAATTCTTAACAAGGTCTGTTGCTTCACCTAGGTTCTCATAGAGAAACCCTAGAATTAACTGGCTTAGGTTTAGTTGTGTTCCAGCATGTAGTTGATTGGCCATACAAAGATACCTCTTTGCTACCTGTATGGACCTAGAACAGAAAATGCACCTCGAGAGCCATAAGGCTAAGAAAGCAATATGCTCTTCGTCTGAGATTACCTCATTGTTTTCATCATGATATTGTTGAATGAACGCAGTATAAGTAACTGTTGCTTCGCTAAAGTTAATGGTATCGGTATCCATGACATTGGGGTCAAAGGTCTCTCCGGTTGGTCGAAGCCCCGTGATAGCAGCTATGTCGAAAAGAGTGGGGGTGACCATTCCACACAGAAGATGGAAAGTGTTATGGGAAGCGTCCCAGAAATGAACTGATGCTACTAACATGGTTTGGTTGTATTCTAAACCTGTTTTGGATAATTGGATTAAGTCATAAATTCCCAGTTGTTTCCAGAAAGAGGCTTTTTGGTTTTCTACTCTTGTTAGCCAGGCATAGTACAGTTCAGGGTCTTTTGCTAAGGGAATTGACCTAAAAACTTTCACAAAATTGGTTACATAGTTTAACCTAATTTTCTCTAGGACTAAAGGGGTTACAGTCGAAGTGTCTTCTGCACCATCAGGATCTGCTAAGATAGGACGACCATCTTCATCTATTTTGTTCTTACTAACTAAAGGCCTAGTTTTATAATAAGCAGGAAAGAATTTATTCAGAGAGGAGTTAGTTTCTCCTGGTAAAGGACCCATGAAGGCATGAGTTTTTCTAGAAAGTTCAAAGGGAATGATTACCTGAGAAGCATAAATGGCGCGCACTTCTGCAGTATTTGGGTTTGGTATGTATTCTTGATCCCCCATCTGTGTAGATTTCTGAAGTTTCAAAGCGGGTTGAAGAATGTTTGAGGAAGACGCCATGAGTAAGTTTGATTTGGGAAATGGGTTTGAATGGAACCAGAGACGTTCTTTTCTGTGGAAAGAATGAGGAAATAGAGGTGAAAGTTATATGAGAGTATGAGTTCAGGTATTTAAAGGTTTAACGGAAACCCTTTCAAATCTTTTGGGTAAAAGCCAAGAGACACGCGGCAGGCGTTGATTTAATCCAACGGCGGTCGAATAGTTATTAGCTTTACTCCTAGTATATAGGAGTAATGATCATGAAGTAAGACCAGAACGTGGGAATGTAAGTTATGAGTAGACATCTTTGAAAAAGACAAGACGTTTTGGAAACAGAGTCATAAATGATTATGACGTCAATCAATAGTCTCGGAACTATAAAACGAAATCTTATTATAACAAAAAACGCCTATTTCTCTTGTTTTTCGAAACAGGCATTTATTGGGGGCAATTTGTTAGCTGAAGATTTCGTTTGAGAAGAATGTCCTTCGAAGATTTGGAATTCAAAGGAAGATGGTTACTAATGATCATCTTTGAAGATAAAAATGGCTACTGATGGCCATGCTTCGAGAATGATGTTTAAGTTGGAACAAAGATAGTTAGCACTGAAGTTAAATTCGAAAAGAATAGTCTTTGGGACTTAGACGTTTTTGCGAAATATGCGAAGTACTGAAGCTTAGCGTGGTTTCGTGGCATTCTCGACTCTGATTATGTTGCCACGCGTCGAAGGGTGATTCAGGCGGGATGATTTGAATTTTGAAATGGTTTATGTAACCGCACGAAGACAGATGGCGTCCCTGGATTTTCTGCGGGCAACGTGGCATTAGATTAGTGTAGGGCCGTTAGGGTCGAAACTAGTATAAATAAAGGTCTTAGTATTAGGATTCTGTGTGTTCATTTTGTACAAATCACTCACATATTACTCAAGTATCAAGTGTTAAGAGAAAGAGTTCGCTGAGAAATGTACGTATGACACCAACACCATTTTAAATACATGTGTATTTTCCTTTATTCAAGTATCTTTCGATATTACTGCGTTTCATTTATTTTCTGTCATTTACATTCCTGCACTCTTTATTTTCATGTCATTTATCTTCGAAGCATTTAACTTTTCTGCACTTTAAGATTCTTGCACCTTTACAGTTTTGTCTTATATTTTGTCTTTAACTCACTTTTCACTGGTGTTATATTTACGTGTATAACAAGGTGATTGCTAATCTTTATTTCTTTGTTCAAGTATTTCTTATTTCGAGACACATCAATCATAGACATAATTCGAACTATCATGAATAACAACCTTTTTGACTATGTCCTAGGATCAATCTAGTCGATCCTGCGAGTAACCAAATCATATTTATTATAGTTTGGAAGACTAGCGGTTGTTTACCGGAAATCACCGTAAACAGTCCTGCTGGACTCTTCTTGGAGTATGATGATGGAAAGTACTATCATCCAATCACCAACTGGAAGCCTCTAGAAGAGAAGCAGTTTGTTGATGAGTTAGAAGAAGAAAATCCTCTGGAAATTGTTGTGTGGAAGCCACATCCATACAAAGTTCTGACTGGAGATTTTCAGATGTTGTTTAACTGGTTCATGGAGAATCCTCTGGAAAAGGCTCCTGAATTGGTTTACCCAGAAGTTGAGTACCCTCCAGAACCTGAAATTCCTGTTTTCAAAGGGCTACCTTCTGAAGAAACTTCTGCTGAAGAATTTCATGTTGAGAAAAATATGGAAGATGTTCAAATGGTTGAAGCTGATGCTGCTCATCCTGTTCTGAAAAACAGTTTTGATGCTTCTTCTGCTGGTCCTTCTGCCTCTATTATGCTGAACACTCTGAAGGAACTCCAACAGAATCAAGCTACCTTGGCAAGTCGTCTGGACAAGCAAGATGACACCAATGCTGAGTTCATAACTTGGATGAAGAACCAAGA
Source organism: Vicia villosa (assembly GCF_029867415.1). Lineage (NCBI taxonomy): Eukaryota > Viridiplantae > Streptophyta > Magnoliopsida > Fabales > Fabaceae > Vicia > Vicia villosa. The sequence goes on from NC_081185.1 coordinate 43,800,352, forward strand.
AGAAACCTCCAAGAAGCAAGCTGAAGACACTTCTGAGATTAAGAACCTTCTAGCCGCCTTAGCCTCCAAGTTTAGCTAGTCGTAGTCTGTCGTGTGTCTTAGTTAGTTTTTCTTTGTTTCTGCATCTGTTTGCTTGCATATGCTTTTGTATCATCTTCTTCTGATTATTATCAATGAAATATCTTTTTCTTTGTTCACTCCGTGTGTCTTTCATCTGAATCTTTTATGCTTTTTGATGTTATGACAAAAAGGGGGAGAAATGTGATAATTGAATTGATTTATAATATCAGTTACTGGGCTTAAGTCTCAACATTCCTAACAATTATATTGCAGGTTTTCTGTCTTTGATAGTTTTTGCAGGAATGTGATATTCTGGACAAGCTCAATATGAGAAGCAAATACATGGGAAAAGCAATTCTAAAGCTCTTAAAGATTTGAAGCAAGCTTAATGCTCTGAAGCTTCAAGATCAGAAGCAAGAATTGCTGTGATCAAACCTAGAAGCTCTAATACAAGAAGTCTCAAGATCTGATAGCTCAGATACATAGAAGACTGAAGATATAAAGCTCTGATACAAGTGATCTCAAAGAGAAATTCAAAGCTCTGAAGCTGTCCAATGGAAGCTCTGAAGAGAAGCTCTGAATGTTCTGAAGTTCTAGTTCAACGTGAAAGTCTCAACTGAAATGGAAAAATACTCAGGGAAGTCTTTTATTTATAAATTCTTCTAGTATTAATTTCAGGGGGAGATTGTTAATCTCAGGGGTAGACATATTCACACACTCTGATTATATGCTTATGCTATATTTGTGTAATTGTCTTTTTTCATCTGATATTCTGGATACAAATTTATATCAATTATATATGTTTTTGTCATCATCAAAAAGGGGGAGATTGTTAGAACAAGAAATGTTCTGATCAATATTCTTAGTTTTGATGATAAAATTAAGTATGAATTTTGTATAAGACAATGTGGTACTCTAATCCTTTACGTTTTCCATTTCAGGAAAAGTATAAAAGAGTATGCACAAATTAGCGTTCAGAAGCACTGACTCAGAAAGTTCTGGATGCCTTCATCAGAACATGGTCTGGCAAGACATCAGAAGATGGTCCTGCAAAATCAGAACATGAACTAAAAAGCATCAAAAGATGGCAGTCAGAAGAACAAGCTCTGAAGCTCTGATGGTATCACGCTCAAAGCTCTTCAAAGTCAGAAGACAGAAGATGCTCTGCACCAGAGCTGGAGACTCTGAAATTCAAATGTCTACTCAACACATTCTGAGTCCAGAAGAAAGTACAAGATGAAAGGCTGTAACGTCAAATCTCTGACTGACAAAAGGAACGTTAGAAGCTACAAAAGGCAAAGTCAGTAAAAGCAACAAAAGCATGGCTCGAGGTAGTTGACAAAAGTGTGAAACATTAAATACAACGTTGTACTATTCACGCAAAGCATTAAATGCTCCCAACGGTCATTTCCTCTCAAGCGCCTACATATAGAAGTTCTGATCAGAAGCAAAATAGAACACTTGCACAAACTTATAGAAACGCTGTCAAAATCAAAAGCAAAAGAACTTCATCTTCAACCTCACACATTTTGTATTATCATAGTGAGTGTAAAGTATTAGAACTTAAGGGAAATATCACAGTTGTGATTACAGCTTTATTAGAAGCAAATCAAACTCTTGTAAACATTTATTTTACATTGATTGTAAAAGATTTCCTAGAGTGATCAAGTTGTGATCTGTAGACTCTAGAAGACTTAGAGGGTATCTAATTGGAAAACCATTGTAATCAGTTGGATTAGTGGATTAAATCCTCAATTGAGGTAAATAACCTTGTTAGGGATGGACTGGAGTAGTTTGGCTAACAACGAACCAGGATAAAAATAATTGTGTTCATGGTTTTTATCTTCCAAATTTTTGAGTTACACTTATTCAATCCCCCCTTTCTAAGTGTTTTTCACTCCTTCATATTGTTGGTGATATGGCAATGTTGTATATCAGCAACACACTCCTCCTTGTCTTCTGTCTTCAAACTCCATTCCCATATATAAATCATCAGCACTATAGTTTGTTTTGTATGAACCAAATATTGATTCAGGTTGTGACTCCTCTAAATAGATATTTTGCATGTGCGCCAACAGGGCGTACATGCTAATCGCTTGTGCATTTGTGATGCGACAGTACAACAATATCTGCGTCATTTTCATCATCACTGAGACCAAATAGATCTTCATATCACACTTCATGTATTTCATCATCGCTGTACTCGTCCACCTCTTCGTTGGGTATAAACGGTTCATTGATTTGTGTTGGCTCTTCATCAGTGGGTTGACTCAAACCGTATTGATGAGAATGTGACTCTTGTGTTTGATTAATGTCGGCACCAACAATGCAAACATATAACTCGAGCGAGTCAAGAGGAGCAAACGAATTGTGACATTCGAACATCACTTTGACTCCATCGTCGTCCTCAATTTGTTTCATGATGTAAAAAATGTTATCGTTATCTCCATTAAATAACGGATGTCGATAAATAATTTCACTTACGGGAAGTTGCAATTTTGATTCAATGCGTTCCTTCAAATGCAAAAAATCGGACCTGCAATGCACTTTGAAACGTTTTGTTTCGGTATTGCTAAATGAGAAACCGTTGGTTAGATCATTAATGATAATACCATTGTAATGCATTGAAAGAATTATGTTTCTCTGAGCCATTTTCTAGAATTTAATTTTTTCTATGTGTGTTTGAATTTGTTTATGATAATTTTGAATAGGTATTTAAACTATGCCAATGAAAGCTGGACACGTTGGGGGTCGTCCAGGTAAAGGACGAATGCATGTTTTGGTCCAACCTTGGGCTGGCCGAACCTGTACGTGGTTTTTCAAGGGTTGGCCGAACCAATGCAGGTGCGTCCAAGGGATGGCCGATCCACAAGGAAGCTTGTTTTTTAATGCATGCATGCATGCATTGTTACATCATGCAGTGTGTTTTCCCATCCATAGACTAGGTAGCATGCAATAGTCACCAAGATAGTTGGATAATAGGGTGCACTCTTCTTTGCATGCACTACACTTGTTAATCCAATGGTCTATTTTTTATAGGATGATTCAAAAAGATTTAGACTACATTCGCATCTATTCGTCGAGGAGCCAAGGGAATTTCTTAAGCCTCACTTGGAACGAGCCAGTTTTGGACGTGTCACCGAAATCAACTTTAAAAGTGTTGATTCCAAGCTCATCGTTACGATGCTTGAAAGATGGAGGCCCGATACACATACATTTCATTTGTCAACTGGAGAATGTACAATAACCCTTGAGGATGTACATATGCTGTCCGGCCTCCGTATAAATGAGAAGGTTGTCCGAGGTGATTCTGAAGGAGGTGATTATGCGTGTATGGATGCTTTAGGCATAGAAACTCTTAGTGGAGATAGAGTGAAGTCATTGATAAGATTGACATGGATCCACGACATGATGCATGACATGCAAAAAATTCCTCAACCAACCGAGGAACAAAAATTATATATTTTATTTATTGCCTGACAAATCTCATAATTTGTTGCATTCATGTTGGTTCCAATTTGTGAAAGATCTTGATAAATATGGCCAATATAGTTGGGGGTCTGCTTGTTTGTGTTACCTCTACAGGGAGATGTGCAAAGCATATCAGAAAGGAGTCAAGAGTATTGGAGGGTGCGTACTCCTTCTCGCCGTGTGGACCTACTATTGCATTCCACAACTTGCTCTAAGGAGTGAAGTTGTTCCATCTTATCCATACGCCGTTAGGTAAATTCTTTATTTCATATATTCATTTTTTCTAAATTAACGCCTATTTCTCATTACACTTTTTAAATATTCCAGATTTGCTCAACGAGGTATGGAATATTTCGCAAATCCTAATGCTTATCTAGCTGGATATCATTTCGTATTGGATCACATGGTCGCTGGAGATGTAAGTTTATTACCGTGCTATATATTAGATCTTTCATCTACATGGATACGACTTTCAAATTTATTTATGTCTTGCAGTTTTTGTGGAGGCCGTACACATATTACCCACGTTGTGCTCGACGAGATGCTCGGGCGTGGAGTGCGACTACGTATATTATCTATTTTTATCTAGTGGAAATGCATCACGCTGACAGAGTTAGGGTTTACTCAAACCGTCCTTATTCTCCCGAGATGTCTTCAAGAACACCACGAAAAAAAGAAGAACGATATAAAGAATGCTGCGTATATCTATTTGAACATCATTGAGAACAACGAATGGAAAGAAAGAAAAAATTGGCAATGATTAGGGATGTGAGTACTACTTTGTAACATACCGGCGGATATATTCAATGGTTTAGAAATATTCCATTTATACATTTGTCGCAAGAATTGTTTCTGGTAGACCCGCGTCATTATGCCTCCTCTTCCTCAACACAACAAACAGCCTCACCTACCACCTTTCAAAAATAATTCCCACAATCGAACCAAACACAATTTCTACCCCAAACATCTTCATTCCCACAACAAACATACCATCACACCCAAACCACACAACAACACATATTTTTTGCCACAGCATCTCAACATCAAAGTCCTTACACCCCAATCCCCCAAACAAACTACTACTACCACCAACAACAATATCAACAACAATATCGACCACCACTACATCACACCCTAATCCCTCAACCCGACTTCAACCACACATTCTCCCAATCTCAATCGCATTCCTCTGCCCCTTCACTTTCTCAACTCCAATATACATTTGACGCTACGAATGCCTACTATCCATACATTCATTCACATATGCCACAAACCTTTGTTTCTTAAAATCAACCACTCCCCAAAGTTCAACTCACTGATGATGAAGTGCTTAATTTACCGCCTCTAAGTGCGGAACAACTGGCTTTCGTAGCGGGCGCCGGTTTGTCGCATCAAGACGATGATCTTTCAAGCGAAGATTCTCCACAAAGGCAACCTCCACCAAACGATGACCAACCGTTAGGCAGGGGTATGCGGGACAAGAGACCCACCTTCTATTACACAGGGGGTCATAAAGTCCAACAAAAGCCAAAACCAAAGAAAAAATAGGCTCTTTTTCCTTGTAAATTGTTTATGTCATGAATAAACAAAATTATTAGTATATTTATTTATTTAATTATTAATTTTTTTTAAAATTTTTTTATTATATTTTAATCATTTAATATACTAAAAAACCATTTATTATAATTAAAAAATCGATTAAAACAACTAATAATTAAAAAATATTAAAAAATGAAAAAAAACATCTAGTACAGGGTCGGCCAACCCCTGGTCGAACCCCAACTGGGAATTTTTTTTACTCCTTTCCGTCCAAGGCTTGGCCGAACCGATAAGGAAAAGGTGGCATAATGGTATTTTAATTTCAATTTGTGGCAAAGTGGTATTATTATTTCACATATGTGGCACTGTGGTAAAAAAATCGATTTTAGGTTATTTCATTAGGTTTTTGTTTTTTCATATGGGTTTGCTTGAGTTATTAGTGTCGAAGACAATCAGATAAGGAAATTTCTTCATCCATCTAAGTAGGTTTTTCCAACACCCTTGAAAAATAAAAAATGTCTTTTGTAAGTGCACTTACAAATTTATCTTGTATGGTGAATTCGTAAGTGTACTAACGAATTAACCTTTTTGGGAGAACTCGTAAATCCACTTACGAATTCACCTTATTTTTGTACGTTTTATTATTTTAAACATGGTTTAACACATTCAGGAAATGTTTCCTAGGTGCACTTACGGATTCATTTTTTTGGGTGAATTCGTAAGTGCACTTACGAAACATTTCCTGAATGTGTTAAACCATGTTTGAAACTACTATGATTTTTCACAATAACTCGGATTATGATTTCGTTTTCAGAAATTCAATTAAAGAGCATTCTATATACAGAAACCATGTAAATATTAATATGCTATAAAAATTGAGAAAAATTGTCAGGAATATCAAATTATATAAATTCTTCCGAAAAATAATGGGATCAAACAAAATAAAATAATAAAATATAAAGGCTACTGTGTATGCCTAATATTGACCCCCTGCACCTTCATCTGCCTGCGGTAATGCTATGCACGCTCTGCCTCAGCGAACATCCTCTCCACCACAGCAACCGCATCGGGTCCGCCCTCATGCACAACGCCGTCATCCAACGCCTCCTGTCCAATCTGCCTAATGCACTGACAGATGGGCACAAGATCAATGGCATGATCATCCTCGGCCTGCTTGTTCTCCAAGAGCTCCTCATGTGCTGGCCTCGACGGACGTCCTTCACCCTCCGTTGTTATGTAAGGGTGCGACACTCTAAAGAACCATGTACCCTTCCACAGAGTGCCACATACGGGATGCCCACATAAATCGATACTCATCTGGCACGAGATGATTCTCCCAATCCTGGAAGACATTATCTAGAGCCCTCCATGTCATGGTGTTGGGAGCAGCCTGGAAAGGAGATCGGGGTATCATCTGCACAAAGCCAAACTGGCGCATACACCACTCGGGCAGATACCTGACCATCATGTTAGCCCCACAAGCTAGCCACCCAGAGTATAATGAGATGGTATCGAATGCAACAACCTCCATGTAGTCCTCAAATGAGGTCCAATTGATGTCGTCATGGTTGGTGCGATCAAGGAACACCTAGTAAGGAAGCACATTATGGTTGCCCCTATTAAGAATAAACCTGGCATCCCTTGGCATGAAGTACTGATAGTCGACATCTATGGTGTAACCATGGATGCGGTGAAAGTATGATATAATCCAGCTTTACATCAACAAAAATATAATGTGTAAGTACAAATAAATTAAAACTAATTAAAATTTATAGTTAAAATAAAAACGTACCGTGAGGAGTGTGCACGAGCCGGTGAGCGCCACCGCCTTTCATCTAGAAGCTTCATTCAGCTTTTGGTAGAGGTAGGTCAGAACAACGACACCCCAATTCCAGTCACGAACTGTAGACAAGTCCGTAAAATATCTCAGGTAGGCCACATCGGTGTAGTGGCCACTCATGTCTACAAAGACGGGCATGCCTACCAGGTACATCAGAAAACACCGGATGACACAACCATGATGAAACTGAACAAAAGTATCTGCCTCCACAGGCTCCCCAACTGCCTGTGCAGTTCTTTTTACAAGAGTTGCTTGACGGAGGTTCTAACACCCCATATTCTACCCAAAATTATAATGCGAGAAATATCACAGTATTTTAAAATTTCAAACAACTTGTGTTTCATTCAACAATGATACATAGCATTCGAATTAACAGTCAACTATCAGCTTATCTCAACTCAAATATCTTGGAAGTATAATAAGTACTTCATATTATTTAACTTGGATTAAACGGTTATAATAACAACTAAAAACATTAATAACATAGAAATAACGATATAAACGACCCCCCGAGTGCTACGTACCAGAGTGACACACCAACAGGACTCGATGAAGCAACAAACTTCCACAACTATACTTCAGTACCAGTCCATTTCCCATGGTAGGGGAAACATCAGCAGCAAGGGTGAGATATCAAACTATATTAATAGGATCATGATAAATTATATATTAGGTAAAGAATATAAATGAATCACCGCTTCACACGACATCAACATAAGGCAACACGAATGACATCAACAATGAATAGTCATAATATCAACATATAAACATATTCAACAAGTCATCATATAAGCATCTTCAGCAAGTCAACATATAAACATCACTATCATCATATAAGCGTCTTCAACGAGTCAATATATATGCATCAATATCATCATATAAGCATCTTCAACAAGTCAACATATAATCGTCAATATCATCATATAAGCATCTTTAACAAGTCAGCATATAAGCAACTCCAACAAGTCAACACATAAGTAACTCCAACAAGTCAACATATAAGCAACTCCAACAAGTCAACATTTAGCATCACGATGCACAAACAGTAACTCCAACTGTAACACCCCGAATTTAATTCAATTGGTTAATTAAAATATTGAAGGATTTAAATATTCGATTTAGTCGAATTTGGATTGTCGGTGTTATTTAAGGGCATATTTGGAATTATTAAATTAAAGTCGGATAGTCGGAAAATAATATTAAGAATAATATTATTTATAAGTCGGAATTATAACATTGATGGAATATTATTAAAGGTGATATAATTGATTATTTGAGTTATATATCTTATTGAGCCTAAATTGATTTGGAGGATATTAAATAAAGAGAAAGTTTGAACACTAAGCCCAATTGGTTTTATATTAGGGTTTTAGAGATTTAAGAGTAGTTTGTCACAATGAGGAAAAGAAGAATAGAAGAGAAAGAGGCAAGTTTTGAAGGAGAAGAACAAGCTTAGAGATTTTCATCCATGGTGTCAAATTGAAGATGCATTTGGAGACCCATTGAGTTACTTCCATTGATAAGGTAAGGGTGGGGTTCTCTTCCTATAATGGGGCTTATGAACAATTGTATGTTGGGGGATTAGGGGTTTAGGTTATTGCAATTGCAGTGTTGATTTGCTTTGGGAAATTGAAAATCTAAGAGATCCTGTCTCTGATATGTTGTCGTTGCTGTTTGTGCTACCACAAATGTTTGATTCATTCTGAAACTGCTATGTTTGTATGAATATGAAACTGTTATGTTTGTGTGTTAAACGTGAGTCTGGTATGTGAGTAATGGATATGAAATGGAAATGTAAGGAAGACAAGAGGAACACTGGTCCATGACGGACAACAAGAGGCTTGGCGGGCGTCTAGCCCTTGAGTGACGGTCGTCACTCTGTTTCAATGTTGTGTGTTCTTTGCTCTTGTTTTGTCCTGTTTCCCATTCAAGAATCAATTTTATACATTTTATTCATTCAAAATTAACATCTATAACCAATAACCAAACATACATGCATGTGCTTATTTTTCGTCGGCAACATAAGCTTTCAAGCATGAAAAATGAATATTTTTTTAATACTAGTTTCTTTTTCATGGCATTACACGTGGCATAACAAAACATTCAACTAAAGTCTATGCAATATATCTATAATGTGTTTTTTCACATGCCTAGCACACATTTGCTTGATTATTTCAAAGATATGTAAAACAGTAGGATAGAACTATTAGGATGCAAAACAGTCCCGTTTGGTCGAAATAGCCGAATTAAGCAGTTTGTTTAGTTGTCCGGAATTTGACGAAAATTTACGTGGTAGCTAAGTTTAATTAGTACATAAACGTGGTGGTGTTCTTTTATCGAAATTGTGATATTAATCGGTCGATTAATTAATGAATGGATTAATGTCCTATAAGCCTATTTAATTGGAATATACTTGAACTTATATTAACTATTCGGTGTACCAGTAAATTATGATATCTTGAGTATTAAATCCAACGAATCGAATAACCGATGAAGAATAGAATTGTATCCGAATTAACCGGTTGAGCCGTGATTTTAGTTACTTGGAAGTATGACCCGAAAACTCATAAAGTTGTGAATATTAAAATTTAACCAGAAATTAGATAACCGGTAGTGACGTAGGATATATCTGATTAATTAGAGATTATTAGGTGAATAATTTTGGTCAGTTGATAGTGGATTAGTGAGTTAATAAATTGACTAATTTATAGAGAATTATAAGACTAATTTGACTTGGCTTAATGTGTTGATTTGTTGTGATGATTTTGTCGGTATATGAAGTTATATGTTTGTGGTGTCACGCCGAAACATGATGATGTTGTGATGATTATGTTAATATGTGATGTTATATGATTTGCGATGATGTGTCGAAACATGACGATGTTTGTGATGATAATTTTGTGACTAAGTGAAGATGAAATATTACGGTGACGTGAATTACCTCGCATAATGGTAATTGATTGTGATATAGGCTTATGCCTCGTGACAATATGTGATTGTGATGAGTATGCTTTGTTGTCTTGTTTTTCGAGTCACATTGCATATGCATACTCTGTGACGGCCTGGATTGGCAAATTAGTGACGAAGGCTTATGCCTTATGCCTCAGATTTGGGAAATTGGTGACGGGGGCTGAAGTTCCGATTGGTACCACATGCATATACACGAGTCATGTCCCATGTGTCTTATGTGATTGTAGTTTGTGATGTTTGTGACTATATCGTGATTGTATTTCGTGACTTGTTAAATGATGGAAGTATGTGAAGATGTGAATTGATGATTTTATGAATAGTATGATGATATCAATATTTGTGAATGCGATTAAGCGAATATGTCTGATGTGACTTATATTTGATGTTTTGTGCCTAGATGTATGACTTATATGCGGTGATGTTTTAGGGAATATAATTGTGTGACTTATATGTGATGTATCATGAATTAGCTTGCAAGGTGAAGGAATGAGTTTTATATGTAATTGATGTGAATATGATTTGTGGTGACTTATTGTGAGATGTAAAGTATGTGAAATTTGTGAATTAGTGAAAGCATGAAGTGTATAGCAACATTAATACTTGCGATGTGATGACTATATATGCCTGGGTCCTAATATACAATTTATCATGCACTCACTTATATGATTTGATATCTCACCCTTTTCTCTTGTTCGTCGTTGCCTTTATATTGGTAACATGCAGGTGTTCGAGTATGAAGATTTAGTTGCTGTTAATCGAGTTGTTTGTCGCTTTGATACGTAGCACTCGGGAGGATGATTTATGATGTTTATGATTGTTGTTGTTTATTGTTTTATCATAGCTGAATAAGATGTTATTGATTCAAAGATTGAGAATTATGACTCCGCTATTTTAATGAAAGAAGTTATTCTGTTTTAAAAAGTATTATGTGCCTGAGTAATTGTCGATTGACTAAGGGTAGTGCTATATATCCGCTAAATGCGATAAAGTGATTTATTTTGAAATGAATATGTGACGCCTCATTCGTTTTTTGATAAATTTTGAAACTCTGATTCTTGCATATATTTTCCGGGTAGAAATGAGGTGTTACATAGTGGTATCAGAGCCTGGTTGGTCTGTCCGGCCAAGTTGTCGAGTCTGTTGAGTTTGTACAACAGTTGAATGCTATCAGTGTTTTATCTTGTAGTACGCGACAGGTGTGTGGAACACTGTTGGTACTTATTTTTTTGTTGCAGGACGTGGTTTGACGATAAGTGGGGGAGAAGCTTTGCTTTTCGAAGACGTTTTGTTGTAAGAGATAGTCTGGTATGCTGTCGATAAGCGACGATGCAAGTGTTGTTGAGAGTTTTGGATGTTACCCGGATTCGAAGGCGACGTGGAGCTAAGAATGAGTTTGGGAGCTACCATAAAGATTATAGATGCTTGACGTCGATGTTTGCAATTTTGGATAACGTCGGAGATTGTATCTTGAGTTTCGAGTATCAGTTGGAAGTACCATTTGAGCCTACTAAGAGGTGAAGTTGTATTCTACCGTATGGAAATGTGTAAGCGTGTTGAATAAGAATGGTTATCACCGCAAAAGTCTGAAGCGAAGTTAAGCATAACTTGTTGATGATTAATATGAGAGGACGAGATGTTCGGTATTAAAGATGATTTAAGTGTTGATGACTCTTAAGGAGGAGTGGAGCAGTAGTGAAGAAAAAGTCAGACTTAAGGATGATTGAAGTCGTATTTTGGATACCAAGGTGGCGGCGAGTATAAAAGAAGATTGTATAGAATTTCTATCGCTAGTTTATCGTGAGAAAGACTTTGGTTGAGACGAGGCGAATTGTGAGATGCGAGTATAGAAGCGATTCTGGAGGTAGAAAGACGTTTGACGCTTATGTGATGCTAAGTGACTATGAAGCGAATTTTGTAACATGATTGGATGTCGGTGCCTCATCGACAAGATATAATGAGTAGGAAGTTGTGGGAATTGTAAAAATCCAAAGTGAATTATTGGATTATGACGTGTTAATGGATTTGAGTGAGAATTTAGAAAGGACGCTATTATGAAGTAACGATAGTTTATACTCCACTATGGTTGTCGAATAGTAATTGACAAATTGGGGAACTGATCACCCTCAATCCATTGTTAATGGTGGACGAAAATCGTGTTGGATGTTATAGATCTGTCTTACTATCTTAATAGTGGGGAAAGAGTATTGATGTTGTATCGCAAAGTTAGTCGTTCACCAGTTTCTGTAACTTGATGAGAGGTGTGGTTGAGTAAGAATTGGACGATTCGAAGTAGTGAGTTTTGTGCAAGTGAATGTCGCAGGGTGAAACATTTGGAAGTAACAAGTGAAGTGACGAGGTGAGGATGAGTATTAAGGAAAGTATACATTGAATTGAGAATTTGTGAACCATACCGTTGACGGAATTTTAACGAGGAAAGTGACTTAAGGAAGAATTATCAGAGTTGCGCAGCAGAAGTATTATGTGGCACTGTTGTTATACGACTTATAAGAAGTGAAGGGCTATATGTCAGAAGTCTGTGAAGTAGAGTTATCTTGATGTTTGGACTGATAGACTGTTGGAATAAGTGCGATGAGCCAGGGTGCTGCATTGCATCGTAGATTAATGCGAATCTTGTAAGGATATTAATGTGAATGTGTCGTTATGGAACCTTTATTGGATTTTTGTGACCGAGTGATTATCAGAATTGTTTCGTTGATTGTGCGAAGTTACTGGAGTATTGGTGGTGTTGTGTTACCTAAAATTGTTGGTAGTAATGGCGAGTAAAGTTGTTAGTACCTTTTGTTAATGATCGGCGTATAGTTGGTAGGTATATGTGCGAGAATGAAGCGACGTTCGTATATTGATATAAAAGGTGTCGAAATAGCAAGAATGTGTGTATCGTTTTATATCTTGTGGAGTCGTTGTTGTACCAAAGAAGTAGTGATTGAAGTTATTACCAAGTGCGATTTGAAGACAAGAGATTTGAAATACGAGGTTATGTTTGGGATGGTGCTGTCGAATAGATTTTTGAGGACGAAAATATTCTAAGTGGGGGAGAGTTGTAACACCCCGAATTTAATTAAATTGGTTAATTAAATTATTGAAGGATTTAAATATTCGATTTAGTCGAATTTGGATTGTCGGTGTTATTTAAGGGCATATTTGGAATTATTAAATTAAAGTCGGATAGTCAGAAAATAATATTAAGGATAATATTATTTATAATTCGAAATTATTACATTGATGGAATATTATTAAAGGTGATATAATTGATTATTTGAGTTATATATCTTATTGGGCCTAAATTGATTTGGAGGATATTAAATAAAGAGAAAGTTTGAACACTAAGCCCAATTGATTTTATATTAGGGTTTTAGAGATTTAAGAGTAGTGTTGTCACAATGAGGAAAAGAATAATAGAAGAGAAAGAGGCAAGTTTTGAAGGAGAAGAACAAGCTTAGAGATTTTCATCCATGGTGTCAAATTGAAGATGCATTTGGAGACTCATTGAGTTGCTTCCATTGATAAGGTAAGGGTTGAGTTCTCTTCCTATAATGGGGCTTATGAACAATTGTATGTTTGGGGATTAGGGGTTTAGGTTATTGCAATTGCAGTGTTGATTTGCTTCCGGAAATTGAAAATCTAAGAGATCCTGTCTCTGATATGTTGTCGTTGCTGTTTGTGCTACCACAAATGTTTGATTCATTCTGAAACTGCTATGTTTGAATGAATATGAAACTGTTATGTTTGTGTGTTAAACGTGAGTCTGGTATGTTAGTAATGGATATGAAATGGAAATGTAAGGAAGACAAGAGGAACACTGGTCCATGACGGACAACAAGAAGCTTGGTGGGCGTCTAGCCCCTGAGTGACGGTCGTCACTCTGTTTCAATGTTGTGTGTTCTTTGCTCTTGTTTTGTCCTGTTTCCCATTCAAGAATCAATTTTACATTTTATTCATTCAAAATTAACTTCTATAACCAATAACCAAACATACATGCATGTGCTTATTTTTCGTCGGCAACATAAGCTTTCAAGCATGAAAAATGAATATTTTTTAATACTAGTTTTTTTTTTCATGCCATTACACGTGACCTAACAAAACATTCAACTAAAGTCTATGCAATATATCTATAATGTGTCTTTTCACATGCCTAGCACACATTTGCTTGATTATTTCAAAGATATGTAAAACAGTAGGATAGAACTATTAGGATGCAAAACATTCCCGTTTGGTCGAAATAGCCTAATTAAGCAGTTTGTTTAGTTGTTCGGAATTTGATGAAAATTTACGTGGTAGCTAAGTTTAATTAGTACATTAACATGGTGGTGTTCTTTTGACGAAATTGTGATATTAATCGGTCGATTAATTAATGAAAGAATTAATGTCCTATAAGCCTATTTAATTGAAATAAATTTGAACTTAGATTAACTATTCGGTTTACCAGTAAATTACGATATCTTTAGTATTAAATCCAACGAATCGAATAACCGATGAAGAATAGAATTGTATCCGAATTAACCGGTTGAGCCGTGATTTTAGTGACTTGGAAGTATGACCCGAAAACTCATAAAGTTGTGAATATTAAGAATTTAACCAGAAATTAGATAACCGGTAGTGACGCAGAATATATCTAATTAATTAGAGATTAATAGGTGAATAATTTTGGTCAGTTGATAGTGGATTAGTGAGTTGATAAATCGAATAATTTATAGAGAATTATAAGACTAATTTGACTTGGCTTAATGTGTCGATTTGTTGTGATGATTTTGTCGGTATATGAAGTTATATGTTTGTGGTGTCATGCCGAAACATGATGATGTTGTGATGATTTTTTTAATATGTGATGTTATATGATTTGCGATGATGTGTCGAAACAAGACGATGTTTGTGATGATTGGTAATACGTGATGTTGTATATATTTGTGATGATAATTTTGTGACTAAGTGAAGAAGAAATATTATGGTGACGTGAATTACCTCGTATAATGGTAATTGATTGTGATATAGGCTTATGCCTCGTGACAATATGTGATTGTGATGAGTATGTTGTGTTGTCTTGTTTGTCGAGTCACATTGCATATGCATACTCTGTGACGACCTGGATTGGCAAATTAGTGAGGAAGGCTTATGTCTTATGCCTCAGATTCGGGCAATTGATGATGGGGGCTGAAGCTCCGATTGGTACCTGTTGCACCCCAAAATTTGCCCACATATTTAATTTCTAACTGGTTTAGGTTTTGCATTCATGTACATACTTCTTAGGTCATCTAAAGCATTATGCATCATTAATCAACAATTTTGCATTGGATCAAGGATTTTGAAAATATGGGGTTCATATATATACCTTGAGGCATGCAATTGGTCTTTATTTCAGGAGTTTGAGTGAAGACGTGGTGAGCCTTCTAGGGTTCATTATCATTAAAGTTCCTCTTCCACCTAAGAGCATATTCTCATTTTCTCAGTGATCATGGGTGATGTTCGTGTCCTTGGTCACTTGGGTTACAATTCATTAATTTTGAACTTTGGTATAAGAGATTGGGAAGATAAGTGGTGGGGACCTTTGCTCTTGATCGAAGTTAATCATGGGAGGTTGACTTGTCAACCATGGCTTATCTTTAAACTTGAGGTTTTCTATCCATTCATTCAAGGTTCAAAAAAATAAAAAAGGGTTGATCATGAGAATTTGAATTTTGGGAAGGAGGGAAAATACATGTCCAATCCCATTACAAAAATCCATACACTTACATCATTCAAAAGTTCCTATAAATCACATTGTACATATCATTCTATCTCAAATTCCATCACAAGCCATTATAAGTTATTCTCGATTTAACAAAAAAAACCATTCTCTAGTTCCATTACAATGTCATTACCAATCCACTATACATATCCAATTGTCCATACTCCACAAATACAATAGTCACATTACAAAAGAAAATTATATGTTCTACTTAAGGTCAGTATACATCTCAAGACTATTTCTTCTTTATCCCATGTTTCTTGTTAACCTCCAAGTCATTCTACAAGCTTCCTTCACCTTTTGGTTCCTTCAAGTCTCATAAAAACCTGTACATTCAAACCAAAACCTCATATCAGTGCACACATACCACATATTCAGTTCAACTTCCAGCTATACATACACTAAACCAAACCCCGCCACAAATACCTACTTCAAGTAAAAAAAAAAAAGGGGACGGAACAAAGCAAGTTCAATTCTGCAAGTTCAAAATAGTTCACATTAAAACCATACAGTTCAACATACATTCATACAACATACCAATCAGCATCATTCAAAAACTCACAATGCATACATTACTAATTGTAACTGTCATATCCCATATTTCCCAAAACAAATCCTTTCACTAACAAGTTTTCAAACCACTGTCCAAACAAACTTTCATACCAAAAACAATTCAATACCTTCAACAAAACCTAACTGTTACATAAAAGAAACCAGTCCCTGCACACACAACCTAACCAGCCATTCATTTCAAAAACCAATAAACAAACTTTCCCTAACCCACATCTACCAAACACTTGCAGCATATTACTAAACATAACTTCTTAACCACATTTTAACAGATTCAGTTTCAATCATTCCATAACTACCTAACAGATTTAACCATAACAGAATATATAACTGTCCTAACAACCCCAACAGAAATCTAACTAATTCCTCTAACTGCCAATAGACTCATAACAACTATAACAGAAAAAAACAGTTTTGTAACAAACTCCTAACATGTATAACTAACTTCCAAACCTAACAGAATCAGCTTATAACTAACCTAACGACCACTAACCAACAGTTACAAAACCTAGCAATCACTAACATATTTTTGAAAGAAGAAGAAGGGGAAGGAGTAACAGAAAAGGGATAACTGAAAAATCAGAATTAAGAACTAACCTTGGAATCCCTATATAACTGAATCACTCTTCACTTTGAGGTTCACGCTCATTTTCCACTCTCCTCCTTCACTCTCTCATAATTCACCTTCTCCTCTCCATTCTCTCATTCTCCTCCATTTTTTCAATCTTCCACACACCATTCATCCACCTTCCACTCTTCATTCTTCTCTCAATCTTCCATCATCTTCTCTGCAACCTCCCACTCTCCACCATAACACACACTTCATCTATTGCACCATCTTCTTCACCTCATAACAAACTCACCACAACCGAACCTTCATTTTCTTCAATCACCACTGAAATTCACAAGAAAACAATCTCACTTCAACGCTCAACACACACAGAAACAACAAGAAATCACTCAGAATTCGTACAAAGAAAAAGCTCAAGAACAGTAGAAGAAGAAGTTCAAAGAAGAATCAAACGCAAAGTTAAAGGATTGAAGACTTACTCAACATATCTTCACGTTTATTTCGTGCTTCGAGCGTAGCAAATTCCTTTCTTCTGGATTTCTTCAATCGACGTTTTCCTCTCGCATCTTAAGTGTGATTTCTGGGGCTTTTACGTTCATATCCCGTAGATTGAGATTGTTGAGTGCCAACGGATTGCCTAAGTGCAGAAGGGATTAGAGATGAGGTTTGATCAGAGGCGACGGGAACGAAGAGAGTGAGTTGGCAAGACAAGGAGAACGAGAGCTTCACCGGAGGGAGTCGTCTGAACGCCGTTGTTTCTGGTGAGGGGGGGCCGCCATCGTTCGTGAGTGAAGGGAAGAGTGTGGGAGTTTTCCTACATTCAATTCTCACAATCAGGTAACCCTAGCCCCTCTTTTAATTTCTTTTTGAATTAATGTGTATTGATTAACATAAGATTAGGTGAATTTGATCGTTAATTAGCATGAAAATAAGAATGTTATTAACTGACTACAAAGTTTGAATGTGATTAGCTATTGATTAGTGGGAATTAACGGTGATAGATTAGAATAATAATGGAATCAAAACCATTAGAAATTGGTGGATCAAGTGAACCTTTGGGCCTTACACTGATTGCTTGTTCATACCCCCATTCTGGCCCAGCTCACACGTTTTGTGTGTGTTTGAATACAAAAAAACTCTGTTTGGGCTCAATCCCTGGGCCTGCAGCGCTCTTGCTTAGGCTACACTCAAATTTCAACATAAACCCCCTGAGCCCATTTTTTCTTTGTTAGAATTTAGAATTCTTGACTTAGTCTTTGACATAGTTTTTTTAGACATTTAAAATCATGATTTTCTCATTAGATTTTTAGGTAATAACAATTGTTAGAATCATAATTTTTGTTTGATTTTTAGGTAATAAAAATGACATAGAAAACAATAAAATTGTTAGTTTTAGGGTTAATAGATTTTTAACATAGTTAAGCTTGAATTAGATTTCCCTTAATACTTAAAAAACTCATAAAAACAGTAGTATTTTTTAGGTTAATTTTGTGTTAGTACTTGAATTGCTTCTTTCATTCTTTTATACCATTTCCATGTTATCTTTTGCATAATTGTTGTGTGATTTTGTTACTTGTTTTTGGCTATATTTTTGGCCTACTTTGTTAATACCATTTTAATGCTCCTTTTAGAATTTAGTCGCCATGTTAACATTAGACTTAGATTAGAATAACAATAACTCTAGGTTTAGAAATTAGGTTAGTCTCCCCCATTCTCATTCTTTTTCTTTTTACAACATTAAAACGCCTAATAAATACTCAAAATAAAATCCCTTTAAAAAATACCAAGAAAATACCAAAAACATTAATAAAAAAGTGAAAATCATTAAAAAGGGAATGGAAGCTTGAATCTCCCTTGCTTTAGGGAATCATTCGAGTGCTTGGATCTCCCTTGCTTTAGGGAACCATTCGGGCGTAAGTTCCCAAATTCTAAAAGACACAAACCAAAGAGTAACTCGAGTTTCCCTTGCCTTAGGGATTTCCTCGAAACACTCAAACTCTCTCTCTTCTCTCCTTTCTTAAGGGCATTGTTATCTCCGCTCTATTGCATCCTAGGCTGTCCCCTTATGCAAGAGCGCGAACGTTAACTCCGCCCAACTAAAAAACACAAAAACAAACAGAAAATCGTGAGCCGAACTACGGTCGCTCTGATTCCTTGAAAGGGATACGTAGGCATTGGGTCGCGGGGCCTAAGCGAGCACACTTGTAAATAATTCCTTCTTTTCCCCGTATTTCTTTTGCATTCATTTACATTTAGGTTTAGACATAGATACACCCTTTAGATAGAAACAAACATAGGTGGATACCATCGAGTACGATGGGCGTGAGGGGTGCTAGCACCTTCCCCTTGCGTAACCGACTCCCGTACCCTATTCTCTAGTCGAAAGACCTTGTTCTTATTATGAGTTAGGTTATCTGGTATTCCTTTCCCTCGATGGGATAAATATATTAGTGGCGACTCTGATCCATTTTTCGCGGTAGCGACAGCTGGCGACTCTGCTGGGGATGTTGATAGACCTGTGCTGGTCCATTCCTAGCGAGTCGATCCTAGCCTTTGTTTGTTTTCTTTTATTGGGTGTTTCTTTGTTTATTATATGTTTGCATCATTTGTATATATATGCTTGCATATCATGTCTATTTCCTGTTTGCATATCATGTTTATTTCCGCTTGCACATCATGCATCTGGACTATATTATGGGTCCCCGTGGGGGCCACATATTTTTCTGCTTTGTTTTGCAGGTGGGGGGTTTGTGTGAGGTAAAAGGCCCACTACCCAGGCCAGTGACACATAGGATTAGCGTGGATGCTCATGTTGACTCCCGTAGCGCTTGCTATGATCGAGCTCGACATGGGGTACCACAACTGGGCGAGGTTCTTTCATGGAACACTGTGTCTGGCACGCTTGTTGCCTCAAACACTTTGTA
Organism: Vicia villosa; assembly: GCF_029867415.1. NCBI lineage: Eukaryota > Viridiplantae > Streptophyta > Magnoliopsida > Fabales > Fabaceae > Vicia > Vicia villosa. Next base: position 43,820,040 of record NC_081185.1, read on the forward strand.
CCCCATGGGAACTGTAAACCCTAGTGACCATTAGGGACCACTTGTCCGTGTCTAGACTACATACCTGTGAGACTGGGGTGGGACAGGAAACCTTGACTCCTACATACCATGGCTCCTTCATATTTGAGGTTGGACCATTATTTGGTCTGTTCTCATGGTGCTTGATATTCTGGTATTCAAAAGGGCGTCGAACCTTTGATCCTGTGACATTTGACTTATACAGAGGTTTTACATCAGTTGTCCAGAGATTGTACAGATGCTGCTAAGATTATATGGACCTTGATCCCATGCCTTTGCATTGCATAACATCATTCCCTCATCCATTTCATTTGTGGGGGATCCTAAAGTCTGATTCTAAAAAAAAAGAGGAAATGAAAAAGTAGAAAAACAGAAAAAGATGGAAAAAAAGATACTATATGCAAAAAAGAAAAGAATAAAAGAGAAACAAAAGTGTGAAAAGGCTTTAGGATCCCTTGGAAATGAAACATGCATTCATAATATCATGCATTTCATAGTTCTCTTAGAAGCTTATGGGGGCCCTTTCTTCTCAGATTTCAACAACAAAATTGACTTCTCACCGTTGTGCTCAAAAGTTAATGATGGAACAACTCCGTGAGGACTTAACTCAGATGAGGACAGAAATGGGGATTAACCTGAATCAGTGTATGGAGGCTATTCAAGCCCTTGCTTTTAGACACGAAGAATTGAGACAGGTTCTTCAGAGACCGGATGCAAATGTTAATCTCAACACAGGAGAAGGTCTTGTGAATCAGAATGTTAGAAATACTGTTGAGATTCCAATTCCTGTTAAGGAGACTTCGGATCATGAGAATAATTCAGAATTTGAAGCCTTCAGGTTCCCGATTAACGAGTTTGACAAAAGGTTCCACCTCTTGGATGAAAGATTGAAAGCCATGGAAGGTCGTGACTCTATTGATTTAGAAGCTGCTGGTTTGTGCCTAGTTCCTGGAATTCAGATTCCTGCTAAGTTTAAAGTCCCCAACTTCGAGAAGTACAAGGGGACCACGTGTCCGATAGCTCATGTCAAGGCATTTTGCAACAAAATGGCTCCTTATGCTGAGAATGACAAGTTGTTAATGCATTTCTTTCAGGATAGCCTTAGTGGCACATCTCTTGAGTGGTATAATCAACTCGAAAGAACCAATGTCCGAACTTGGAAAGAACTAGCAGAAGCTTTTGTCAAGCGTTACAAGCACAATAGCAACATGGCTCCGACCAGAATGCAACTTCAAGCTTTGACTCAGAAAACTGACGAATCATTCAGAGAATATGCCCGAAGATGGAGAGAATTAGTTGCTAAAGTTCAACCTCCACTCTTAGAGAAAGAGCTCATGGATATGTTCAAAGATGTGATGGAAAGTCCGTACTACCAATGTTTGGCTGCATGTAAAGGCTCTGATTTTGCAGAATTGGTACTCGTTGGAGAACGAATGGAGCATGGTATTAAGAATGGTAATGTCCAAGTTTTTGGTACTCCTCCTGAATTCCCTAAGCAAAGGGATGAAGAGACCAATGCAGTTTCTGCTTACAAAGAGGAATCTCCTGATTATTCTCCTAATCATATCTCTTGTCACGAAGCGTTAGAAGGTACTTCTGTTCAGAATGACCCACAAATTTGTGCTGCAACTCTCAATCAGCCTCCCACTCAGTTTGTTCAACGGAAGCTTATCCCATATGATCAATCAGTTCAATTTGTGCCACAAAGGCAGAATTATCAATAGAATCGTCACCCACAAGGTAGACAGAAGCATAGAAGGCCGAAAAGAGTGTATGATCCCATTCCTATGACGCGTGATAAGTTGTTCTCTCACTTGATCAATCTTTCCTTGGTAGAACCAAAGCAGTTGAAGCTTGTTTCTTTCCCGTATCCTAAGGGATTCAACCCTAATGTTAGTTATGGCTACCATGCTGGGGCACTTGGGCATTCGATTGAAGACTGTCATCCATTCAAAGACAGGGTTCAAGACCTGATTGATTATATGGCTATCACTTTCACACCTGAGGGCCAAAATTGAAGTTCTCCTTTGACTCAGTGGATCTTCTGAAGCAATAAGTCCATACGGAGTCAAGTCTCCTCAACAATGGCATTCATTTAGTTCTTTATTGCATTTTCATTTGTAGTCTTTCTTTGTTTGTTTAAGCATTTCTAGCATGTAAAAATTTGTTAATTTTTGAATGAAAATCATAATACATTGTTTATGTTTGTCTTGAAGTAATCCATTCGTTTTCACTCAAAAAAAAAAGAGAAAAAAGTTTTCGGCATTACGATACCAACTTTACTAATATCTTGCTTAGGCAACGAGCGGAGGGAGAATGATGATAAAAAATGCAAAATCCCTAATTGTGCGTTTTTGAATAAAATCCTACTGATGATGTACAGGCATTGTTTCAAATCCCTAAACACCAGAGATATAAGGGAGATAGACCCTCGTTAACCCCTTTGAGCCTTGAAGGAGGAGTTTCTTTTTGATAAAAAAAAACCTTTATCTTAACCCTGGGGCAGGGTAGTGTTCATTTAACTTGATCAAGTGTTCAGAACTCGCAAATGATATGCATCTAAGGATATAGCAATGGTTATCCTCCAAAAGGGTTGAGAAATGTCAAAATTGCAATGGTTATCCTTCACCTATAAGGAGATCAAAAGATGACGATACCACAATGGCAATCCTTCATCAATCATGGAATGAGGCAGTCACAATCACTTCCAACGAATCAAAAACAATGCGAGGTCACACGACTTGTTCAAAAGAAAAGAGAAAAAAAAATGAAAAAAAGAAAGAAAAGAAAAAGTGATGAAAGAAAAATATAGCAATAAAAATAAAAATGATGGTGAAAATAAATCAAGAACAAAGTCGTGTGATAATGAATCAAAAGAATAAAAGGTGAGCGACTGCCGTGTCCGAAAAATCTCATTGATTCCTCAACCATTTCAAAATTCCTTGTGAGGGGTGAGCACTCATGTCGAGTTAATTGAACCTAGGTTTGGAGAACATCATGAAGGGAGTGGGTACCAAATAATTTTGAGCCTAAAAATCCTTTGTTTCTGAAAACCATAAACCCGGCCAAATTACAACCCTTAAAAGTCCTAATTGAAGTAGAGTTTATTTCGAAAACACACTCCGAAGAGATAGTGTTTAGCTGACTCCCAATGAAGCGTAACACATATTTATGTTGGTATCGTATGCTCGCCTTATCTTTCATTCATAAGAGGTGGCCACCTCATTTCATAAAAAAAAAAGAGTTTGTTTAAACTTCAAGATTAGCATAAACTTTGTATTAGAATTGTCATTCTTAGAATTAACATTCTTTTACATAGAAAACAATTGCTTAAACATCAAGGAAGTTTCCATGATGAGAATTAGTGAATAGATGGATCATGTCAAAGTACAAGAGACTTGAGAACTCCGTGGAGTAAGAGGCTCTCATGGATTGATTAGCAAGAGGCACATGGCTTGAAGACTCTGTTGAGCATGAACAATTGATGTTTTCTATGATTGGTTACCTTGGGAGGGAGAGTTTGAAGACTCCATTGAGTATGATAAAGTTGCTTCCATAGTTTGGTTGACTTCAAAGGAAGTGGGTGTGAAGACTCTGGTAAGATGTATGTAATCAGGGGCAATCGATTCGAGGTTTGACCTCTCAAATCCACTTAATCTGGGGCAATCCAGTCGAGGAATCTCTCTCAAAATTCAGTCAACCTGGGGCATAATCTTTTGGCCTGTATTGAAGAAACTGTCATTCACCTGTGAGGTGCGGTTGGCCGTCACATAGTGGAGAAGTATCATAATGCTTTTCCCCAGCAAGTTACTCTCTCCCCAAGCATAGGAGTTTATTTCTCCTGAGAGTTGATTCCATTCTTCAAGCATAGGAGTTTATTTCTCCTAGAAAAGTCTCTCCCCGAGCATAGGAGTTTATTTCTCCTGGGAATTCTTTCTCTCCCCAAATAGGAGTTTATTTCGCCTCGGATTTGTTCCACTCATCCCATAAAGAGTTCCTTATCCGGATTTCTCATCCCAAAATGGTGAATCGAAGGAATCTCCTCATGTCAAAAATCCTCCAAGCAATGGCACATGGTGAGAAGTCGGAAGTCATTCTTCAAGTTAATAATCAGAAGTATATCCTGCAAGTTAAAGTCCAATGTCTATTGGCACCCCCACAGAGTTCTTAACACTAAGGGGATTCTCCCTGATGTTTACCTCTCCCGAGGTTAGAGACGAAGCTCGATCGACAAGTCAACGAAATATTCTCTAAAGGGCCCTCGTTATCTCTGCATATAGTAATCATTGCATTCACATTGCATCTACAAAAATGCGTAGCATTTCCATGTATATGGAGCATTACGCCATGAAAAAGTTCAAACATGCATCAATGCGTAAGCCAAGTTTGTATGTGCTCCAAAGGCACAAAATAGTATATCCCCAGAAGAAGTCTCAATTTCCCTCTCCAGTGTGGATTGGTTACAGAGTCATTCTTCGTCAAGATCATTGTCTCTTTGGTTATTTCCCGTTTGCTGAGCTCAATCGTTTGGATAACCCATACTTTGTGTGTGGCAATTTGAATGATTGTCACTCTTGTAGAATTACACCCCGCCTTTCGGCCTGAGGGAACCATGTAGTTCTTATGTTCATTAAGTAACGATACCTCTTTCAAAGTCCAGTGTTTACTGGCATCATCTAATAGAGTCTGGTCATCACCGGTCTTCTCTTTGTACTTACTTTTTGTGAGTCCCCTTACTGCCTTTTGCATAAGGGATATCTCTTGCTTCTTGCAAGTTTGCCTTGGTTATTTTCCCGTATGCTGCGTGCAGATTAGAGTGCGAATGAGGGTGGGCATTCAACCCATCTCATTTTTCAATCATTTGGGTAATCATACTTGGTGTGTGGCAACTCGAATGAATGCCACTCTTGGAGAGTACACCCCGCCTTTCGGCCTGAGGGATCCATGTAACTTTTATGCTTCGCAAGCATCAACATCTCCGTGAATGTTCAGTGGTTACTGTCATCCGCGTGTCGAGTCTAGTCATTACTAGTCTTGTTTTGGTTATTTTCCCGCATGCCGCGTGCATAATAGAGTGCGAATGAAGGTGGACATTCAACCCATCCCATTTTTCAATCATTTGAAATCCATACTATGTGTGTGGCAATTCGAATGACTGCCACCCTTGAAGGGTTACACCCCGCCTTTGGCCTGAGGGATCCATGTAGTTCTTATGCTTCGCGAGCATCAATGTTTCCTTGCAAACCCAGTGTTTAATAACATCCCCGATAGAGTCTAGCCACCGCTGGTCTTCGGTCAAGTCCAATGATTATTGGCATCCCTTTCAAGTCCCGTGATTATGGGCATCCTTCGGTCAAGTCCAATGATTATTGGCATCCCTTTCAAGTCTCGTGATTATGGGCATCCTTCGGTCAGGTTTAGTATTGATTAGTCCTCCCCGTTCAAGTCCGATGGTTATCGGCATACCCCTTCAGATTTAGTGAGTTTTCCAACCCTCGAGTTGTGAATCCTTTGTTTTGCGACCTCGAGTCGTGAGTTTCTGACCTTTTGTCGTGAAGATTCCAACCGTTGAGTTGTGAGTCCTTTGTTTTCCGACCTCGAGTCGTGAGTGTTCCAACCGTTGAGTTGAGTTCTGAGTTTCCGACCTTCGAGTCGTCAGTTTTCCAACCCTCGTGTTGTCCGACCTTCGAGTCGTCAGTTTTCCAACCCTTGTGTTGCGAATCCTTTGCTTTCCGACCCTCGAGTCATCAATTTTTCAACCCTCGTGTTGTGAATCCTTTGCTTTCTGACCCTCGAGTCGTCAATTTTCCAACCCTTGTGTTGCGAATCCTTTGCTTTTCGACCCTCGAGTCGTCAGTTTTTCAACCCTCGTGTTGTGTATCTTTTGCTTTCCGACCGTAGAGTCGTTAGTTCCCGACTTACGAGTCATAAGTGTCCCGACCTTCGAGTTGTGGACGTTTGTCATACACTCCCCTAAAGGGTCATGGCAAACCAATCTCTTGCACTTGCCTGTTGCAAATAAGCATCACCAATTCTTTCCTTCGAGGAAATCCTACGGGAATATCATACAATTACTTGCTGAAGCTTGTTAAGCGGAGGCGTCCAAAAAAAAAGGAAAAGTGGAATCCACCCGTTACTCTGAGCGCAAATTTTCTGGTACTTTAGTATTTAATCTTCGTCTACCTCGAATGTTCGAAAGGCTAACGCCAATCTCACCTTCAGGTTTAAGACGATTAAATAGGGGCAGCTGTTGCACCCCAAAATTTTCCCACATATTTAATTTCTAACTGGTTTAGGTTTTGCATTCATGTACATACTTCTTAGGTCATCTAAAGTATTATGCATCATTATTCAACAATTTTGCATTGGATCAAGGATTTTGAAAATATGGGGTTCATATATATACCTTGAGGCATGCAATTGGTCTTTATTTCAGGAGTTTGAGTGAAGACGTGGTGAGCCTTCTAGGGTTCATTATCATTAAAGTTCCTCTTCCACCTAAGAGCATATTCTCATTTTCTCAGTGATCATGGGTGATGTTCGTGTCCTTGGTCACTTGGGTTACAATTCATTAATTTTGAACTTTGGTACAAGAGATTGGGAAGATAAGTGGTGGGGACCTTTACTCTTGATCGAAGTTAATCATGGGAGGTTGACTTGTCAACCATGGCTTATCTTTAAACTTGAGGTTTTCTATCCATTCATTCAAGGTTCAAAAAAATAAAAAAGGGTTGATCATGAGAATTTGAATTTTGGGAAGGAGGGAAAATACATGTCCAATCCCATTACAAAAATCCATACACTTACATCATTCAAAAGTTCCTATAAATCACATTGTACATATCATTCTATCTCAAATTCCATCACAAGCCATTACAAGTTATTCTCGATTTAACAAAAAAAACCATTCTCTAGTTCCATTACAATGTCATTACCAATCCACTATACATATCCAATTGTCCATACTCCACAAATACAATAGTCACATTACAAAAGAAAATTATATGTTCTACTTAAGGTCACTATACATCTCAAGACTATTTCTTCTTTATCCCATGTTTCTTGTTAACCTCCAAGTCATTCTACAAGCTTCCTTCACCTTTTGGTTCCTTCAAGTCTCATAAAAACCTGTACATTCAAACCAAAACCTCATATCAGTGCACACATACCACAAATTCAGTTCAACTTCCAGCTATACATACACTAAACCAAACCCCGCCACAAATACCTACTTCAAGTAAAAAAAAAAGGGACGGAACAAAGCAAGTTCAATTCTGCAAGTTCAAAATAGTTCACATTAAAACCATACAGTTCAATATACATTCATACAACATACCGATCAACATCATTCAAAAACTCACAATGCATACATTACTAATTGTAACTGTCATATCCCATCTTTCCCAAAACAAATCCTTTCACTAACAAGTTTTCAAACCACTGTCCAAACAAACTTTCATACCAAAAACAATTCAATACCTTCAACAAAACCTAACTGTTACATAAAAGAAACCAGTCCCTGCACACACAACTTAACCATCCATTCACTTCAAAAACCAATAAACAAACTTTCCCTAACCCACATCTACCAAACACTTGCAGCATATTACTAAACTTAACTTCTTAACCACATTTTAACAGATTCAGTTTCAATCATTCCATAGCTACCTAACAGATTTAACCATAACAGAATATATAATTGTCCTAACAACCCCAACAGAAAACTAACTAATTCCTCTAACTGCCAACAGACTCATAACAACTATAACAGAAAAAAACAGTTTTGTAACAAACTCCTAACATGTATAACTAACTTCCAAACCTAACAGAATCAGCTTATAACTAACCTAACTACCACTAACCAACAGTTACAAAACCTAGCAATCACTAACAGATTTTTGAAAGAAGAAGAAGGGGAAGGAGTGACAGAAAAGGGATAACTGAAAAATCAGAATTAAGAACTAACCTTAGAATCCCTATATAACTGAATCACTCTTCACTGTGAGGTTCACGCTCATTTTCCACTCTCCTCCTTCACTCTCTCATAATTCACCTTCTCCTCTCCATTCTCTCATTCTCCTCCATTTTTTCAATCTTCCACACACCATTCATCCACCTTCCACTCTTCATTCTTCTCTCAATCTTCCATCATCTTCTCTGCAACCTCTCACTCTCCACCATAACACACACTTCATCTATTGCACCATCTTCTTCACCTCATAACAAACTCACCACAACCGAACCTTCATTTTCTTCAATCACCACTGAAATTCACAAGAAAACAATCTCACTTCAACGCTCAACACACACAGAAACAACAAGAAATCACTCAGAATTCGTACAAAGAAAAAGCTCAAGAACAGTAGAAGAAGAAGTTCAAAGAAGAATCAAACGCAAAGTTAAAGGATTGAAGACTTACTCAACATATCTTCACGTTTATTTCGTGCTTCGAGCGTAGCAAATTCCTTTCTTCTGGATTTCTTCAATCGACGTTTTCCTCTCGCATCTTAAGTGTGATTTCTGGGGCTTTTACGTTCATATCCCGTAGATTGAGATTGTTGAGTGCCAACGGATTGCCTAAGTGCAGAAGGGATTAGAGATGAGGTTTGATCAGAGGCGACGGGAACGAAGAGAGTGAGTTGGCAAGACAAGGAGAACGAGAGCTTCACCGGAGGGAGTCGTCTGAACTCCGTTGTTTCTGGTGAGGGGGGGCCGCCATCGTTCGTGAGTGAAGGGAAGAGTGTGGGAGTTTTCCTACGTTCAATTCTCACAATCAGGTAACCCTAGCCCCTCTTTTAATTTCTTTTTGAATTAATGTGTATTGATTAACATAAGATTAGGTGAATTTGATCGTTAATTAGCATGAAAATAAGAATGTTATTAACTGACTACAAAGTTTGAATGTGATTAGCTATTGATTAGTGGGAATTAACGGTGATAGATTAGAATAATAATGGAATCAAAACCATTAGAAATTGGTGGATCAAGTGAACCTTTGGGCCTTACACTGATTGCTTGTTCATACCCCCATTCTGGCCCAGCTCACACGTTTTGTGTGTGTTTGAATACAAAAAAACTCTGTTTGGGCTCAATCCCTGGGCCTGCAGCGCTCTTGCTTAGGCTACACTCAAATTTCAACATAAACCCCCTGAGCCCATTTTTTCTTTGTTAGAATTTAGAATTCTTGACTTAGTCTTTGACATAGTTTTTTTAGACATTTAAAATCATGATTTTCTCATTAGATTTTTAGGTAATAACAATTGTTAGAATAATAATTTTTGTTTGATTTTTAGGTAATAAAAATGACATAGAAAACAATAAAATTGTTAGTTTTAGGGTTAATAGATTTTTAACATAGTTAAGCTTGAATTAGATTTCCCTTAATACTTAAAAAACTCATAAAAATATTAGTATTTTTTAGGTTAATTTTGTGTTAGTACTTGAATTGCTTCTTTCATTCTTTTATACCATTTCCATGTTATCTTTTGCATAATTGTTGTGTGATTTTGTTACTTGTTTTTGGCTATATTTTTGGCCTACTTTGTTAATACCATTTTAATGCTCCTTTTAGAATTTAGTCGCCATGTTAACATTAGACTTAGATTAAAATAACAATAACTCTAGGTTTAGAAATTAGGTTAGTCTCCCCCATTCTCATTCTTTTTCTTTTTACAACATTAAAACGCCTAATAAATACTCAAAATAAAATCCCTTTAAAAAATACCAAGAAAATACCAAAAACATTAATAAAAAAGTGAAAATCATTAAAAAGGGAATGGAAGCTTGAATCTCCCTTGCTTTAGGGAATCATTCGAGTGCTTGGATCTCCCTTGCTTTAGGGAACCATTCGGGCGTAAGTTCCCAAATTCTAAAAGACACAAACCAAAGAGTAACTCGAGTTTCCCTTGCCTTAGGGATTTCCTCGAAACACTCAAACTCTCTCTCTCTCTTCTCTCCTTTCTTAAGGGCATTGTTATCTCCGTTCTATTGCATCCTAGGTTGTCCCCTTATGCAAGAGCGCGAACGTTAACTCCGCCCAACTAAAAAACACAAAAACAAACAGAAAATCGTGAGCCAAACTACAGTCGCTCTGATTCCTTGAAAGGGATACGTAGGCATTGGGTCGCAGGGCCTAAGCGAGCACACTTGTAAATAATTCCTTCTTTTCCCCGTATTTCTTTTGCATTCATTCACATTTAGGTTTAGACATAGATACACCCTTTAGATAGAAACAAACATAGGTGGATACCATCGAGTACGATGGGCGTGAGGGGTGCTAGCACCTTCCCCTTGCGTAACCGACTCCCGTACCCTATTCTCTGGTCGAAAGACCTTGTTCTTATTATGAGTTAGGTTATCTGGTATTCCTTTCCCTCGATGGGATAAATATATTAGTGGCGACTCTGATCCATTTTTCGCGGTAGCGACAGCTGGCGACTCTGATCCATTTTTCGCGGTAGCGACAGCTGGCACGCTTGTTGCCTCAAACACTTTGTACCCCATGGGAACTGTAGACCCTAGTGACCATTAGGGACCACTTGTGCGTGTCTAGACTACATACCTGTGAGACTGGGGTGGAGCTACCAGTTGTCGCTCTGATACGTAACACTCGGGGGGATGATTTATGATGTTTATGATTGTTGTTGTTTATTGATTTATCATAGCTGAATAAGATGTTATTGATTCAAAGATTGAGAAATATGACTCCGCTGTTTTAATGAAAGAAGTTATTCTGTTTTAAAAAGTATTATGTGCCTGAGTACTTGTTGATTGACTAAGGGTAGTGCTATGAATCCGCTATATGCGATAAAGTGATTTGTTTTGAAATGAATATGTGATGCCTCATTCGTTTTTTGAGAAATTTTGAAACTCTGATTCTTGCATATATTTCCGGGTAGAAATGAGGTGTTATACCAACCAACAACAACTGACAACGACTCGAATGCGACTCAACTGTGCATATGCATGTGGTACCATTAGAGTAAAACTCCCAACGCTATCAATTGCCAGTAATTCCGAGGCATAAGGCAAAGCCTCCAACACGGTCACATATCAACATCACACCGTTCAACTTTATGTTATGCTATGCTATGCGGCAACATACAACAAGTACAACTCGACAACGAAACAACGACATAACAACAACAACAACAACAACGGTCACATATCAACATCACACCGTTCAAATTTATCCAAAGGCTCACAACACAACTTAACAACAATAGAACAACGATCACATATCAACATCACACCGTTCAACTTTAGCCAAAGGCTCACAACACAACTTATCAATTCATAGCAATAATTACACAATATCAAAATTGGCTATAATTCACACCATAAGGCTATTCACATAAAAATGCACAATAATAATCATATTGGCAATCACAACATTAATCGCAACAAAAGCATCCAAAGCAAAATCACAATTTTCGGTCAATTTGCAAAATAATCACAATATGGCAATATATCAAGTAAACCAATTCAACCTCCAATTAACCTCTAACTCCATTATACATAATAATTATCAAAACAACATCTTTGGCATAGCAATACATTATTTTCAACATAAATATTCAACCAAAGCACTATTACGGTCAAATTCTCAAAATACCGTAATTTACCGATAAACCGAATAGTTTATCCCGTGGAGATCTACATGGTGCTCATATTTGCAGGGGGGCACCCAGCGTGTCCCACTTGCTTTTTGCTGACGATTGTTTTCTTTTTTGCAGGGCGAACCTAGAAGAAGTCTCTAATCTAATGGAGATTCTGAATATTTATGCTGAGGCGACGGGTCAAGTGATCAATCTTTCTAAGTCCGAAGTGTTTTTCAGTCGTAACTTGAGTGGGCCAGCTCAAGATGATCTAGCCAAAGTGATGGGGGTAAGACGTGTGTTGGGAACAAGTACTTATTTGGGGCTCCCGTCCATGATTGGTAGAAGCAAAAAGGCGGTATTCTCTTTCATTAAGGACCGAATTTGGAGAAGAATCAACTCTTGGACTGGTCGGGCTTTATCTAAAGCGGGGAAAGAGGTTATGATTAAATCAGTCCTTCAGTCGATCCCAGCCTACATTATGAGTGTATACTTGATTCCGAATGGTGTGGTGAATGATATTGAAAAAATGCTTAACTCGTTTTGGTGGGGGGGGGTCGTAATAACAAAGGTATCAGGTGGTTGGCTTGGGAGAGGATGACTATGCTGAAGAGTGAGGGGGGGTATGGGTTTTAGAGATTTCAAGGCTTTCAACATGGCTATGGTTGCAAAACAAGGTTGGAATATTCTGGCAAAACCCAATTCTCTTGTTGCTAGAATCTTCAAAGCAAGGTACTTTCCTCATTCATCTTATTTTGATTCTAAGGTTGGTAACAATCCGAGTTATGTGTGGCGTAGTTTATGGAAAGCAAAGGAGGTGCTAAAGGTGGGGAGTAGGTGGAGCATAGGGGAAGGAAATAATATTAAGGTTATGTATGATCCGTGGCTTCGTGAGAAAGACAATAGGTGGGTTAGAGGTCCACAAGGTCGAGATGCCCATGCATTTTTTGTTAAAGATATTTTACTTCCTGATGTCAAGCAATGGGATGTGGATAAGGTGAGGAGTGTTTTTGATCCTGTAGGGGCTGAATCTATTCTTAAAATACCGTTGGTGGAGGATGTTGTGGAGGATAGGTTGGTTTGGCAAGAGGAGAAGCATGGTGAGTATAGTGTGAAATCGGGGTATAGGATGTGGAGAGAATTGCAGAGGGGTACGAGGTGTCATGGTATGGAGGGTAATTGGAAGAATCTGTGGAATATTTCCGCTCCTTCTAGAGCTAAGCATCTGTTATGGCGGGTTTGTAGGGGATGCCTCCCGACTCGAACCAAGTTGCAACAACATCATGTTCTATGTCCATCTATTTGCCCGTGGTGTGAGTTGGAAGAAGAGGATGAGTGGCACATTTTTTTCGGCTGCGTTTCTACTTTTCAGAGTTGGCAGGCAGCAGGTTTGTCTTCTATAATTGGCTCTCAAATACACTCTTTTCATGATGCTAAGTCAATTATTTTTGACGTCTGTAGTCGGGAGGACCGTAGGACTGCAGGTAGATTTGCGGTCATGCTTGAGGTTCTTTGGAAGAGTAGAAATGATGTCGTTTGGAAAGATAGTCGAGAAGACGCCCTTCGTATCGGTTTACAAGCGTATTATAATTGGTATGATTGGTTCGAAGCTAGAAAGGAACCTTTGGAGTGTGATACTAATAATTTTCCCGCAGTTTGGAGTCCGCCAATGGTTAAGCAGGTAAAATGCAATGTCGATGCGGGTTTCAATAATGTTCGTGGTACTACTAATCGAGGTTGGTGATTTAGGGATCATTTGGGGAGTTTTATTAGAGCAGGTATTTCATGGGATGTAGGTCTGCTTTCGGTCTTTGAAGCTGAAGCCATTGCTTTGAAGGAAGCAATCCAATATGCCATCTCCTCCCAATTTTCTCATGTTGTCTTTGAAAGTGATTGTCAAGTTGTTGTCAATTCTGTAAAAGCTAAACATGTCGGCTCCTCTGAATTTAGTTGTATCATTAGATCTATTCAGAATATGTTATGTTTATTTCCGAACTTTGAGGTAAAGTTCATTAAGCGCCAAGCGAATTTGGTTGCCCATACGTTAGCTAAGGCGGCCAATTCTTGGACTAGGCGTAGGATTTTTAACGTGATACCTCCTTGTATTGAGCTTTGTGTTATGAATGAAATATGTTGAGTTTGATTTTGTCAACAAAAAAAAAAGTATTTTTCCAATCAAATAGACTTATTGAAATTAATTCGTCTATTAATTAAATCAACCAATTAATAATCATACCAAATTAATTTCATTTCGATTATTATTTCCCTTCTAGCATCTCATAATCTACTAATACTACTATTCACAATATATTAATTCATCTCATAATCATGTTCTATTTCCACTTATTAGCCACTCTTCAATTATATAATTATGTCATTACTCATTTAATAGTCACAAGTAATAATCATTTAATAAACAAGCCAATTACTAAAATAATGAAATGGAAAAGGGGGCAAGAGTGGGGAATGGGTGAATAGTAACAGATGTGCCCTTCTCCACAATGGAGACCCCCTTCTCCAAGTCTCTATTCTCTTGAGACTCACGTCTCAGTTCATATGTCACCCATGTCTCCATTTCCCTATTTTATTCATTTCATATTCATTATATATTACTTACTTAAAATACTAAGTGTATATATATATATATACTACCTTATAAATTAATTCTTATAGGATACTACTATAATTAAATATGGAATAATTCATGGTAAACCCCCATGTGCCCCTCGTCACCTTCCATGTGCCCCACATTAATGCTGCCACTCGACACCCCTCCCTCACAATGACGAGCGTCCCCGTGTGTGTGCCGGAAGTCACAAAGTATAAAAGCCTGTCGGACGTCACCAGACACTTGCTGGACGGCCCAAATGCCTTACGGCGTGCAACTATGCATTTATTAAGCCAATTCTATCATTTAATTCATACGCACATATTACATTTATTTCCAATTAAATTCCCAATTCCAACACGCACAACAACATCGAATTGAATTAGTAACAAAACAAAATTAACCCAACACCATGACAATCTATATCCTAAACCCACATAAAATCTATCATGTTCCCATTTAGGTAGAAAAAATCTCCCCTCTTACCTTGGATTGAGTGCAGCTCTAAGGAGAAATCAATGGAAGATTGGAGAAAAATGGTTCTTGAGAGCAACCCATTGGTCTCCTTCTTTTCCTCTTCACAACCCTAGCCCCTCTTTCTTTTTCTTTTTCTTTTTCTCTTTCACGGTTGCTCCACTCTTCTAATTCCAAAATGATAAATGATACTACATATTTACACACAAATGAGCCTAATAGCATTATACCCATTATTACATAGTAACACCACTATTTAAGCCCATATCATTTCTACACTTAATGTTAAAACAATACTTCCACTTAAATTTCATTAAAATAAATTCCAATTATTTTAATATACCGACTTAATAAAATAATTCTGACTTCGACGATAAACATCTCAATAAAAAATAATATTATTCTTAATATTATTCTTTCGACTATCCGACTAAAATCTGACTTTAACTTAATAAATCCAAATACGCCTCTTAAAATAACACCGACAATCCAAATTCGACTAAATCCAATATTTAAATCCTTTAATAATTTAATTAACCAATTTAATTAAATTCGGGGTGTTACAGAGGTGCTTCTCATATAACTCTCCTTTAGGTAGGAGAACCTCACATGCGTCCCGTTTGTAGAGTCGCAGTCCTGAGCAGCCTGGAACAGATTAGCTCCCAAACACTCAACCATCAATTCAATCGCCTCAAGT
Source organism: Vicia villosa (assembly GCF_029867415.1). Classification (NCBI taxonomy): domain Eukaryota; kingdom Viridiplantae; phylum Streptophyta; class Magnoliopsida; order Fabales; family Fabaceae; genus Vicia; species Vicia villosa. The sequence goes on from NC_081185.1 coordinate 43,835,434, forward strand.
CTGGTTATCTTGGCATGGTTGAGTAACCTACCTCTGATAGGTAGTTGGAGCAAGCAGGCAACATCGTCGAGGGTGATCGTCAACTCCCCAAATGGAGAGTGGAAAGATGATGTCTCCTTATGTCATCTCTAAGCAAAAGCACCCTGCATGTCGGTGCTAATGCTACCGTAACCAGTACTGAATAATCCGGCAAGACTGGATGCAATGATAACACTGTGGAACCACTGAGCATTAGGAACATATAGATCAAAGATTTTGCGGGAGTGGTTGACATGTTTCAACGCCTTCCTTTCCTGAAGCATTATAATCAACAAAAATAAATAAAAAAGAACGGGAAGTATACGAAATTAAACGAAAATAAATAAATAATACGAACGGGCAGTATACGAAAATAAATAAATAAGAACGGGCAATAAACGAAAAATAAATAATACGAAATGTAACGATAAAAATTATAATACCTCTCCACCCCATACATAACAGGAAGTATGGTCTTGATAATAAATCAGGAGGGATCTGTCATATGCCCCCTGGATAGCCATCATCATCCGCCTATGCAGGTTCCTCAACATCATCATCGGGTACCTCAACATTTTCGGCGTCCTGGGCATCTTGGGCCTCCTCCACGGCACCTCTACCTTCGGTACCTCCTCCTCATGTGCACCAAAGGAAGAAGCCTCATTGAGATGACTCCTCTGTGACGGTGCGGAAGGTGATGCTGTATCAAGTTGTGCCCTTTGTGTAATGACCGTTTTCTTTTCGTATTTTATTTAATTTTGTGATATGAGATTTACTTAATTGATTATGTGTTTAAGTGATTTTGTGTTAATTATTGAATATTATTAGTAAATAGCATAAGTTAGTAAATGTTATGAGTTATTGGGCCTAAGTCGGTATTAGTAATTGAGAGGTGCTAAATAGAGCCCATTAGTAACTGAGAGTTAGTAAGGGTTTAACAAAAACAAGGGTTTTAGAGAATAGTAGTTAGAAGCTCATTTTTGGGAAATAGAGAAAGAAGAGAAGAGAGAAAAGAAGAGGAGAAACTCAAGGTTGAAGATAGAGTTGGCTTCAATCAGAAACCCAAGGTAAGGGTGGGGTTCTTTCATGCTAAAGAGTTGTATGATGATGTTTAGGGTGGGTTAGATGATGTATGTAGTAACCTTGAATTGAATGTGTAGAACTTTAGGGTTTATGATGAAATTTCATGAAATTGTGGTTGAAAACATGTTTGGATTGATGATTGATAATGAATGATGATTGCTGATGTGATTATATGTGTTTAATTGTTGATTGGGATGAGTTTTGGATGGTGGAAGTGTGGTTGCGCAGTGCTGTGTAGTTCTGTTATTTTTCTGTATAATCACACGCCCGCTAAGCGGATGCTGTTTGTTTTTGAAAAATTAAGTGAGTTCGCTAAGCGGAGCTCAGATTTTGGTTCGCTTCTGTTTTTAGTTGTAAGAAGCGCGCTTCAAGCTGAGTTATTGAAATTTTAGTTTCCATAAGCGCGCTGGAGGGCCGCTAAGCGGACCCTGTTATGCATAACTTGTTCAAACTTTGAAATGATGTATCTTTTGATTCGTAACTCCTTTTTAAGTGCCGTTTGAACCTCCATGAAGCTCTAATCAATGTCTATTTACTGTATATGACTTGAAAACCTTTGGATTTATAAAGCTTTTCTTAACTTGTATGTTGCTAAATTGAGGATATTTTGAGAAGTGAATACCGAATAGGTTGAATACCTTAAGAATGTGTTTGAGATGCAATGAATTACTAAGAAATGTAATGATGTTGATGTTGATTAAGTTGTTCATGTTGATTAAGTTGATCAAGTTGATTAAGTTGTTCAAGTTGACCATGTTGTGCAAGTTGGCTATGTTGTTTATGTTGCTTATGTTGTTTAAGTTGTATTTGTGGGTGTGCATCATTGAGTCGCATCCATGGCATTATTTAAGTTGGCCCAAGTGGCAAATGTTCAAGTTGGCCTAAATGGCAAATTTTTAAGTTAGCCTAAATGCAAATGTTTAAGTTGGGAGTTTACTCCAAATGACACTACATGCATACGCATAACATAAAGTCGCATATTGAGTCACATTTATTTGTTGTGATTGAGATATGAAAGTTATGATGTGTTGATGTTTTAGTTGTGAAATTGATTATGGTGTTGGGATCGACCAAAATGTTGCAATTGTGATGAAATTTATTGTAAGTTATGTAAGTTGAGAAGTGGTGACCTATGCATGATTCTTTCCATGCTTTGAATATTATCATACTTTCCTTTATAATGAATGATATCTCACCCCTTTTGTTTGAATGTTACCCTTTGTTGGTAACGTGCAGGTAACAACGCGATGTAGCTGTTTACCATATAGCTCGAGTCGGTGTGTCTATGCTTTGATACGTAGCACTCGGGGGGTGTTTGCGATACTTGCCTGTATCTTGTGTTATGTTGATTATCTCTTGTTGGATTTTGTTGTTATGCCTTGTTGAGACATGTTGGATTTTGTTGTTATGCCTTGTTGAGACATGTTGGATATGTTGTGCCATGTTGGCAAGGATATATGATTTGAATTCATGGTGTTGTTGAATTCCGCTGCGATATTGTGAACTATTTCTGATTGAATGTTTAATGAAGTACGTTTCCTCCATTATAAGTGTTATGTATCAATATAGATGTGAGCTTGTATGTTAGTTTGCTTAAGTTTGAAAATGTGATGCCTCAAATATGTTGCTTGTTTTAAGATTTTATACTCTGATTTATCCTAATAATTGCGGGGTAGATTTGGGGTGTTACATTAGTGGTATCAGAGCAGGTCGGTCCGTCCGGCCATGTGTCCTGTTGTAGTGTAGCCTCACAATACTTGTATTGTTATTTGTGCTGATTGCTTTTGTATTGTAGTGACGAGTTGAGATGGCTGGGAGGAATGATGCTGCAATTACTGTTGCTTTGGAAGCAATGGCTCAAGCTTTGGAACATCAGCCGAATGTTGGTGAGAATGTTGTTTCTCGCAATTTGGCTACGTTTCAAAGGGAGAATCCACCTGTTTTCAAGGGCACTCATGTTCCTAATGACGCATTGACACGGCTAAAGGAGACTGAGAGAATCTTCTGTGTGATGGATTACACTCCAGATCATAAGGTTCGGTATGGGACTCATATGCTAGCAGTCGAGGCTAATGACTGGTGGCTAGAGACTCGTTAGAGGTTGGAGGTTGTAGGTGAAGAGATCACTTGGGTTGTGTTCTGTAGGGAGTTCTTGGGGAAGTACTTTCCTGAGGACGTTCGTGGCAAGAAGGAAATCGAATTCCTTGAGTTGAGGCAAGGGAATAAATTGGTTGTGGAGTATGCTGCTAAGTTTGGAGAGTTGGCTAAGTTTTACCAACATTATGATGGATTAGATGGTGAAATTTCAAAGTGTATCAAGTTTGAGAATGGATTGTGCCCAGAAATCAAAAAGGCGGTTAGTTACTAGAAGATTCTTGTCTTTGCTGATTTGGTCGATAGTTGTCGGATCTATGAAGAAGACAACAACGCTCATTATGGGGTTATTAATGAGAAGTGGGGCAAGAGTCAACAAGGCCGTGGCAAGCCTTATGATGCTCCAGTTGGCAAGGGTAAGCAGAAAGCCTATGAGGGTAAGAGAACTACTGGGGGAGATGCTCCTGCTGGTATTGTGTGCTTCAAGTGTGGCAAGGTTGGCCATAAGAGCACTGTGTGCAATGTTGAATCAAAGAGGTGTTTTCATTGTGGGAAGTTTGGCCATGCGTTGTCTAAATGCACGCATAAGGAGATAGTATGTTTCAACTGTGGTGAAGAAGGACATATTGGAAGCAAGTGTCAGAAGCCCAAGAAGGAACAAGCTAGTGGAAAGGTGTTTGCCTTGTCGGGAACTCAGACCACTAGTGAGGATGCACTCATCAGAGGTACTTGTTTCATTAATAGCATTCCTTTAATTACTATTATTGATACCGGTGCTACTCATTATTTTATCTCTGCTGATTGTGTTGAAAGATTGGGTCTTGTGTTGTCTGCTATGAACGGAGAGATGGTTGTCGATACTTTGGATAAGGGATCGATGACTACTTCTCTTGTATGTTTAAAGTGTCCCTTGTCGATTTTCGACAGAGACTTTATTGTTAATTTTGTTTGCTTGCCATTGAGAGGTTTGGATGTGATCTTGGGGATGAACTAGTTAGAGCATAACCATGTTCACATTAATTGTTATGATAAGTTAGTGAGGTTTTCTTCTCTTGAAGAGGAAGGTATTGAGTTGTTGTCGGCTAGACAGATGCGTATGTTGATGAAGGAAGAATTGCAAGTGTTTGCTTTGGTTGCATCGATGTCTGTTGAGAATCAAGCTATAATAGAATAGTTAAAGGTGGTGTGTGAATTTCCAAAAGTTTTCCCTGATGAAATTCCTGATGTACCGCCAGAGAGAGAAGTTGAGTTCTCCATTGATCTTGTACCTGGTACTAGACCCGTGTCTATGGCACCGTACAGGATATCCGCATCAGAGTTGTCTGAATTGAAGAAGCAACTGGAAGAATTACTTGAGAAGAAGTTTGTGAGACCTAGTGTGTCACCGTGGGGAGCTCCAGTGTTGTTGATTAAGAAGAAGGATGGAAGTATGAGACTTTGTATTGATTACATGCAATTGAGTAAGGTGACAATCAAGAACAAGTATCCACTTCCAAGAGTTGATAACTTGATGGATCAATTGGTTGGTGCCCGTGTATTTAGCAAGAATGATTTGAGGCCGGGTTACCATCAAATTAAAGTGAAAGATGAGGATATGAAGAAGACGGCTTTCAGGACACGTTATGGACATTATGAGTATTCCGTGACGCCCTTCGGTGTTACTAATGCATCGGGAGTATTTATGGAGTACATGAACCATATTTTTCATGAGTATCTGGATCATTTTGTGGTGGTGTTCATTGATAATATTTTGATTTACTCTAAATCAGAATCAGATCATGCTGAACATTTGAAGTTGGTATTGCAAGTATTGAAAGAGAAGAAGTTGTATGATAAGTTATCCAAGTGTGAATTCTGGTTGAAAGAAGTTGGTTTTCTTGGTCATGTCATTTCTGGTGGTGGCATTGTTGTGGATCCGTGTAAAGTAAATTCCGTGTTGAGATGGGAAACTCCTAAGTCGGCTACCGAGATTAGAAGCTTTTTGGGATTAGCCGATTATTATAGAAGATTTATTGAAGGATTTTCTAAGTTGGCACTTCCGTTGACGAAGTTGACTTGTAAGGGTAAGGTTTTTGTGTGGGATCTTCAATTTGAAGAGAGTTTTGCCGAGTTGAAGAAGAGATTGATGTCGGCTCCGATTTTGATATTGCCTAATTCGAAAGAATCTTTTGTGGTTTATTGTGATGCTTCTATGATGGGTTTAGGAGGTGTGCTTATGCAAAATGATAAAGTTATTTCTTATGCGTCGAGACAGTTGGGAGTTCATGAGAAAAACTATTCTACGCATGATTTAGAACTTGCTGTTGTTGTGTTTGCATTGAAGATTTAGAGGCATTATCTTTATAGTTCTAGATTTGAAGTGTTTAGCGACCATAAGAGCTTGAAGTATTTGTTTGATCAGAAGGGAATATGAGGCAACGAAGGTGGTTAGAGTTGTTGAAAGACTATGACTTTGGTTTGAATTATCATCCAGGAAGAGCTAATGTTGTGGCCGATGCTTTGAGTCGAAAGACGTTGCATATGTCGGCTATGATGGTTAAGGAATTGGAATTGATTGAGCAATTCTGAGATATGAGTTGGGTATGTGAAGTGACACCTAAGAGTGTTAGATTGGGTAAGTTAAAGATTAACAATGATTTTCTGGATAGTATCAGAGAAGCTCAGAGGTTAGATGTGAAGTTGGTAGATTCTATGATTAGAATTGATCAAGTTGAGAATAGTGATTTTAAGTTGGATGCGCATGGTGTGTTGAGATTTCGTAATCGGATTTGCATTCCCAATGATGTGGATTTGAAGAGAGCGATTCTTGAAGAAGGTCATAGAAGCAATTTGAGTATTCATCCAGGAGCTACTAAGATGTACCAAGATTTGAAGAATTTTTTTTGGTGGCCTGGAATGAAGCGTGATATAACTCAATTTGTGTATGCATGTTTGACTTGTCAGAAGTCAAAAGTTTAGCATCAGAAGCCTGTAGGGTTAATGCATCCGTTGGAAGTTCCGGAATGGAAATGGGATAGCATTTCTTTGGATTTTGTGACGCATTTACCGAATACCGTGAGAGGTCATGATTCGATTTGGGTGATTGTTTATAGGCTTACAAAGTCGGCTCATTTTGTACCTATTAACATCACATATCCAGTTTCTAAGTTGGCGGAGATTTATATCCGTGTGATTGTTAAGCTGCACGGTGTTCCTTTGCGTATCGTTTCGAATAGAGATCCGAGGTTCACTTCAGATTTTTGGAAAAGTTTGCAAGAGACATTGGGTTCTAAGTTAAGGTTGAGTTCGGCGTATCATCCTCAAACATATGGTCAGACGGAGAGGACGGTTCAGTCTTTGGAGGATATGTTGAGAGCTTATGTTCTTGAGCAGGGAGGTACGTGGGATACTTATCTTCCGTTGATCGAGTTCACTTACAACAATAGTTACCATTCTAGTATTGGAATGACGCCTTTTAAAGTATTGTATGGTCGGAGATGTAGGAATCCATTGTGTTGGCATGAATCTGGTGAGAGTGTAGTGCCTGTGTAACGCCCCGATAATTTAATTAATTATTTAATTAAATTATTGCGGAATTTAATTATCGAAGGTGTCGAAGTTGGGAATTTTTGGCTTATTACTAAGAAGTATTATTTAAATTAATGGATTGATGAAGTTGTAGAAAATAATATTATTTAATTACATGAGAGTAATTAAGTGGACTTAGTTGGTCGTGTCGGAAAAAGTAAAAGTGGGAGTATGCAAATATTAGGCCCAATAAGATTATTATTATTATTTGGATTAAGTTGAATAAAAAGAAATATTAGGTTTTGGTTGTCAATAAACAAAGGAAAGATTTTGAAGGAAGAAAAATAAGGATTGGGAGGAGAAAAAGAGATCGTGGAAAAGTTGTTGCGAAGAAAAATGACAAAGAGGCAAAGAACAAAGATTCGGCCGATGGAATAGAGAGATCTTCAATCCAAGGTAAGAGTGGGGTTCATGCTCTATAATCAGGTATATGATGAATAGTATGTGGGATTGGGTTGTTGAAATTATTGTCGTCTGTGTTTGTGTTATTGTTGTGATGCGGTAAAATTGATATGGAAAATTGATCCTGTTAATGTTAATTTAATTGGTAAATTTGGTGAGTAATAGGCTATTAAATTAGTAGTATAATTGAGAAATATTTCGGGGATATATGACAGATAATTAAAGGTATTTAACCCTTTTGAAATGGTTTTATTATTACTTGAGTCAGACCATTAACCAATTAAGTTCATAAGAATTGTGAGTAGAGTAAATTAATAGTTGAATATATGTTTGATGAATTAATTATATTATGTTGAAAAATTGTTATTATAATTTGTTGATGAGTGTTATTATAATATTTTTAAAAGTTGTTATTAATAATTGTTGATGAGTTGCAGCTATATTATGTTGAAAAGTTGTTATTATAATTTGTTGATGAGTATTATTATAATATGTTGAAAAGTTGTTATTATAAATTGTTGATGAGTTGCTGCTATATTATGTTGAAAAGTTGTTATTATAATTTGTTGATGAGTGTTATTATAATATTTTGAAAAGTTGTTATTAATAATTGTTGATGAGTTGCATCTATATTATGTTGAAAATGTTATGAAATTAACCAAAACAATATAGAGATGAAGGAGAGATGAAGAAGAGAAAGAGAAGAGAAAATGTAATATTGTATTATATTCTTCTCAAGGGTCCCATTTACATTGCAATATGATCCATATTTATAGTACATGACCAATAACAACCATTAACTCAAGGAATACACAAAGGTTAAGAACTTAAATTATAGGAGTTAAGGAATATAGGAAGATTGGGGAAAATGAACATCCACATCTATTTACTATTATTCATAACACTCCCCCTTGGATGTTCATTGAGGATATGCCTCGTTAAAACCTTACTAGAGAAAACCCAATGGGAAAAATTCTAGTGAAGGAAAAAGAGTACAATATCCTTTAAATGTGAATTGCCTCGTTAAAAACCTTACCAGGAAAACCCAGTGGGACAAAACCATGGTGAAGGGAAAAAGAGTGCAAAACATATGTATTTCTCCCCCTCATGCAGACATTTACATGTGAGACGATATTCTTTGTAGTCGTTGCTTAAAATATCTTCTTCGAAGTGACTTCATGTAGTGGTAATAGTTATGCAGGATTTTATGAAGTTGTTGCCATGATTTGTTTCGTAGATCTCCATGAAATGGTTGTACCATCACATGTAAATAAATAACCTCTTTCTGATCTACCATTGTGAGAATCTGACAAGTAACCTACATCTCTAAGATAATGAAGTATATGGTTGACCGCTTTCCAATTTCTTCGTGTAGATGAATAATTCTATCTTACTTATAGATTGACCGCAAATGATATATCATGATGTGTGTATTTAGCAAGGTGCATTAGTACTCCAATTTCACTAAGATATGGTACTTCAGGACCAAGCAATTTTTATCCTTTTCTCGAGGCCTAAAAAGATCTTTCTCCATATCTAATGATCTAACAACCACATTGGAGTAGGCAACATGTGATATTTGTTCATATAGAATCATTTCAACACTTTTCTATATAGCCTTCTTGATGTACAAATATTCTTTTGTCCACATGCTCAATTTGCAAACCTAGACATATTTTGTCTTTTCTAGGTCCTTCATCTCAAACTCTTTATTTAAGCAATTTATAGCTTTTGGAAGCTGTTCAGGAGTTCCAATAATACTTATGTCATCCACATAGACAACTATTATTGCAAATACTTTTCCACATCATTTTATGAAAATAAAAGGACAAATTGATCATACCACACGCGTCTAGATTGTTTCAATCCATAGAGAAACTTGTTCAATTTGATGGAGTGGTTTTCTCGAGATCCAAAATTACGTGCCTTTGGTATATTGAACCCTTCAGGGAGTTTCACGTAAATGTCACTATTAAGTGAACCATATAAATAAGATGTCATTACATTCATCATGTTCAAATTAAGCCCTTCATGTGTTACAAGGCTAATTAAATATCAAAAATTGATTGAATCCACTACAGGTGAATATGTTTTATCAAAATCAATCTTAGGTATTTGTGAAAATCATTGAGAAATAAATCAAACTTTATATCATTCTTATTTTTCTTTTTCATAAAAACTCGTTTATATCCAATTAGTTTCACACCTTGAGGTGTTCGGACTACAGGTCCAAAAGTGAGTCACTTGTAAAGTGAGTTTAATTCTTCTTCAATTGAATATATTTATTTTGGCCAATTCTCACTTAGTCTATAATCTTTAATAGACTTTGACTCATGATCGTCGTTATCATTGATCACTTTTAGCGCTATATTGTATACAAAGACATTGTCAATATTGACTTTATTTTGTTATCTCAATTTCGGTTCCATTCCATTTCATCCATGACATAATTTATCGAGATCTCTTTATTTCATATTTCAAGTACTTGATTTGTTCTTCTGGAACTGAAAATTAAATTAGGTCAAAGTGCTCTTAGCATTTTCATATCCTCACTTGGGTCATCTTTAGTTTATTTTCTTAGTAGAGGACTTTTAACATTGGAACCGACTTTCATACCACGCTTCAGGCGCAACAATAACTCATTTGCAATATTATTTATCCAATAGGAGAACCCACTTTGAGTGGAGTATTACCAGCTATGAATTTATTTCATAAACTTTGCAAATGAATAATATTTTGAACTTTTGGTTCATATTAATTTGTACGAGGATCAATACAACAATTTATTTTAACTTGTTCATTTGAACTTCTTGTTCATGATTTCAGTTGTTCATTTCCCTCCCCCTAATATTGGGAAAATTAATTTATCAAGTGATAATCAGCCTACTGGGCTGCAATCAAGTATTTGATTATTTGCTCAAATTATATCCTCAAAATTGAGATTCATATTAATTATATTTTTCCAATATTCTTTCATGACTCATCTTAATGTATTATATTGGAGCAATTGGAATATACACAACACATCCAAATGTTCACTAAGATGAGAAATATTAGAATACATTAGGGAGGACTAAGATATAGTATACTGTTGGCTTAATGCGAATAAATATCTTAATATCATACATTGGGCGTTTCAAATATATAATTTAGAATTGATAATCTCATAAGTATCAACCATATAATTAACTTTAGACGGCTAAAGAATGGATCTTCGAGTCCATTTTCTTTTTATGAACATATATTACATGATATTCAATATCAATTTTAATAATATATGTGATACTTATACAGGAATTTCTAAAAAATCCAGAAAACCAGATTTTGTCTAATTAGTTGAGAAAATAGTTTCACAAACTTCTGGTTGTGAGTAGAGACATATGCATGATAGTTTAGTCGATGCAACAATTAATGTCATAAAAACGCAATTTCTCAAATTTTTATTTTCCTTTAGAAACACACAAATATTGACTGGATTGAAGAAACTTCGGGTTCTTCAATACAAATTATCCGCATCATATTATATCCAAAATGACCCAACCGGTTTTACCAACAACACATTTAAGTGTAATTTGTAAACTACTGGTTTACAATGACATGTGCTTAAATTGTACTGATATAAGTGTAGTACAAGCCCGAGGAAAAAGCCGATAGTTTTTCTATTATACATTTTATGTCCAAATTCATTTGTGTAATACAGAGATATTCAATACCTCCCATATAATTCAAAACCAATATAATAGTATCTCATGATTAAACACTTTAATCATACATATGCATATGAACATATTATCATATAATTATCAAAAAATTATCCCTTAAAAAATTAAACATATTTAGTCATACAAAATCATATTACTAAAATTATATCATCATATAATTAATTTGTTTTACTATCCTTCAGGGATGATTGATAAGTTCTTCAGGAACTATATAAATAATTTGTTTTGCTATCCTTCAGGGATGCTTGATAAGTTCTTCAAGAACTATATTAATAATTTATCTTGCTATCCTTCAGGGATGTTTGATAAGTTCTTCAGAAACTATATAAATAATTTGTTATAAACAATGATCTAAAAAATATAATCATCCTTCTAGGATGCATTAAAATTATGTGTGTCATTCTTCTGGAATGACAATCTTTTAATGAGCATATTACAAGTTATAAAATTTTAGATCGATAAATCAAAAAATCTTTATGAAATCCTTTTGGGATATTTTAGTATTCTTCCTGCAATCCTTCTAGGATGTATGGAAATTATAATTGATATTATCCTAATCAAATAACATACAATAGCTTGAAACTAAATCAAACAAAGAAAAACATACCTGAGAGCTTCGTGCTGATAACGTGTTATGAAATTAACCAAAACAATATAGAGATGAAGGAGAGATGAAGAAGAGAAAGAGAAGAGAAAATGTAATATTGTATTATATTCTTCTCAAGGGTCCCATTTACATTGCAATATGATCCATATTTATAGTACATGACCAATAACAACCATTAACTCAAGGAATACACAAAGGTTAAGAACTTAAATTATAGGAGTTAAGGAATATAGGAAGATTGGGGAAAATGAACATCCACATCTATTTACTATTATTCATAACAGAAAAGTTGTTATTATAATTTGTTGATGAGTATTATTATAATATGTTGAAAAGTTTTAATTAAAATTGTTGATGAGTTGCTGCTATATTATGTTGAAAAGTTGTTATTATAATTTGTTGATGAGTGTTATTATAATATGTTGATGAGTTTCTGCTATATTATGTTGAAAAGTTGTTATTATAATTGTTGATGAGTTGCTGTTATAATATGTTGAAAAGTTGTTATTATAATTTGTTGATAAATTGCCGTTATAATATGTTGAAAAGTTGTTATTATAATTTGTTGATGAGTAAGCCGTTAAATATATTTCGGTAAATGATTAGGTTGTTTGTTGTTGATTAATATTGTTGTAATACGTGGCTGTTGATGTATGTTGTTGTTGACATGTTGATATAAGTTATAGGATTTTGGCCAATGTTGAAATGTGATTAGTGCATTTATTTATTGGCACAATGTTGAAGAAGTTGTTGAGTTGTTACTACGTTGTTGATATTGATGTTGAAATTTTTGTGGATTTGAGTTGATGTGTATTTAAGTTTTGTAGATGATTTCCCTTGTTGATGCATTCATAGCATGTCATTATTATGTTGGCCTGAAATTATGGCACCCATGTTGGCCTAAAATTATGGCACCCACGTTGGCCTGGATTGAAAAATTAGCGACAAAGGCTTATGCCTTGATGCCTCTATTAATTGGCAAGATTTTTACGTTTGGAGTTCTACTCCAATGGTACCACATGCATAAGCATTGCATAGAGTCACATGGTTGAATTGTGTTATTTTAATGAGTTGTTGTTATATTTGTTGATATTTTTGAGTTGAAAAATGTTGCCCTAAAATGTTGTGAGGCGTGGTTTTATGTCTTGATGAGTTGCCTTTCCTTGTGTTGTATTTGAATTTATGTGTATATATTTTGGTGAGTTGTTATTATAACATGTTGATGATTATGTGGTTAAATGTGTTGCTCTGAAATGTTAGTGAGGCATGATTTTATATAATTCGATCTAATATATTATTTATCATCAACCTGTTTTATATGGTTTGAGAATCTCACCCCTTCTGTTGTAATGTTGTCCTCTGTTGGTAACGCGTAGGTGAATCAAGAATAAAGTCTTAGTTACTGTTAGTCCAAGTCGGTTCAGTCGCTCTGGTACATAGCACTCGGGGGATACTTAGTTGTTTATGTTGCTCGTTCCTTGTTGACTTGTTTATGATAATTAAAGATTGAAATTAATAAGTACAATGCTGTTTAAGTTGTTGTTATTAAACGAAGATCAATATGTTGTATATGGTGAATATCTTGAGTTTCGCTGCTTAATTAATATAATTTGTTATGTGATCCTCCAAAATAAAGTGTTATGTATCTGATTGTTGTCGTGTTATGTTGAAATGTGACATCTCATGTTTGTTGGAAAAATTTTGAAACTCTGATTTTATTATAAATGCCTGGTAGAAAATGGGGTGTTACAACTTGGATCTGAGATAGTTCGAGAGACTACCGAGAAGGTTAAGTTGATTTGTGAGAAGATGAAGACTTCTCAGAGTAGGCAGAAGAGTTACCATGACAAGAGAAGGAAAGATTTGGAATTTCAGGCTGGTGATCATGTATTTTTGAGAGTCACGCCGGTGACTGGTGTGGGGAGAGCGTTGGAGTCTAAGAAGCTCACTCATCGTTTTATTGGACCGTATCAGATTTTGGAGAAGGTTGGGAATGTGGCTTATAGAGTGGCGTTAATGTCATACCCCAAATTTGTCCTACCCTTTATTTCTAACTGGCTTATACTTTCCATTTTATCTGCATACCTTCATTAGGGCATTTGCATGACCTCGCCATTCATCAAATAAACCTTTAAAGCATGGGATCAAGGGTCGCATAGCAAATTGGGGTCTCACATGAGTCTTAGAACAAAGACTTATTTATCCTTTCATCAAGAGCGAAATGATGTCTGGTATATGACTAAGGGATTAGGTCTCTTAGGCCTGGATGCTTGGGTCTACCGGTGGATTGCAAGATTTTGTTATGATCACTACATGGGCCATCTCAACATATTATGATTTCATCGGGGTCTTATCATGTAATCCGAGATTGGTTTGCTTGGCTGCTTATGCTATAAATCATATGCTTTGAATTTTGTACAAGAGTTTGAGGTGAGACAAAGCGTCTTGAGAATCATTTCAAATTGGAAGGCAATAATTCAAGCTTTGATTTTTTAGTCAAAGTGAAACTTAGACAGTTGAGTTTTGACTAAAATTCCATGACATGGTTTTCGGTTATTTCTCATCATGCCTTCTAGTTCATTCAATCAAGATGCAAATTTGGAAATGGTGGGAAAAGGGCCTCACTTGGAATAAGTCATTACAAGCCAAAGATCCAAAACCACTCAATTCCAATTCATGTTTCCATTCCAATATTCATCACAAAAATCCAATACACAAATGCCATCAACAAATTTCATTATATTTTCAAGACCTGATTCAATTACATCACATAGTGAAAACCATCAAATGCCGTTTTATTTCTCATTACAAAACCAACTGCATTGTACTTCCACACATTTGACACTACACTACATTACAAAATCCATATATTACAATTACATAGAAAATTACAACAACAAAAGTACAGTTGACACTGACTAGAACTTTGACCCTTGACTCATGTTTCACTAAAACTCTTCAATTGTACTTATGTCATTAGCCGTTCCGTCCATCTTCCAGCTGTTGACCTCGTGTTGCTTTGATATGTTAAGATCCATGTCCCTTAAACACCATACAATGCATCACCTGTACTACATCCCCATACCGGTCACATGAATCACAATTCAGAACAGAATTCAAGCATCCACCTCATATATTGGTCACCTGCAGATACAATTCTTTCATACAAATTGAAGGCTTCCAAAATATACACATACAGTCTTGGCATATCTGAATTACTTTTGTTCAAAAAAAAAACAGTTCCATTAACTGCCAGCCTTCCCATACATAAAAAACTGACCCTGCAAGCAATAAGAAAATGCTGGCTCGACGAACCGAATAAAACAACCAAAAATCAGTCCCTGCAGAAAACAAAACTCACAGTTCAGCTTAACAAATCTCATAGTCCAAACCAGATTTCCATCAAAAACAAATCAGAAAAACCTTATACACAAATCCAAACCTGCACACATACAGTCAGCTCCATACCACAACTAATTTCCTAGCCAATTCTAAAAGCCAGCAACTTCTAACAGAAAACCAACCAACTATAACCAACTAGTAACAAAAAAAACAGAATCTAACTCACCCATCCATACCCATATAACTAACTCCCAAAACCTCTCAATCAAAACCCTCCAATCTCCTATCTAACGAACTCCATCTAACTGTTTTTAACTAACAGTAACTAATTCACCTGCTGTAACAAACTGCTAACCATTAACTGAATCCTTACTAACTACTAACAGAAAAAAAACAGAAGTTCTGATAACCAAAGAACTCAACCAATTCCAGCTCAGCATGCCATTCAACTAACTGTCATAAACCTCCTAATGGAATCAGTAACTAACTTTCAAGTTTCAATTCACAACTCTCAAAAACAGAATGTAACCACCTTATAACAAACTTTCACAGATCTAATCTCTCAATCCTCACCCTCCCATTCATAACAGATTCCTCAATCCAATGGTTCTGATTCTCCTCCCTCTAACTGCTTACTCATCTTCATTCACTAACCTATATAACAGGACCTTCATCTTCATTCATCACAATACACTCATTTTCACCATCTTCATCTCTTGAACCTTCTTCTCCCTCCACCATCTCTCACTCTCTTCATCTTCTCCATAATCTTCACCATCATCACCATTCTCCATCTACACTCATTCTCCACCATTACAATCCATAACCTTCATCCTTCAATCATCACATAAACAGCAACAGAAAACCAGAGAAATCAAGAAGAAGGAGAAGAAGAAATGTGAATCGGATAAGGGAAATAAAGTATCGAAGTTAACACTTACTTCAATTTCTCATCACTGAATCATCATCAACAACCTGCAGTTCGTTCTCCATCGTCAAAAATCTTCAACGCACATCAATCATTATCACTTCGAAACTGCAACTTCAAGCCTACTCTTCGTTTCTTCAATCTGTAACAAGTTCATTCAATTTGCATCATCACTGCTAGAGTTCAGAATATCGCAGATAACGGAAGAATCGAAGAGAATCAAAAACGAAAAAAGGAGAAAACGTAACGGAAAGAGAGAGCATAACAGAAAAATTCACCTCTCAGAGCCTTCATCTCCAATCGATCTTCGTCACAACATCAATCCAAAAACTCTCAGCTCTTCATCATCATCGATATTCATCATCTCTGCTCCAAACAAGTTCGTGAAACTCTGTCAACGTATCTTCATCGCTTCGACCTCCTTCAATTTCACAACCTCATGAACTTCATTCATCAATGTTCATCATTCATTCTGTTCATCTTCCTCAACTAACTTCGAGAACGAGCGAGGCGATGAGATCGAAGGAGATGTGCGAGTGGAGATCATGAAACTTGAATCGCGGTGCGAGTTTGAGGTCGAGACGGAAGAGATTGTAGTGAAGATCATGAGGATCAAGAGAGATCGAAGCGGAGAGATAGCACGATCGAGAATCGAGGCAGAGAGTGATTTGAGCGGGGGAACGAAAAAGAAAGGACCGCGGCCGGAATTTCGACCGATGAAGGACGTTGCCGCCGCGGACATGTGAGCCCTGAGGGAGAAGAAGTTCCTCGAAGAACTCCAAGAGTCACATGTAAGAAAACCCTAATTCCCTCTCTCTTTTAATTAATTAATTTTTTCTTTTTTAATAAAATTGAACCAAATAAAAATCTGAAATCAAAATCTGTGAACTGGATTGTTAACATTGGGCCAAGCTTCCGATTCTCACCCCCATGAGGCCCATACACACCATTTTTGATGTGCTGAAGAAACATGAACAAAAAACAAGCTCTGTTGGGCTTTGCCTTGTGGGCCTAGCGCCCCTGCTACCATTCACAATTCTATTTTCAATTTACACCCTCCTGGTCCCTTTTTTCACTTGATATAAATTTAGATTTCTACTTAGAATTTTTCCACTATTTTTAGGCAATAAAAACTCTATTTTTCCTACTAATTTTTAGACCGTTAATACATTTTTTAAAAACACATATAATCACACAATAAAAATATTAGTTTTAGGCCAATTGTTTTAGTCTTTTTACTTAATTTGTAATCCAATTTCTCCCATAAAAATCAATATAAAAATAATAGTACTTTTAATTCACTTTTACTATATTTTCTACTTGTTCTTTTTCATGCTCTTGTGCTATTTTCATATACTCCACTTTTTGCTTTATTTTCCATGTGTCTTTTATTCCTAACCTTAGGTAGAAACCATGATAACATTAGGTAGAAATTCCCTTCATACTTAGGCTAGTTTCTTTTTCTTTTACAACATAAAACATCTAATAAATGCTTGATTAAAATCCCATAAAAAATACAAAGAAAATACTTAAAACACTAATAATCAAAGTGAAAATTCTTAAAAAGGGAATGGAAGCTTGAACATCCCTTGCTTAAGGGAATGTTCGAGTGCTTGGATCTCCCTTGCTTAAGGGTACCATTCAGGCGTAAGTTCCCAACTTCTAAAAAACACAAACCAAAGAGTAACTCGAGTTTCCCTTGCTTAAGGGATTTCCTCGAAACACTCAAAGTCTCTCTCATCTCTCCTTTCTTAAGGGCATTGTTATCTCCGCTCTATTGCATCCTAGGTCGATCCCTTATGCAAGAGCGCGAGCGTTAACTCCGCCCAACTAAAAAACACAAAAACAAACAAAACTATGGAGCCGAACTACGGCGCTCTGATTCCTGAAAAGGATACGTAGGCATCAAGTCGCGGGGCTTGAACGAGCACACTTGTAAATAATTCCTTCTTTTCCCCGTATTTCTTTTTGCATTCATTCGCATGTAGACATAGATATAGTACACACCCTTTAGATAGAAACAAACATAGGTGGATACCATCGAGTACGATGGGCGCGAGGGGTGCTAATACCTTCCCCTTGCGTAACCGACTCCCGTACCTTGATTCTCTGGTCGCAAGACCCTGTTCCTTCCTTTGTTAGGTTTTCTGATATTCCTTTCCCTTATGGGATAAATATATTGGTGGCGACTCTGTTCATTTTTCGCGAGCGTGCGACAGTTGGCGACTCTGCTGGGGAAACCTTAGCGAGTCGATCCTAACCTTTGTTTGTTTTATTTTATTGGGTGTTTATTTGTTTTTTTATGTCTATATCTTGTATATATGTTTGCATGTTTATTTTCTGCTTGCATATCATGTTTATTTCTGCTTGCACATCATGCATCTGGACTATATTATGGGTCCCCTTGGGGGCCACATATTTTTCTGCTTTGTTTTGCAGGTGGGGGGTTTGTGTGAGGTAAAAGGCCCACTACCCAGGCCAGTGACACATAGGATTAGCGTGGATGCTCATGTTGACTCCCGTAGCGCTTGCTATGATCGAGCTTGACATGGGGTACCACAACTAGGCGAGGTTCTTTCATGGAACACTGTGTCTGGCACGCTTGTTGCCTCAAACACTTTGTACCCCGTGGGAACTGTAGACCCTAGTGACCATTAGGGACCACTTGTCCGTGTCTAGACTACATACCCGTGAGATTGGGGTGGGATAGGAAACCTTGACCCCTACATACCTTTGGCTCTTCATATTTGAGGTCAGACCTTTATTTGGTCTGTTCTCATGGTGCTTGATATGCTGGTGTTCCAAAAAGGCGTCGAACCTTTGATCCTGTGACATTTGACCTATGCAGAGGTTTCACATCAGTTATTCAGAGGATTGTGCGGTGGTTACTAAGATTATATAGACCTTGATCCCATGCTTTTGCATTGCATAACATCATTGTTTTACCCACTTCACTTATGGGGGATCCTAAAGTCTATTTCCAAAAAAAAAAAGAAGAAAAAAATAGAAAAAAGAAAAATAGACTCTATACAAAATAAAGCTTTGATTTCAAAAAGAGAAACAAAAAGTGTGTGGAAATACTTTAGGATCCCTTGGAAATGAAACACATTGCATTCATACTATCATGCATTCCATGGTTCCCTATCAGAAGTTTACGGGGCTCTTTTTACTCAAGTTCTGACTTTAGCAACAAAGTCGACTTCTTACCGCCATATGACTGAAAGCTGACATTAGAACAACTCTGTGGGGTTTGGATTGAGATGAGAACAAAATGGGGATTAACATGAATCAATCTATGGAGGCTCTTCAAGTTTTTCTTTTAGACACGAAGAGTTAAGACAAGTTCCTCAGAGGCCAAATGCAAATGTTAATCTCACCCCATGAGAAGGTCTTATGTATCAGAATGTTTGAAATAATGTATAGATTCCTATTCTTGGTAAAGAGAATTCACATCATTGAAGTCTGCAAGTTTCCAATTATTGAAATTGACAAAAGGTTTCACCTCTTGGACGAAAGTTTGGAAGCCATAAAAAAAGTTCGTGACTCCGCTGATTTAGATATTGATGGTTTGTGCCTGATGTCAAAAGGAAAACTGCAAGGGTCATTTACTCACTCCAGATGGTTTGGATATTGAAGCTAAGTTGGTAATCATCTCTTGTAAATGTGTGGAAATTGCTTGGGGCTCCCGATCGAGGGATAAGCAAGACGTATTCTTATCTTGAGCATTGCATCATTTGCATTGCTCGAAACCCTTAAAGCATTACAAATTCCTGGGTGACTTCGTTAGAATCTTCTTCCATGTGGTAATCAAGAGTGTTCTTCACAACGCTTCTCATTCTCAAGGTTCTACTTCATATATCAGTTGCCTTTTCTCAGGATCTCCTTCTCAGTGGCCTTGCTTAACAGAGACAAGAAGAATATGAGAAACAAATTGATGTGATTCTATTGCCTTGTGCTCATTCGTTTCCTTGTTTGTTGGAATCACAATTGGTTAAGATTCTAATGTTGAGTCTTCTTCACCACAAGTAGCTCTCTTGAGTTGATGATCATACAAGATTCTTTCCATTTAGGATGACGATTACTACTCTAGCAACTATACTTGGGGCTCCCGCACGAGGGATAAGCAAGACGTACTCTTATCTTGAGCATTGCATCACTCGCATTGCTCGAATCCCTAAAAGCAAGGCGAAAGTTTATGACTCATGGGTGACTTCGTTGGAGTTCTCTTTTGGAGTAATCTGAAGTGTTTGGAAAGAACTGCAAAAAGTATTCAAGATCAATAAGTCCAGACGGAGTCAAGTCTCCTCAACAATGGCATTCATTTAGTTTCTTTATTGCATTCTCATTTGT
This sequence comes from Vicia villosa, assembly GCF_029867415.1. Taxonomy (NCBI): domain Eukaryota; kingdom Viridiplantae; phylum Streptophyta; class Magnoliopsida; order Fabales; family Fabaceae; genus Vicia; species Vicia villosa. The sequence goes on from NC_081185.1 coordinate 43,855,547, forward strand.
AACATTTCATTGTTTGTTTAAGCATTGCTAGCATGTAAAAACTTGTTAATTTCTGAATGAAAATAAAATACATTGTTTATGTTTGTCTTGAAGAAACCCATTCGTTTTCACTCATAAAATGTTTTTGGCATTACGATACCAACTTTACTAATCGCTTGCTTAGGCAAAGAGCGGAGGGAGAATGATGAAAGATAAAAAATGCAAAATCTCTAATCGTGTGTTTTTGAATAAAAACCCTACTGAGGATGTACAGGCATTGTTTCAAATCCCCAAACACCGGAGATATAAGGGAGTGCAACCCTCGATAACCCCTTTGAGCCTTGAAGTAGGAGTTTCTTTTCTAATCATAAAAAACCCTTATTTTAACCTTGGGGAAGGGTAGTGTTCATTTAACTTAATCGAGTGTTCAAAACTCACCAAAAGGGTATGCATCTAAGGATACAACAATGGTTATCCTCCAAAAGGTTGAGGAATGTCAAAACCGCAATGATTATCCTTATTCCATCAAGAGATCAAGAGATGACGATACCACAATGGTAATCCTTCATCAAATCAAAAGAAAGAGGCAGTCGCAATCACCTCCAACGAATCAAAGACTATGCGAGGTCACACGACTTGTTCAAAAAAAGAGAGCAAAAAAAATGGCGAAAAAATAATGAAAATAAAAAAAAGATGAAAAGAAAATGGCAAAAAAAAATGATGATGAAATTGCCAAGTAAGAACAAAGTCGTATGACAATGAATCAGAAGAATAAAAGGTGAGCGACCGCCATGTCCAAAGAACCTCATTGATTCCTCAACCATTTCAAAATTCCTTGTGAGGGATGAACACTCGTATCAAGCTAAACTGAACATAGGAATGGAGAACATCACGAAGGGGGTGGGTACAAATAATTTTGAGCCTAAAAATCCTTTGTTTTCTAAAAACCGTGAACCCGGCCAAATTACAACCCTTAAAAGTCCTAATTGAAGTAGGGTTTATTTTGAAAGCGCACCCCGAAGAGATAGTGTTTAACTGACTCCCAATGAAGCGAGACTCATATCCATGTTGGTATCGTACGTTTGCTTTATCTTCCATATGCAAAAATCGAGGTTGTGTCAACTAGTGATTCGGTCACAAGAGGTCGCAACCTCATTTCATAAAAAGTTTTACAACTTCAAGACTAACATAGGCTTTGCATTAGAATTATCATTCTTAGAATTAACATTCTTTTGCATACAAAACATCTGCTTAAACATCAAAAAAATTTCAGGATGAGAATCAGTGAGTAACTTGATCATGTCAAAGTACAAGAGACTTGAGAACTCCGAGGAGGAAAAGCTAATCATCTCAAATGTTGACCATCAAGGGGCAAGTTATCCAAAGAACTCCGTTGGGCATGAACAGTTAATGCTTCCCTTGATTACCTTGAGGGGGAGAGTTTGAAGACTCCGTTGAGCGTGGTAAAGTTGTTTTCATGTTTGTTTGACTTCAAAACAATGGAAGCTTGAGGATTCTAGTAAGATGTACCTAATCAGGGGCAATTGAATCGAGGTTTCACCTCTCAAATTCAGCATATCTGGGGCAATCATGTCGATAAATCTCCTCAAGCTTTGATCAATCTGGGGCAATCATGTCGAGGAATCTCTCTTAAGTTCAACCAATCTGGGGCAGTTACGTCGAGATTTGGTAAATCTCTCCAAGGATCCTTTGGGGCAAATTCCTCCATAAGTCACGAAGCTTGGGGCACAATTCTGAGTTTTTTGTCGCTCCATGACTATAGGAGTTTATTTCTCCTAGAAATTTGGTCTCTCCCCAAGCATAGAAGTTTATTTCTCCTGAGAGTTGTTCCATTTCTCCAACCTGGTGCCCTTATTCGGATACTCCCCAACATGGTGAATTGAGGGAATCTCCTCAAGTTGAAAATCTTCCAAGCAGTGGCACATGGTGAGAAGTCCGAAGTCATTCTACATTCTGGAAGGCAACAACAAGAGTGTGCTCTTACAAGTCAAAGTCCAATATCTTTTAGCACCTCTACATGGACCTTAATGCCAAGGGTATTCTCCCTGGTGTTTACCTCACTAATGCCTTTATTTGGCATCCTGCATATAGTGTTCACTGCATATAACGTTGCATCCTCAAAAGCGTAGCATATCCGTCAAAGCGGATCATTACGCCATAGAAAAATTCAAACATGCATACAGGGCATAAGCCAGATAATACAAACCAGCACTCAATCAAGACAACGATACTCCCCCACATAAAAAAATTTTGTCCTTACAAACTCCGATTGATATCTGCTACTCCATTACAAATCTCCTCCAGCCATGGTGCCGATACCTGGTGTCCTCAACCCCAAAAGAAATCTCCCCAATATGGATTGGATGCAATGTCTTTCTTCGTAAGAATCGTTGTCTTCGAGGTTATTTCCCGTGTGCCGCGCGAAGATTAGAGTGCGAATGAGGGTGGGCATTCAACCCATCTCATTTTTCAATCGTTTGAATAACCATACTTGGTGTGTGGCAATTCGAACGATTGCCACTCTTGAAGAGTTACACCCCGCCTTTTGGCCTGAAGGATTAATGTAGTTCTTATGCTTCGTCAGCATCAATATCCCCGTAATCCCCCGTGGTTACTATCATCTTCTTGTCGAGTCTAGTCGTCTCTAGTCTTGTCGTGGTTATTTCCCGTGTGCTACGAGCATATTAGAGTACGAATGAGGGTGGGCATTGAACCCATCTCATTATTCAATCGTTCGAATAAACCATACTTGGTGTGTGGCAATTCGAACGATTGCCACTCTTGAAGAGTTACACCCCGCCTTTGGCCTGAGGGATCAATGTAACTCTTATGCTTCGTCAGCATCAATATCCCCGTAATCCCCCGTGGTTACTCTCATCTTATTGCCGAGCCTAGTCGTCCCTAGTCTCTGTGATTCCTTCCCTCGTACGGGAAAATTTTTCAGATCCAACCCCCGTGTTGCGCATCCCTCGCCTCTCGTCCAGGCACACCATTTTCGAATCCAAATCCCAATCCCCAGTAAGTCCATCTACCAAGCTTCTCAAACACTCGTCTGTGTCATTCTTTCGATACTCGTCTGTATCTCCTTTTGATGCTCGTATGTGTCATTCTTTCGATACTCGTCTGTATCTCCTTTTGATGCTCGTATGTGTCATTCTTTCGATACTCGTCTGTATCTTCCTTTTGATGCTCGTATGTGTCATTCTTTCGATACTCGTCTGTATCTCCTTTTGATGCTTGTATGTGTCATTCTTTCGATACTCGTCTGTATCTCCTTTTGATGCTCGTATGTATCATTCTTTTGATACTCGTCTGTATCTCCTTTTGATGCTCGTATGTGTCATTCTTTCGATACTCGTTTGTATCTTCCTTTTGATGCTCGTATGTGTCATTCTTTCGATACTCGTCTGTATCTTCCTTTTGATGCTCGTATGTGTCATTCTTTCGATACTCGTCTGTATCTCCTTTTGATGCTCGTATGTGTCATTCTTTCGATACTCGTCTGTATCTCCTTTTGATGCTCGTATGTGTCATTCTTTCGACACTCGTCTGTATCTCCTTTTGATGCTCGTATGTGTCATTCTTTCGATACTCGTCTGTATCTTCCTTTTGATGCTCGTATGTGTCATTCTTTCGATACTCGTCTGTATCTTCCTTTTGATGCTCGTATGTGTCATTCTTTCGATACTCGTCTGTATCTCCTTTTGATGCTCGTATGTGTCATTCTTTCGATACTCGTCTGTATCTCCTTTTGATGCTCGTATGTGTCATTCTTTCGATACTCGTCTGTATCTCCTTTTGATGCTCGTATGTGTCATTCTTTCGATACTCGTCTGTATCTCCTTTTGATGCTCGTATGTGCCATTCTTTCGATACTCGTCTGTATCTCCTTTTGATGCTCGTATGTGTCATTCTTTCGATACTCGTCTGTATCTTCCTTTTGATGCTCGTATGTGTCATTCTTTCGATACTCGTCTGTATCTCCTTTTGATGCTCGTATGTGTCATTCTTTTGATACTCGTCTGTATCTCCTTTTGATGCTCGTATGTGTCATTCTTTCGATACTCGTCTGTATCTCCTTTTGATGCTCGTATGTGTCATTCTTTCGATACTCGTCTGTATCTCCTTTTGATGCTCGTATGTGTCATTCTTCCGATACTCGTCTGTATCTCCTTTTGATGCTCGTATGTGTCATTCTTTCGATACTCGTCTGTATCTCCTTTTGATGCTCGTATGTGTCATTCTTTCGATACTCGTTTGTATCTTCCTTTTGATGCTCGTATGTGTCATTCTTTCGATACTCGTCTGTATCTTCCTTTTGATGCTCGTATGTGTCATTCTTTCGATACTCGTCTGTATCTCCTTTTGATGCTCGTATGTGTCATTCTTTCGATACTCGTCTGTATCTCCTTTTGATGCTCGTATGTGTCATTCTTTCGACACTCGTCTGTATCTCCTTTTGATGCTCGTATGTGTCATTCTTTCGATACTCGTCTGTATCTTCCTTTTGATGCTCGTATGTGTCATTCTTTCGATACTCGTCTGTATCTTCCTTTTGATGCTCGTATGTGTCATTCTTTCGATACTCGTCTGTATCTCCTTTTGATGCTCGTATGTGTCATTCTTTCGATACTCATCTGTATCTCCTTTTGATGCTCGTATGTGTCATTCTTTCGATACTCGTCTGTATCTCCTTTTGATGCTCGTATGTGTCATTCTTTCGATACTCGTCTGTATCTCCTTTTGATGCTCGTATGTGTCATTCTTTCGATACTCGTCTGTATCTCCTTTTGATGCTCGTATGTGTCATTCTTTCGATACTCGTCTGTATCTTCCTTTTGATGCTCGTATGTGTCATTCTTTCGATACTCGTCTGTATCTCCTTTTGATGCTTGTATGTGTCATTCTTTCGATACTCGTCTGTATCTCCTTTTGATGCTCGTATGTGTCATTCTTTCGATACTCGTCTGTATCTCCTTTTGATGCTCGTATGTGTCATTCTTTCGATACTCGTCTGTATCTCCTTTTGATGCTCGTATGTGTCATTCTTCCGATACTCGTCTGTATCTCCTTTTGATGCTCGTATGTGTCATTCTTTCGATACTCGTCTGTATCTCTTTTTGATGCTCGTATGTGTCATTCTTTCGATACTCGTCTGTATCTCCTTTTGATGCTAGTATGTGTCATTCTTTCGATATTCGTCCGTATCTCCTTTTGATGCTCGTATGTGTCATTCTTTCGATACTCGTCTGTATCTCCTTTTGATGCTCGTATGTGTCATTCTTCCGATACTCGTCTGTATCTCTTTTTGATGCTCGTATGTGTCATTCTTTCGATACTCGTTTGTATCTCCTTTTGATGCTCGTATGTGTCATTCTTTCGACACTCGTCTGTATCTCCTTTTGATGCTCGTATGTGTCATTCTTTCGATACTCGTCTGTATCCCCTTTTGATGCTCGTATGTGTCATTCTTTCGATACTCGTCTGTATCTTCCTTTTGATGCTCGTATGTGTCATTCTTTCGATACTCGTCTGTATCTCCTTTTGATGCTCGTATGTGTCATTCTTTCGATACTCGTCTGTATCTCTTTTTGATGCTCGTATGTGTCATTCTTTCGATACTCGTCTGTATCTCCTTTTGATGCTCGTATGTGTCATTCTTTCGATACTCGTCTGTATCTTCTTTTTGATGCTCGTATGTGTCATTCTTTCGATACTCGTCTGTATCTCCTTTTGATGCTCGTATGTGTCATTCTTTCGATACTCGTCTTTATCTTTTCGATGCTCGTACGTGTCATTCTTTCGATACTCGTTTGTATCTCCCTTTTGATGCTCGTATGTGTCATTCTGTCGATACTCGTCTGTATCTCCTTTAAAACACTTGTCTATCTTACCTTCCCACCAGACATACTTCTGCTCCGACCTTTTCCATGTAGTAAACATTTCCTTTGAGAACCTTGTATTGGCACCTTGGGCTACATTACAAGCTCTCACCATTCATCCAATGACTCACTGTAAATATCTCCATAATAAAAATAAAAATTTATCTTTCCCCAGCAGATATCAAAAACAGAAAAATAGGGATAACACTTACACTTCTTTTTCAGGACAAATTTCAGGTCTTGATATTTAATCTTCTTCTACCTCGAATGTTCGAAAGGCTAACGCCAATCTCACCTTCAGGTTTAAGACGATTAAATAGGGGCAGCTGTCATACCCCAAATTTGTCCTACCCTTTATTTCTAACTGGCTTATACTTTCCATTTCATCTGCATACCTTCATTAGGGCATTTGCATGACCTCGCCATTCATCAAATAAACCTTTAAAGCATGGGATCAAGGGTCGCATAGCAAATTGGGGTCTCACATGAGTCTTAGAACAAAGACTTATTTATCCTTTCATCAAGAGCGAAATGATGTCTGGTATATGACTAAGGGATTAGGTCTCTTAGGCCTGGATGCTTGGGTCTACCGGTGGATTGCAAGATTTTGTTATGATCACTACATGGGCCATCTCAACATATTATGATTTCATCTTGGTCTTATCATGTAATCCGAGATTGGTTTGCTTGGCTGCTTATGCTATAAATCATATGCTTTGAATTTTGTACAAGAGTTTGAGGTGAGACAAAGCGTCTTGAGAATCATTTCAAATTGGAAGGCAATAATTCAAGCTTTGATTTTTTAGTCAAAGTGAAACTTAGACAGTTGAGTTTTGACTAAAATTCCATGACATGGTTTTCGGTTATTTCTCATCATGCCTTCTAGTTCATTCAATCAAGATGCAAATTTGGAAATGGTGGGAAAAGGGCCTCACTTGGAATAAGTCATTACAAGCCAAAGATCCAAAACCACTCAATTCCAATTCATGTTTCCATTCCAATATTCATCACAAAAATCCAATACACAAATGCCATCATCAAATTTCATTATATTTTCAAGACCTGATTCAATTACATCACATAGTGAAAACCATCAAATGCCATTTTATTTCTCATTACAAAACCAACTGCATTGTACTTCCACACATTTGACACTACACTACATTACAAAATCCATATATTACAATTACATAGAAAATTACAACAACAAAAGTACAGTTGACACTGACTAGAACTCTGACCCTTGACTCATGTTTCACTAAAACTCTTCAATTGTACTTATGTCATTAGCCGTTTCGTCCATCTTCCAGCTGTTGACCTCGTGTTGCTTTGACTATGTTAAGATCCATGTCCCTTAAACACCATACAATGCATCACCTGTACTGCAGCCCCATACCGGTCACATGAATCACAATTCAGAACAGAATTCAAGCATCCACCTCATATATTGGTCACCTGCAGATACAATTCTTTCATACAAATTGAAGGCTTCCAAAATATACACATACAGTCTTGGCATATCTGAATTACTTTTGTTCAAAAAAAAAAAGTTCCATTAACTGCCAGCCTTCCCATACATAAAAAACTGACCCTGCAAGCAATAAGAAAATGCTGGCTCGACGGACCGAATAAAACAACCAAAAATCAGTCCCTGCAGAAAACAAAACTCACAGTTCAGCTTAACAAATCTCATAGACCAAACCAGATTTCCATCAAAAACAAATCAGAAAAACCTTATACACAAATCCAAACCTGCACACATACAGTCAGCTTCATACCACAACTAATTTCCTAACCAATTCTAAAAGCCAGCAACTTCTAACAGAAAACCAACCAACTATAACCAACTAGTAACAAAAAAAACAGAATCTAACTCACCCATCCATACCCATATAAATAACTCCCAAAACCTCTCAATCAAAACCCTCCAATCTCCTATCTAACGAACTCCATCTAACTGTTTTTAACTAACAGTAACTAATTCACCTGCTGTAACAAACTTCTAACCATTAACTGAATCCTTACTAACTACTAACAGAAAAAAAAACAGAAGTTCTGATAACCAAAGAACTCAACCAATTCCAGCTCAGCATGCCATTCAACTAACTGTCATAAACCTCCTAATGGAATCAGTAACTAACTTTCAAGTTTCAATTCACAACTCTCAAAAACAGAATGTAACCACCTTATAACAAACTTTCACAGATCTAATCTCTCAATCCTCACCCTCCAATTCATAACAGATTCCTCAATCCAATGGTTCTGATTCTCCTCCCTCTAACTGCTTACTCATCTTCATTCACTAACCTATATAACAGGACCTTCATCTTCATTCATCACAATACACTCATTTTCACCATCTTCATCTCTTGAACCTTCTTCTCCCTCCACCATCTCTCACTCTCTTCATCTTCTCCATAATCTTCACCATCATCACCATTCTCCATCTACACTCATTCTCCACCATTACAATCCATAACCTTCATCCTTCAATCATCACATAAACAGCAACAGAAAACCAGAGAAATCAAGAAGAAGGAGAAGAAGAAATGTGAATCGGATAAGGGAAATAAAGTATCGAAGTTAACACTTACTTCAATTTCTCATCACTGAATCATCATCAACAACCTGCAGTTTGTTCTCCATCGTCAAAAATCTTCAACGCACATCAATCATTATCACTTCGAAACTGCAACTTCAAGCCTACTCTTCGTTCTTCAATCTGTAACAAGTTCATTCAATTTGCATCATCATTGCTAGAGTTCAGAATATCGCAGATAACGGAAGAATCGAAGAGAATCAAAAACGAAAAAAGGAGAAAACATAACGGAAAGAGAGAGCATAACAGAAAAATTCACCTCTCAGAGCCTTCATCTCCAATCGATCTTCGTCACAACATCAATCCGAAAACTCTCAGCTCTTCATCATCATCGATATTCATCATCTCTGCTCCAAACAAGTTCGTGAAACTCTGTCAACACATCTTCATCGCTTCGACCTCCTTCAATTTCACAACCTCATGAACTTCATTCATCAATGTTCATCATTCATTCTGTTCATCTTCCTCAACTAACTTCGAGAACGAGCGAGGCGATGAGATCGAAGGAGATGTGCGAGTGGAGATCGTGAAACTTGAATCGCGGTGCGAGTTTGAGGTCGAGACGGAAGAGATTGTAGTGAAGATCATGAGGATCAAGAGAGATCGAAGTGGAGAGATAGCACGATCGAGAATCGAGGCAGAGAGTGATTTGAGCGGGGGAACGAAAAAGAAAGAACCGCGGCCGGAATTTCGACCGATGAAGGACGTTGCCGCCGCGGACATGTGAGCCCTGAGGGAGAAGAAGTTCCTCGAAGAACTCCAAGAGTCACATGTAAGAAAACCCTAATTCCCTCTCTCTTTTAATTAATTAATTTTTTCTTTTTTAATAAAATTGAACCAAATAAAAATCTGAAATCAAAATCTGTGAACTGGATTGTTAACATTGGGCCAAGCTTCCGATTCTCACCCCCATGAGGCCCATACACACCATTTTTGGTGTGCTGAAGAAACATGAACAAAAAACAAGCTCTGTTGGGCTTTGCCTTGTGGGCCTAGCGCCCCTGCTGCCATTCACAATTCTATTTTCAATTTACACCCTCCTGGTCCCTTTTTTCACTTGATATAAATTTAGATTTCTACTTAGAATTTTTCCACTATTTTTAGGCAATAAAAACTCTATTTTTCCTACTAATTTTTAGACCGTTAATACATTTTTTAAAAACACATATAATCACACAATAAAAATATTAGTTTTAGGCCAATTGTTTTAGTCTTTTTACTTGATTTGTAATCCAATTTCTCCCATAAAAATCAATATAAAAATAATAGTACTTTTAATTCACTTTTACTATATTTTCTACTTGTTCTTTTTCATGCTCTTGTGCTATTTTCATATACTCCACTTTTTTCTTTATTTTCCATGTGTCTTTTATTCCTAACCTTAGGTAGAAACCATGATAACATTAGGTAGAAATTCCCTTCATACTTAGGCTAGTTTCTTTTTCTTTTACAACATAAAACATCTAATAAATGCTTGATTAAAATCCCATAAAAAATACAAAGAAAATACTTAAAACACTAATAATCAAAGTGAAAATTCTTAAAAAGGGAATGGAAGCTTGAACATCCCTTGCTTAAGGGAATGTTCGAGTGCTTGGATCTCCCTTGCTTAAGGGTACCATTCAGGCGTAAGTTCCCAACTTCTAAAAAACACAAACCAAAGAGTAACTCGAGTTTCCCTTGCTTAAGGGATTTCCTCGAAACACTCAAAGTCTCTCTCATCTCTCCTTTCTTAAGGGCATTGTTATCTCCGCTCTATTGCATCCTAGGTCGATCCCTTATGCAAGAGCGCGAGCGTTAACTCCGCCCAACTAAAAAACACAAAAATAAACAAAACTATGGAGCCGAACTACGGCGCTCTGATTCCTGAAAAGGATACGTAGGCATCAAGTCGCGGGGCTTGAACGAGCACACTTGTAAATAATTCCTTCTTTTCCCCGTATTTCTTTTTGCATTCATTCGCATGTAGACATAGATATAGTACACACCCTTTAGATAGAAACAAACATAGGTGGATACCATCGAGTACGATGGGCGCGAGGGGTGCTAATACCTTCCCCTTGCGTAACCGACTCCCGTACCTTGATTCTCTGGTCGCAAGACCCTGTTCCTTCCTTTGTTAGGTTTTCTGATATTCCTTTCCCTTATGGGATAAATATATTGGTGGCGACTCTGTTCATTTTTCGCGAGCGTGCGACAGTTACCGCCAAATCTTTCGAATTTGCATGATGTGTTTCATGTGTCGCAACTTCGGAAGTATATCTCTGATCCTTCGCATGTAATTCATATGGATGATGTGCAAGTACGGGATAATCTCACGGTGGAGACTATGCTTATAAGGATTGAGGATCACGAGATGAAGACGCTTAGAGGCAAAGAGATTGCTTTGGTGAAGGTGTTTTGGTCGGGAGCTACCGGAGAGAGTTTGACGTGGGAATTGGAAAGCCAGATGCGAGAGTCGTATTGATAACACGAATTTATATCATATATTTAGCTTAAAATCCATAGATATTATTAGCATTTTCATTTAATTATATTGTTTTATTATGATATTATGCGGGTATTTGCGATGTTTCAGGTATTGCGTTTGTATTGAGACTATCCGTGAAAAGGAGAAGAAATGGAGCAAAAATCATTCATATTTATAAAAGAGAGGTGCTGAAATCAATAAGGGGGTGCGAAGAAGACCCAAAGGCCTAAAGATGGAAGCCCAGCCCACGAAGGAGCTGGAAACGACCACTTCAGCACGTGGAGACGCCCGTCTCCAGATGCTCCTTGCCACGTCACAACAGGAGACGCCGGTCTCCCACCTTCCCTAAAAAAGCTCCACTTGAGACGCACGTCTCAAGTCCGTTTTCCCAGTCTTGCTGAAAAAGTGGAGACGCACATCTCTCAACTCTGAGTCAAAGGTGCTATTCACAGAACAGAACTGCCTACGCTCAGCTATAAAAGGAGACTTATATTTCAGTTTCCGGGGTCCGAATTTTTACCAACGAAGTGCTGCCGATTTTATTTTCAAGCGTTATTTTTCCTTCGCATTTGTATTCACTGCTTTCTTTTCTTACAGCAATTTCTACACCGGAAATTGTTGTGAATTTTTCATAGATCTAACCTTACGTTAGATTTAGCTTTTATTTCCTTGTTTTAATTTTTCGCCCGAATAATATTTGAAGAACGATCCAGCCAACCTGTGGTGGAAGTTCGAGTACTTCAAGATTCAAGTTTATTTCAGATTTATTTTATTCAGGTTTCTTATTTACCGCCTTTATATTATTTATTTGCATGATATATTTTATGCCATTTAATATGCCTTTTATTATAAACCGAACCGATTTATGCATGTTTAACCGTATCGATATGTCTGGCTAATTAATTAAGATATCGGTATGTAAAGTAAGTTAACCGTGGGATCCGAAATAAGTTGGCTTAAATATGTTTTATTAACTATCACTTGTTTTTGGTTTTATGTCTAATTTAATTACTAGAGTTCTAAAATCAATAGAGCGAGAGTTTGAGATTTTAGGGCCGATAAAGGTTAAAATCAATAGAGCGAGAGTTTGAGATTCTTAACTGGATAGTAGACATAGGACATTAGTTTTAAGGATGGCGAAAGTGTATTAAAACTGATTAGAATTTATTTACTTTCAAAAAGTGTTTTTAAACCCTATGCGGGATGGCGAGAGCGTACGTTAGGGAATACTAGCATGATCCGAGTCAACAAAGCGAGAGTTTGAGACTAGGAGATTTAAGTAGGTAATGTCTTCATGAAGCGAGCATTTTATTAAATATGATGTTTTCAAAAAGTGTTTCTAAATTTGGTGGTATGGCGAGAGCGTACATTATGAGTTAGGATCGTAGTCTTAATCAATAGAGCGAGAGTTTGAGAGAAGGACTTTTAAATGACATAGTTAGTAAAGGTTTTTGATTTGATAAGAATCTGGCCAATGGAACTTCGGATCACCTAAGTTAGACGAACTACATACCGATATCCGCGCATTGATATTTTATCTATATTTAAGATTTTAGTTTCCCCTTATAAACTATCCAAATATTCTTAGCCTTAGCTTTACATAATAACTTTAGATAACGGTAGATCGATTTATAGTCCCTGTGGATTCGATATCTTTTAAAACTCTACGACACGACTGTGCACTTGCAGTTATCCCGACTAATAGACACGTAAAGTCGCGATCAAGTTTTTGGCGCCGTTGTCGGGGACTATTTAAGTCGATATCGTAACTCACTGTTACACCACAGAGACTAGGGCAATTCTTTCCTTTCTTTTTGAACGATTGTATGCCAAATACTCGTTCACAAGGAGGAGAATTAATACAATGAATTAACAAGATCGAACGTTTTATTAACGTAAGACGTCGAGCTTATCATCTTCCCGAAGTAGCACCAATTCCACTTTCTCAGGAATTGACCCCTGTTGATCAATTTAACCCGAAGTTAGAGATGGTTGCTCTTCGTCCTCTTAGAGACTATGCCGCTCCTTCACGAGCTGAACCGCACTCAAGTATCGCACCACCTGGAATTGAGGCGAACAATTTCGAACTGAAACCTTCATTGGTACAAGCTGTCCAACATAACCAATTCTCTGGAAGCCCTGCAGACGATCCTAATCTCCATTTATCCTTGTTCGTGCAATATGCCGACACTATCAAAGCTAACAACGTTAGTCCCGAAGCTATTCGATTACGTCTCTTTCCTTTCTCCTTGAGAGATAGATCTAGAGCGTGGCTTCAATACCTACCCTCTAATTCCATAACTACCTGGGACGAATTGAAGAGAGTATTCTTAGCGAGATATTTCCCGCCTAGCAAAACTGCTATGCTAAGAGGTCAAATCAACGGATTTACCCAAAAAGATAACGAATCACTCTTCGAAGCTTGGGAACAATATAAGGACATGCTAAGACTATGCCCTCATCATGGACTCGAACCATGGCTGATCATCCATACTTTCTATGATGGTCTACTTTATAACACTAAAATGACTATAGATGCCGCTGCTGGCGGAGCTCTAATGGACAAACCTCATGATGAAGCATATAACCTCATAGAAAACATGGCACAAAACCATTATCAATGGGGAGGAGAATGAACCGCTGTAGAGAAAACCCAAACCAAAAGAGGAATGTACGAAGTAAGTGGTATAGACCGCGTTAATGCTAAAGTAGACGCTTTAACTCAAAAGATTGAGAACTTAACCATCACTCCTTCAGCCACCGCAGCTGTTGTAGCACCTAACTGCGATATATGTGGATTAGCTGGACATGTCGTTGCCGAATGCCAACTTCTTACTGGTATTCCATCTGATCAAGTGAACTACGCTCAGGGAAACCCTTACTCAAACACGTACAACCCTGGATGGAAGAACCATCCAAACTTCTCGTATAAGAACAACAATGCGTTGTACGCACCTGGACAAGCACCTTCTGTCCCATCTGGGTATCAAAAAGTGCCTGTAGCTGCTCCAAATGCCCCTAGGAAGTCAAATCTTGAAATCATGATGGAAAACTTCATAGCTTCCCAACAACAAACCAACAAGGACTTTTTAAATCAAAACATTCATAATAGTGAGCAACTAAAACAATTAGCAAACAAAGTAGATGCTTTAGCTAAACATAACAAGATGCTAGAGACACAAATTTCCCAAGTAGCTCAACAACAAGCACCTGCTGCTGCCCCCGCTGGCACGTTTCCTGCTCAACCACAACCAAATCCTAAAGGACATGCGAATGTGATCACACTGCAAAGTGGAACGAACTACGATGGACCTATCGATCCTCGAACTCAAAACGCACCCATGTCACAACAAGAGCCAAAGGAAACCAAGAAGACATCAACTGATGATCAAACCGCTAAGATAAATGAAAACAACACCGAAGTGGAATCTGAAAAAGAGAAACCTTATGTGCCACCACCACCTTATAAGCCACCTATTCCTTACCCTTAAAGATTAGCTAAATCGAAAACTGAAGCGCAATTTAAAAGATTTGTAGAACTTCTGAAACAGTTAAACATAACCATACCTTTCACAGAAGCTATAACTCAGATGCCTTCATATGCTAAATTCTTAAAAGAAATTCTTTAGAACAAAAAGAAACTCGAGGATAACGAAACTGTAACACTTACCGTAGAATGTAGCGCCATCATTCAAAATAACATGCCTCCCAAACTAAAGGATCCTGGTAGTTTCTCCATACCTTGTGTAATAGGAAAGACTATTATAGATAAAGCCTTATGCGATCTAGGAGCTAGTGTTATTTTGATGCCACTTTCAACCTGTAAGAAACTAAAAGCACCCGCCATTGACGACACCTGTTGTTTCATGGATATCACTGACGAATGCGTCAGAGAAGCAAAAACGAAACCCCTCGAAAACCCTGAAATCCTAGAAATCCCTATAACCGAAACACCCGACGATAACACGCAAGAAGAAAACCAAAACCTAAATTTAAACGAATGTTTAGCATTAACACCTGATCCTACACATGCTCCTAGTAAACTGACTGACGAACTCAAAACTCTTCCTAAAAATCTAAGATATGAATCCCTAGACACCGAACTTGAACGGCCTGTAATAATCAATGCTGACTTAGGACCTATCGAAATCGAACAATTATTAGAAGTCCTAAGGAAATATCCAACAGCTTTAGGCTATAAGATATCTGATCTCAAAGGAATCAGCCCCTTTGTTTGTATGCATTGGATTACGCTTAAGGAAGACTCGAAAACCTCTAGAGAACACCAGAGGAGGCTTAACCCGATTATGAGCGAAGTGGTTAGGAAGGAAGCTTTAAAACTTTTAGAAGCCGGAATAATATACCCCATATCCGATAGTAAATGGGTTAGCCCAGTCCATGTAGTACCTAAAAAAGGAGGGGTCACGGTGATAAAGAATGAGAAAGGAGAAACTATAACCAAAAGAGTTGAATCTAGTTGGCGAATGTGCATAGACTATAGAAAGCTAAATAAAGCCACTCGTAAAGACCATTTTCCCTTGCCATTCATAGATCAAATGTTAGAACGCTTAGCTAGACATTCTCACTTTTGTTACTTAGATGGTTACTCTGGTTTCTTCCAAATCCCAATCCATCCTGATGACCAAGAGAAAACAACTTTCACCTACCTATTTGGAACCTTTGCCTACCGACGAATGCCATTCGGATTATGTAACGCACCTGCGACATTTCAAAGATGTATGATGGCAATATTCGCCGATTTCCTAGATAATATTATAGAAGTCTTTATGGACGACTTCTCTGTATGTGGACTGTAATACGGTAAACTGACTTTTTAATCGAAATGTCGCGGTTAAGCAAGAGTCGCCACCGACTTTTATTTTATCCAAATATTCAGAAAGGCTAAAAGAACAGGAAAAACCTTTTAAATAAAAACAGGGTTCGGGGGGTAATTATGCAAAGGGAATGTGTAAGGCACCCTTTACATCCATGGTTTTCCATGGGCTCTTAATTGCTTTGCTCTTTGAGTTCAGAAATCAGAAATGTAGAAGAAGTGAATACGGACTTTAGCTCGTAAATGAGCGTAGCCATTTTGAAGGTTTATGAGAAAGAATATGAAAATGTTTTTAGCCAAAGCAAGGCAATTAGGAGCAATTACCTTAATAATGTAGAAAATCATTTCTTTTAGCCTTTCAGGGTGAAAGGGTCTATCCATGCCATAAGAGGGCAGGAAGCCTTTCATTTGGAGGTTGAAGGGTCATCGAGAGTTCGTTCGCCATAAGACTGTCCCATGCCATAGAAAGGCAGGTAGTCTAAGGGAAGGATCAGAATAGCCTTTCGTAGGCAGCCAGAGGATACCTCAGCCTTTTCGTAGGGAACTTCCGAGGGTCGAGGTCATGTTGGTGTATCGAAGGCAGCATCATTAGGGACTTATGATCTTTGCATTAGTCGAGGCAACATGGCTGAGGTATCCTCGTATTCGAGGGACATGGCTATTTTGCAAAAAACACAAGGCAACAAAGGCAACAGGCAACAAGAGGGGTTACAAAAAAGTGTGCGTGGGTGCAACAATCACGTGATTAATTCGAATATTTATCTTGTAATTAGTTATTCTAAATTGATTCAAGGCTTGCACTCCCTAAGATTACTAACCACAACAATTTAATATTTATAGTAATAATAGCAATATGGGGGAGGGGAAGATGAAACCAGCGGAGGAAAGGGGGAATGAAACCAGCGGGTTTATAAATAAATAAATAAAAGCATAAGAATAAAGGAGATTAAAATTTAGGGTTACCGACTATTCGAAGCTTTGGCAATTGGCAAACCCTGAAAAGGTGGGAAAAATAACAAGTAAAAGTTGGGTGAGTGCACTATCAGTTCAGAAGTCAAATACAGCTAACCCTAATCAATAAAAGTAAAAATACAAGAAAAGGGGTAAAAACACTTAGCTTCGGTTGATGACGGTTGATGAAGGTTGATGGGCAAAAGTTTGCCTTGAGCATTGAGCATTGACCCTGATCATCTGAGAATTGATAGGAAAAGTAAGAGGAAGTGAGTGTAGAGGAATTTCATTGACAAGGTTAGTCAAACCCTAATTAAATAAAAGGCAGAAAAATATTTAAATAATAAAGATTAGAACTTAGCTTTGAATTTGACGTGGCGTATAGTCGGAGTGTATTTGAAGAGTAACCCTGAAAAAAGGCACAGAGAAAAAAAACAATTATTCTCAGTGTATAGACTGATCGTCGTAAACCCTGATTAGGGTACGAATTGAATGAAATAACATAGACGATTTAATTAATTATTGGTCTTGCGACCTAATTAATTAAATCGAGAAGAGAAAATAAAATCGGACACAAAGGTATTTTTTATGAATTTTTTAGAATAAAAATAAGATATATATGAATTTTTGAAAATATAAGTAAATAATATAATTATAAGAAAATAAATATAATGTAATAATAAATATTAATTATAAATAAAGAAAAATAAATAAGATAAATATTAAATAAAATAAATAAATTATTAATATTAATTATAAGAAGTTTTGAAAATAAAAAAACGTATAATAGTTTTTTTTATATATAATAGAAAAGAAAAGATATAAAACAATATATATATATATATATATATATATATATATATATATATATATATATATATATATATTATAAATAAAATAAAATAGGCTATGTAATTAAAAATAAAAAAATTGCAAAAAACTTAACTTGCGATCAGGTGTGGCTCACGCGCGTGGTCCAAGGTGGACTGCCAGCTTATGTACGTTGGATCTGAGAATTGATGAGATGAATGGCCAGGATAATGAGGGAGCACCATAGCGCGTGTTTCATAACGCACCGAATCCCAGGGCACCAAACTCTTCAGCGCGCCTTTTCTGTTTGAAATCAACCAATCACAGGACGACACGAGGTCATCCCCAACCTCCAGTCGTCGTATTAGGTTTGCAAGACCTTTACCTACAGACCTCCATCGTTGCCATAGCCCTGTGGTTTTACGAATACAACAAAAACGCAACAGAAATTTTTCGCGAGGCCATGGACGTGATCGTCCAGACCTCACGATCCTAACCTTGGCTTTAATTAGGTCTAATTTAACCTGTAACAAAAAGCCCTAAAACAAACCCTAGCAATGTGACAATGGCAACTCACTATATATTCACGCAAACAATGCAACAATGATCCAGAAACGTTCTAAAGATCATGGGGATCAATAATACACAACCAATTTTTAAGAAAGATGCGTGAGTTCATGTAATCGAAACAAGAAAAGTATCGACTTACCTTGCTAAATAGGAGGTGTTTCTGGGGTTGCTGAAGTCGTTCAATGATCCACACACCTTCAATGGATGTCCAGGAACGTGTTGGGATGATTAAAACCTTTTGAAACAAGCTGCAATTACAAAACCGATTCTGGAAATTTTCTTGAACTTTGGCACTTTGTTAGGGTTCTTAGACTGCAGAAATTCGTGTCCAAGGTTTTGTGAATGTTATGTATATATATTGGAAGGATTTAGGTTAACAATTGTGGAGGAAATCTTGTTGAAACTTGATTTGCAAGCTAAGGAGATTTGATTGAAAATATGCCATGGATCCTTTCTAAAATTAACCAATATGATCCAATACTATGCCAATCTATTTTCCACGAATTTGAATCAATATTTTCTAATCAAATGAATAAATTATGAATAAAAATCAAATCAAATTTTTTCTAATTATATGATTTATTTGATTTTTAATCATTTTTAATATGAATAAAAATTCATAATAAATCACATAATTCAATTAAATTCGTGGCAATTGATTCTTAGGCTTTGGATAGCTTGTGGATCAAGATTGAATCAAAATATCTTGGGCCCATTTGCAAAAATAATTCAATTCTTTCACATTTTTCCTTCCAAAATAGCCCAACTTTGACAAGGTCTATCTCTCTCAATTTTTGAGGTATGGAAGTGTTCTAGGACTTTTTAGAAACCTTAGAGAGTCCTCTAACCAGTGTCTTTGGTCTCATGTCAAAATAATTTTCTATGCTCCTTATGTGTCCTTTTGAAAAAAAGTGACTTTTTGTTGACTTTTGGGAAGGACCTATAATGTTTTGGTCCATACCTCTCAAATGAAGCATTTTTAGACTTGGCATGTGAGAGACAAGGTTGTAGAGAATCAAATTTCCTTCAAAATAAGCTTTGGATGGAAAATTTCTGATTTTCCATGTGAGAGTTATGGCTGGTCAAAGTTCAGTTGACTTTCTCCTATAAAAACCCTAATTTAGAAACTTTTTGAACTGTTGATTTTTTATCTTTCCTTGATGAACCATGATCAATTCTTGATCAAATGGTGAATGATGCTTCAATGGAAGGATGTTGACCAAAAATCAGGAGTTTTGACTGTATTTTGACCACAGTTGACTTTTAGGTCAATCTAGTCGACTGTTGACCTTCTGAACAATTGAGTGGCCAATCCTTTGAGCTGAGACTTGATACTTATTATAGAGGTAACATGAGATATTTTGAGCCATATGAGATGCCTTGGAGCCATTGATTCACTGATTTTCCTTTGAACAACCCAAACCCTAGTTTCTGAGCCTTGCTTAGGAGAGTGTCTTGGGGCTTTGTATCTTGATTTGACTTTGAATATGAGAAATAGTGTGGGCAAATTTTGGGTATGACATGGACAAAGTTTCGAGGGATGTCTTGCGAATTTAGAAAAAGTTCTAGAATGTTGTGTGAAGGTTAATTTAGTCTTAAACTGGGAAAAGTGTCACTTTATGGTACAAGAAGGGATTGTGCTAGGACATATAGTGTCAAACAGAGGAATTGAAGTAGATAGAGCTAAAATAGAAGTTATTGAAAATCTTCAACCTCCAAAGACCGTGAGAGAGATACGAAGTTTCTTAGGACACGCTGGTTTTTACCGACGCTTCATCAAAGACTTCTCGAAGATAACTAAACCATTAACCGAACTATTAATGAAAGACGTTGATTTCGTCTTTGATGACAAGTGTTTAGAAGCCTTCAAAACCCTTAAGGAAGCATTAATCTCCGCACCCATTATACAACCTCCTGATTGGACTGAACCATTTGAAATAATGTGTGACGCGAGTGATTACGCTGTAGGCGCTGTCCTAGGTCAACGAAAGGATAAGAAACTTCACGTCATTTACTATGCAAGTAGAACTATGGACGAAGCTCAAATGAATTGCGCTACAGCCGAAAATGAGCTTTTAGCTGTAGTATTTGCCTTAGATAAGTTCCGCTCATATCTAGTAGGAGCCAAAATAATAATATACACCGACCACGCCGCTATTAGGTACCTATTAACTAAAAAGGATGCTAAACCGATACTCTTAAGATGGATCTTGCTATTGCAAGAATTCGATTTAGAAATAAAGACAAGAAAGGAACAAAAAACGTCGTAGCAGACCACATTTCTCGTTTAGAAAACCTAGAACCTGAATTCGTACCTATTAACGATGATTTTCCTTACGATAAGCTTATAGCTCAATTAGAAAGAAACGCTTTCGATGAACCTGCCGCAACCACCTTTGCCATGACCATTACACCCTGGTATGCGGATTTCGTAAATTATTTAGCCGCTGGTGTACTTCCTCCTGATTTAAGTTACCAATAGAAGAAGAAATTCTTCCATAACCTAAAACAATACTATTGGGACGACCCTCTTCTTTTCAAGAGAGGCCCCGATGGAATCTTTAGACGTTGCGTACCCGAGGAAGAAATAGGAACTATAATAAATTATGATTAAACCTAAAATTAAGTTAATTAATCTAAACTAAAACCCTAAATTAAAATTAAATTAAATTATTAATCTAAAAATTAACATTTTTATAAAAAGGTGTTTTAGAGTTTTTATAAAAAAAAAACTGAAAAGAACTATGTTAAAAAAAAAATTAAATTAGTTTAATTAAAAAGAGAAAAGAAAAGATTATATAGAAAAATAAAAATAAGTAAAAACCTGGGTCGGTAGAATCCAGTGTGGGCAGCTTGTGAAGATCCATGGTAGGTTGCATTTCTAGGCCTTCAGATCTGCGTTCATGGTGATCCAATGGTCGACGCCAGAGGTTGTATCGTGGTCTCATGTGATTGCGCTGCGTGGGATCCTGTGGAAGTAACTTGCAAAATAATATTGTTTGGCCTGGGTATCGTGGTCTCATGTGATTGCGCTGCGTGGGATCCTGTGGAAGTAACTTGCAAAATAATATTGTTTGGCCTGGGTATCGAACCCAGGTCCTAGCAGTCGCTAACTCTCACCGCCTGCCATCCCCACTACCACTTTTTGCTGTTCACAAACTCTGCAAAAACAACAAATAGAAAAACGTGACAGAAATTAAATATATAAAAAAAATAAGTAACATAATGTCAATTGGTCACTTTAGTGTTTAAGTGGCTAAAAGACAAAAGTTTGCAAGGACCAATCGCGCGACGCCACACTTCCATCGCTAGAAGACAAAAGAAACAACGGACCAATCATATGATGACACGCGGTCATCTTCTTCATGGAAGCAAAATTGCATCGTGAACCACCAGCCAAAAAACACAGATTTATGTGACTTTCAAGCAATTTCTAATCAATATATCTCTCTCATCTCTTCATGAAATCGTACGAAATAAAAACCAAAATCGAAGATCTCCAAATGGGGAACAACATAGAACCAATTATTTTCACAAATGAAGCATTTATCTTAGAGAAAATAGAACAGCAAGGCGTGAGTCTAACCTTTCGTATCCGCAAAAATAGTAAAACCTACAAAACTTAAATTCGTATAATACGATTAGAATAAACACAAAAAGCATCTGGATCACCTATTTTGGTCCTTAGGAATTAAATGGTGCGGTTTATATTTCCTGAAGACGCCTGTACATGGTAGTCCGAAGCATAGGACCTCGAAAGCCCTAACAATGGTGGAACGTCGTATCTGCATCAAAGCTTCACGCAAACAGTTCTAATTGCTTCTAAGCATCGCCATGAACTCAAATATGTGGTTAGCTTGTATCAAAATACGATAAAACATGGATTTATAAAAAAATCAAAATATGCATGAAGATGGTGAATACATACTGCACGTTTTGAACGTCATGAGGCTTAGTTCCTGATCCAGTCTTACCTTTTAATATCCCAGGAATTAATTAGAATGGCTGGAACAAACTGAAACTTGCTGCAACTTTGGTTTTTTCATATGCCTTAATCCCTTGAAGTTTCTTGCAATTTTGGAATCTTGAGAACCCTAATGTTCTTGCCTCTTTTCCTCCACTTGTTATATGAATGATCCAAGTATATATAGGGAGCCTTGGGCCCAACATCAAAGTTGTAAAGAATGAAATTTCCTTGAGAATGAGCTTTGGTTGGGGAATTTATGATAAAGTATGAGAGAGATATGACCAGTCAAAGTTGGTTGACTTTCTCCTAGAGACCCTAATTTAGAAACTTGTCCTTTTGATGATTCCTGAGCTCTCCTTGATAAATCATGATCAAACCTTGATCAAATGATGAATGTGACTTTAAAATATTGATGTTGACCAAAAATCAGAAATTTTGACTGTGGTTTGACCATATTTGACTTTTAGGTCAAACTAGTCGACTGTTGATCGTTTGGGCCATTGAGTGAGCAATCTTTTGAATCAGGACTTGAAACTTGGCATAGAGGTTCTTTGAATCACATGAGAGGCCATGGGGTTCATTTGAGATCTTAGAACTCGATTTTTTCTTGGAAAGAAACAAAACCCTAGTTTTGGTCCTTATTGTTTAGGAGGAGAGTGAACATGCTTGCAATTGGATATCATATGAGCCTGAGGAGACTGCTTGAGTCAAGATATCTTAAAATGTGATGGGCAAATTTTGGGGTATGACACAAAGTGTGCCTTACACCTTCCCTTTGCATAAATTACCCCCCGAACTCAGTTTTTTATTTAAAAGGTTTTTCCTGTTCTTTTAGCCTTTCTGATATTTGGATAAAATAAAAGTCGGTGGCGACTCTTGCTATCCGCAACATTTCTTTAAAAGTCAGTTCACCGTATTACAGAACTGGCGACTCTGTTGGGGATTCTTTCGATTAAAAAGAGGGGTTACCCAAAAAGTTTAGGATCACTTAATTGTTTTATATTGTTTGCTTTGCTTGCTTTATTTTTCAGGGTTGTTTTGGGAAAAATGAAGGACGAATCCTACACCCGGATTCAAGTACACTTAAGATAGGAGCGACATAGTCATGGAGACCTCTCTTGTGCATGCTTGGGATTGGTCAAAATGAAGTTCACACTTGAGTTAGGCCTCCACTGGTTATTGTGTATCTCTTTTGCATGAGAGAGGTTTATGCATATATCTTTGGGTGCGTCGGAGCTCAAGGACCTTTAGTCACCCTTAACCCATCATAACTTTTAGGAACGTAGTGGGAGGGCTATTCTTGGTGCATGCCAAGTTATGGTCGCGACCCAATACTACAGCTCAAATAGGTTTCTTCCTAAAGTATCATTGCGTGGTATGCATGTACCATGTTCGAGGGTGCTTTAGAAGGGGCTGACAATTCTGGGTCACTGGTAGAACCCGTTGCTGAAATCTCTTTATCCATAGATGTACCTTTGGAAAGGGTAGTTACCTGGTCATACTTCATGCAAGACTTTAAACTTAGGACTCTTGTGTGACTTGTTTGTTATCTAACCCTTTGATTTCCTTGCAGGTTTTGCTTGTAGGACATTTCGTCCTTATAACCTTATGCTTTACTTAATGCATTACATGTGCATGACATCATGACATCATGACATCATAACATATCATATTAACTAACCCTTTCAAGGATCTTAAGGATTTAGGGCACACAATTTCAGGTACTCTTATCAAGGACAGAATTCCTATCTAGGGGTAAGAGGATTTACTTTCCTCTGGCCATTTGTCTTCCAAATCAAAGACACCGTACCTATCAAGGGGCAAGAGGATTTATTTTCCTCTGGCCATATACCTTCCAATTCAGAGACTCGGTACCTATCAAGGGGTAAGAGGATTTATTTTCCTCTAGCCATCTTCCTTCAAATTCAGAAGTATCCCGAATCAGAGGCGATAACCCACTCGATATGGTGAGCTTGATTCCCATAGAAGAACATCCAAAAATCAGAGTTCTTCAAACGAAGATGCGACCAAATCATTTTCTGACGTTGCTAACTAAATTTCCTAAAGATCCTTGAAAGCATTGCATTTGCATTCATAACATCGCATAACAGGTTTCCATAACAGGTCTCTCATCTTCTCTCGCTGTTTATTTCAGCACAAATGAATCTCGAGCATTCAGTCAAAGACCTTCAGGCTTAGAATGCCCAGTTCCAAGCTTTGATTCTGAACTTGTCCAAGGGGCAAGACGAGCTGAAAACTCTTCTGACCAAGAAAGAGAAAAAGACTAGAAGATCTGTGGGTGTCCTTAATATGGGGAGAAGATTCCGAGGACCACTCAAGAAAGTTGAAGATGTCAAGGTTTCCGAAGAGGATGACGATGAACAAAAACACGACGCTAGTGTCAAAACTGATGCAAAGAGCAACCATGATTCTGTCAAGCCCTCTAAGGAAGAAGAGGACTATTACTAAGAGGACGAACATCCTGATGACAAGTACAAACTACTGGAAGAAAGCATGAAAGCCATGGAAGTTCAGAAAGTACCTGGGTTATATTTAGAGGAACTAGGACTCATATCTGGAGTTGTTATCCCTCCGAAGTTCAAGACTCCCGCATTTGCTAAATACGATGGGGTCTCTTGTCCTAAGCTGCACTTGAAATCCTATGTGAGGAAGATTCAGCCTCATACTGCTGACAAGATGCTGTGGATCCACTTTTTCCAAGAGAGCTTATTTGGAACCCAACTCGAATGGTACTATCAACTGGATGGTGCCAACATTCATACCTAGGAAGACTTGGCAACCACTTTCTACAAGCAATACCAATACAATGCTGATCTCGCGCCAACCCGCATGCAACTACAAAGCATGTCTATGGGTTCTAATGAAAACTTCAAAGAATATGCTCAGAAATGGAGAGACTTGGCTGGCAGAGTCCAACCTCCCTTGAATGACCGAGAGTTAGTTGACATATTTATGAATACACTGACTGGTCCTTTCTACAGCCATTTACTTGGAAGCTCCCCGTCTGGTTTCACCGACCTCATACTGACTGGAGAACATGTTGAAAGTGGTATCCGAAGCGGAAAAATTCAGGTGGCTACTTCTTTCGGTACTGTAAAAAAGCCATACAATGGGAGGAATGAATCCGACACTGTTGGAGCAATCCTGGCCTCTAATCAAGCATCAATACAACAACAAAACAACCAACGTAAACAAGGCGCATCCAAAAGACAATTCACAAAGATCAACATGTCTTTGACTCAAGCGCTGCAACTCTTGTTGAAAGCAGAGCTACTTCCACAGATATCTCCTCATCCAAATCCCAACACTTCCTCCCCTCGCTATAATCCCAACGCGAGGTGTGCATATCACTCCAATAGTCCTGGACACGACACTGACAACTGCTGGACATTGAAGAATAAGATTCAAGACATGATCGACGCCCGGGAAATCAAGTTCGACCCTCCTGTAACCCCTAACGTGATCACTGCTCCCATGCCTAATCACAACAAGAGTGCTAATACTGTGGACGACTAGAAGGATGGACTTTAAGATCATTAGTTTTACTTTCAGTTGCAATTTCTTTGTCTGTTTTTTTAAACATTCGACTTATGATAGACATTATCTGTTTTAATAATCATCATCGGTGCATTTCATATGTTTGTCTTGAATAGATTATTTCGCTATCACTCATTTTAAATTATGTCTTTACTTTGCATATGTTTTGTGATATTCAACTCCTGCTAAGCTGTAAGCCTTTTAAGGGAGGATGACGAAAATGATACTGCAACCTCATACAGTGATTCTTTTGAACAGACTATGCTGACGATGTACAGGCATTGTTTCAATTCCTAAACAGTGGAGATATAAGGATGTTAATCCCTCGTCAACCCCTTTGAGCCTAAGGAGTAGAAGTTTTCTTTCTTATAAAACCCTTAATCATAACCTAGGGCAGGGTAGTTACTCAGTCAACTCAATTATACTAGTCGTGGTTTACACAAATAATGATGGGTTCATGCAACCATTAAAGACAGGTAGTCAATATCCATCAGAAAGAGAAAAACTATTAAGTCAAAACCTATGAAGGAGACTTATCAAAAATGGAAACATCCTGCTGACTGTAATCTCAAAATAAATAATTCAGGCAAATGTTAGGGACAACAAAGTCAAAAAAGAGGTCACTACAAATCCTCGGAAGAAGAAAAAGAATTATAAAAAAGACGATTGTCTGTCCAAATAAACCTCTGGTACTTTAACCATCATCAAATATCAATGTTACAACTTCAAAGCTCTGCTAGAACTCAAAACGCAAAGTTAACTGAACATAGGATCGAAGAACATCACAAAGATTGGGGTGGGTATAAATAAACTTTGAGCCATTATCCTTTGTTTCTTAAACCGTGAACCGAGCCACGTTACAACCCTTGAAAGTCCTAATTGAAGCATGGTTAGTTCGAAAGCATACTGTCACCAAAAGGTATCATGACTCCTTAAGGTTTACCAAAAATGCTGAGTTGATATTTTGTTTTACAAACATCACGTTTTTATAAACATCACGCTTTTACATCTCCAGTTTTAATGTTTTTCAACAAACTCAAGACAGATATATGCATTGCATCTCATGAATTCCTTATTAAACATATTCTCCTACATAATTTCAAATGTTAGCATCAGAAAGAATCTACACAAGGGTACGACTAATGACTAAAAGTCATCCCGACAGACAAAACTATTTCAACAACAACATCTCTTATAATTGACTCAGTGATTAGAAGTCAATGAATACAAGGGGCATGGCATGCTTTATCCATTCAATACTGGGGCAATCAGGTCAAGATTCAAAGAATCTCTCCAAAGTCCCTACTAGCAGGGACAAAGCTGTGCAAAGCCTGTTTGACACTTCAACCAACACTCATTGGTGTGTCCCAATCAATACAAATCCAGGGATGGTGGTTACTATAATACTGGGGGTAACATTCAAGACATCATGCCTTCCCACAAATTCAGCTTCACAGGGGCATTTCCCCACAGAGTAGCCCTCAAGAAGTTATCTTCGAATAATCACCATAAAAGTTGAGTCAGATGCAACATCGGAGATTATATTCATCCCTAATCAGGGTACATCAAGATCAATCACTCAAATGGCTCTCATCCCCAAGAAGAAATCATAAAATCCCCAGTTGAGTATCCTCGAGCATGAAGCGGGAGTTCTTACTAAAACAGAAGACTTGTACTCTATATTCTCCATAATATTCAGGGATTTATTTTTCCCCGCCAGACTATTCTGCGATCTACTTTCATCATTGACAACATGTTGCATACATACATCATTCATAATCAATCATTACATAAATACATACCATGCATCATGGCTTTGCATGCTGCTAACTTTGTCTTTCAGGTAAGTTCCCAAGCAGACGAACATCATCAACAAATCAATCTCTGTCAGATATACATTATGGAAAGCATATCCCTCCAGACATTCTGAAGACACCTACATGAGATATACATTCCGGAAGCTCGAACCCCAGACATTCTGAAAGTTCCAATCAGACGAACATTCTGGAAGCTTGACCCCCAGACTTCTGAAACATTCCAATCAAATATACATTTCGGAAGCTCGAACCTCGAACATTCTGAAAATTCTAATCAGATGCATATTCTGGAAGCTTGACCCCCAGACTTCTGAAACATTTCAATCAGATATACATTCCGGAAGCTCGAACCCCAGACATTCTGAAAATTCCAATCAGAAGCACATTCTGGAAGCATGACCCCCAGACTTCTGAAACATTCCAATCAGATATACATTCCGGAAGCTCGAACCCCGGACATTCTGAAAATTTCCAATCAGATGCATATTCTGGAAGCATGACCCCCAGACTTCTGAAACATTCTTATCAGATATACATTCCGGAAGCTCGAACCCCGGACATTCTGAAAATTTCAAATTGGATGCACATTCTAGAAGCTTAACCCTATAGACTTCTGACAATTATCTCTTTTAGGTGGCATCTTTAAGCCCACTTCAGATCTTCTGCTGATGGCATCTATAAGTCCATCCCCGACACAAAACCCAGTATTAACAATTTACTTTTGACACTCATTCAAGACACAATTCAAAAACAATTCAAGATCTAATTCAGTCACTATGAACGGTGCTGACATGATCGACATTCGAAGATCTAATTCTATCATCACGGACGGTGTAGACACGATCATCCTTCCAAGATCTAATTCAGTTACTACGAACGATGCTGACACGATCAGTCTCCAACAAATACTTCTCAATACAGTGGATTCAGTCTAACGTACGACTCATCCTAATTATATCCTTCAGATACAGTCTAATGTACAACGTATCCTGACTCTCAAGTCTATCAAGCTGGATGGCATCTTTAAGCCCATCTCAATCAAGTCTCCTAACATCTAGATGGCATCTTTAAGCCCATCTCCGAAAAGTCCCTTCACAATCAGCAAGGGCAAATTTCTTGGTATTCTAGTGTTCAATCCTCTTCCACCTTCAGATTCCGATAGGCACACAAGCCAATCTACATCCTCAAGTGTAAGAAGATTGAACAGGGGCAGCTGTCATACCCCAAAATTTGCCCATCATATTTCAGTCCATCTGACTTTCAAATGCTCAAAGATATCCAATTCCTCAAAGCTAACTATCTCCTAAACAAGTGCCTCTGAATTAGGGTTCTGCTTTTCTCAAAGTAAAATCAACTTCTGATACCTCAGGTGGACCTCATAACCTCTCATATGCCTCAAAGAATCCTCATGCCAATTTTCAAGCTCTGGTTCAAAAGATTGCTCACCCAATGGCCCGAACGATCAATAATTGACTAGTTAACCTAAAAGTCAAACTATGGTCAAACCACAGTCAAAACTTCTAATTTTTGGTCAACATCCCCATTATGAAGTATCATTCACCATTTGATCAAGGATTGATCATGGTTCATCAAGAAAGATCAGAAATCAACAAATTCAAAAGTTTCTAAATTAGGGTTTTCATAGGAGAAAGTCAACTGAACTTTGACCAGCCATAACTCACACATGGAACATTAGAAATTTCCCATCCAAAGCTCATTTTGAAGGAAATTGAATTCTCTACAAATTTGCCTCTCACATGCCAAGTCTAAAAATGCTTCATTTGAGAGATATGGATCAAAACATTATAGGTCCTTTTTGAAAGTCAACCAAAAGCAGTTTTTTTGTCAAAGCCCATATCATCAAGATAAAATCCTCAAATGGAAAAGAGCTTCCAAAGTGGCTTGTAAAGGACATCTTGAGGTTTCCAAAAAGTCCTAGAACTCCTCGATATCTTAAAAATTGAGGGAGATATGCCTTGTCAAAGTTGGACAAATTTGAGTGAAAAATGAGAAGCAAATAAGGGCCAAGTTGGATTTTATTGCAAATGGGCCCAATATTTTTTGATCCAATCTTGTTCCACAAGTTACCAATGGGGTCCATATCCAATGCCACGATTTTTTTAATATTATTTGATTTTATATGAATTTTTTTTATCATTTAAAAATGATGATTAGTTTATATAAATCATATGAAATTCAAATATTCAATTAGAGATCCTATTGAAACCAAATCAATTAAACAACATATCTGATAGAAATTTGTGGAGATTGAGATTGGTAAGAGAAAGAGCAAATTGGCCAAGTTTAGAAAGTGTGAATTCAAAGATCCAATCAAATTTCAATCATGAAAATTACCAAGATTCAATCCTTAATTGTTAACCTAAGATACTCCTTATAAGTACCTGGATAGACTCAGACGAAAATTCACAAGGGTTATGTTGCCAAGAACACCATAAACTAAACCCAATTTTTCATAAAAAACTCACATTCAGTTTGAAACTTACAGCCATTCTCAAGGGGTTCTGAAGGTTCATTCACACTCCCACGAAGCTCCTGAAGCGATCCACAACAATACCGAGTCATAAGGCATCCAGAATCGGCGCCATTGTTGTCACTGTTTGCTTCGTTTTTTTTTATTTTCGATCTCAGTCATACACACATCATAAACATATTTGGCTTATATATTCATGATCGTGATAACCTTTATGATGTTTCTGGAAAGTTTAATTGAGCTTTAGATGCAAGGTTAGTGTTGTGCCATTGTTAGGTTTCCTGGAGCTTCAAATTGGGGATTCGGGAGTTCGTAAGAATTAGTACAAATCAAAAGGACCATTGAGTTCAGAAGAAGATTTAGAGTTGAATCATGTTTAAAAATATAATTTTATTGTTGTTTTGATTGAGTTGTGAGTTTCACAGGTTTTAGCCACAGACAAATCGTAACAAATCCTGTATATGTTCGTAGCAAAATCATGTTCTCAAGTGGAGAAGACGAAGGAAGAGGGCGCGATTTTCTGGTTTGAATTTGTATTTAACACGTTTTTTATATAATGTTATTAGCGTGTGTGGTAAACAGAATAGCAAAGCAGTTCAGTTGGCAAGAGACGTTCGCTTGTGATGGAAGGGCCCTGGGTTCGAATCCCCCAGGACGTAAACTTTTTTTTACAAACGCTATGCCATCAGATCCAGCGCGTGCAGGCCCTATGCTCTTACTATGCATCTCCATCACCATCCTTCAGATCCTCTCACTTACAAGATCCAGCGCATCTAGGGTTGCAGGAGCATCATGCACCTCAGATTTGCGCCACACAGGATTTCCAGCTAAGCTTTCAAACTTTCTTTTTTTATTTTCTATTTATTAAATAATTAGTTTTCTATTTAATTGTTTCTTTCTTATTTATGTTTTTATATAAAAATTCTCTTAATGTTTTTTTATTCTTTTTCATAAAATCATAATCATTTATTTTAATATTTATTAATGAAATAATTTGATTTCATTGTTAATAACCCTTTTTTATTCAAATATTTGTTTAATTATTTAATTAACTATAAATGCTTTTATTAATTGTTTGAAAAATACTTATCAGGATTATAAAATTTAATCAAAACTTTATTTTGCCGATTTAATTAATTAGGTTGAAAACCAATAATTAATTAATTCGACTTTTATTTATTCGACTTTAATTAATTCGACGTTTTGAGAAGGTAAACCACGATTGATTGATAGTTACTACTGTAGAACTAAAAAGCAGTCGAAATCTAGAGTTACAAGAAATGCCTATCTCTGCATGAATTCGAAATAGCCATTTACTGGGGACAATTTGTTAGCTGAAGATTTCGACTAAAGGATTGTGATACCTTAAGTGTTGGATTATGATGAAGAAATAGTTCTCGTAGAGCTATTTAAGGTTTTCTCTTTGGAAGAAATGTTATTCGACCAAGAGTAGTTTTTGTAATATTTACAAGTATCCTTCGACGGAAGCGCTAACATGATCAAAATGTTAAAGCGGAAAGATTTGAAATTCAAATGGAACGGTTTTGTTTAGTGGACGCGTGGGAACATTTGAAATGAAGTGAATGTTAGAAATATCGAACGTGGCAGAGATCTATGTAGAGACCGTTAGGGTCGAAATAGTATAAATAGGAGTGATATTGCTTAGGTTGATATGTTCGAATCAATATACAAAAATTAACAAAAATACTTGAAGTACCAGCGTGAGAGAAAAGAGTCTTTGCTGAAACAATGTATGTGTGAAGAACATCATATTTACATTTCATGTTATTTGTTTAGTGCAAAGTTATATTTTAAGTCGAAGTTTATGTTGTTTATGCATTTACTTTATTTCGTTTTGAAGTTATTTACTCATTGCAATTTACATTAGAAAGTTGTATATATTTACAAACTAGAAAGATTATTGAATATGAATCAAATTACTGAAACACTATTTAACAATGTCCTAGGATCAATCTAGTCGATCCTGCGAGTAACCAGATTGTTTAGACATTTTGGAAGACTAGCGGTTGTTTGTCAGAAATCACTGGTAAACAAATTGGCACGCCCAGTGGGACTGTGTCATAGTGTTATCGTCAAGTATTATTCATTTCAATTAGTTTTTAGATTTAGTGTTTTCGTTACCGTCCGTGTTGTATGAACCTTAGGAGTGGTAAAATTTTCGACAATAACCAACCAATACCTAAGAGGAAATATACTAAGAGAATGGCTAACAACACTAACAGAGGGGGACACAAGATCCTCCACAGGGATCGGGAAATAACAATGCTAGTGCAACAAACACTATAGGTCCCAATGCCCAATCACAGCCCATGTCTGCGCCAGCGCATTCAGTGGCCGTGACTGGTCCAATACAAGGATCTACAGGAACGGCCCAGGGAAATAATTCAGCATTCGTTGCCGCTACAACCGCGGCAGCCACTCTGTCGAATGCACAAGTAAGCCAGATACCACCATTTGGCACTCAGGGGACACCACCTCCGAACCAAGGATTCGAAAACCAAATACAATGAAGAGATCAACCTTATGGGATGCCATATTCTTACATGGCAGGTTTAAGTAGTAGTATACCTGTTTACACTGCAGCTAATATGTCAGTTTTTTCCCCATTCCAGAATTCTGGTTCTGGTGTGAATAATATGGGACAAAATGTCCAAATTCAAAGTCTTACCTACACTGACAACAAACAATCAAGCAACATTCTGACAACAGATGGACGCCAGTAATTAAGATATGGTAGGTTTTGTTGGCCAGAGAAATGAGGGCAATCTTTTCTCCTTTAATACAGAACATTAACAGAACCAATCAAGATAACTCTGTGACATGTCAACAATTGTCAGCACAGATGGGTCGAAAAGCAAATTTTTTAGGCCCTCCTGAAACCTCAACGCGTCGAAGGACAAACCAAATAGTCATTCAGGAGGATATACCAACCATAAATCAAGTTCGACCACCAAGACCACCCCCCGAAACAGAACCCGTGAGAGCAGGATTAGAACAACAAGTAGTTCGACAAGATACCCCTGAAGAACAACCAGGGAGGGTAGCGATGGTTAATAGAAACCAAAATGCTGACGAAGTGATTCACAGGGTTAGGCAAAATAATCAGATGGAAACAAATCTAACTGCTATGATAGAGAGGATTATGGCCCAAAATGGTCTGAACACCGGACTTCGAAGGCCAAATTATACCTCTCCTTTATCAGATTATGTTTTACAAACTGAATTACCTAGGGGTCACAAGGTCCCTAAGTTTACCAAATTTTCAGGAGATACTACTGAATCTACCACAGAGCACATAGCCATATATATGATTGAGGCCGGAGATTTGGCGAACAATGAGGATCAGAGGATAAAATATTTCCGTAGTTCTCTAACCAAGAACTCTTTCACATGGTTCACGACACTACCACCAAATTCTATAGATACTTGGTCTCAGTTAGAAAAGTTGTTCCTTGAACAATTCTATATGGGTCAAACTAAGATAAGTCTCAAAGAGTTGGCCAGTATTAAAAGGAAGTTTACTGAACCTATAGATGATTATCTGAACAGGTTCCGTCTTTTAAAGGCTAGATGCTTTACAGTGGTGCATGAACACGAACTAGTCGAAATGGCCGCTGGAGGTTTAGATTACTCTATCAGGAAGAAATTGGACACGCAGTATCTGTGAGATGTGGCCCAATTGGCTGATAGGGTTCGCCAGGTCAAAAGATTAAAAGCTGAGAAGGCTAGGGCGAACAAAAGTTATAAAAAGGAAATGGTTACCTACGTCGAAGTAAACAAAGGAGAACCAGAGATTTCCGAGGACCAATATGGGTTCGAAGATTGCAAAGTGGATCTAGTTGAATTAAAGGAGGTAGGCCCTTATACTTGCAAGATGATCACACCATCAAATGGGAAAAATCCCGTTGAAATTGAAAAGAATGATAAGTTTCCTAAGAAAACATACACATTCAACATAACTAAATGTGATGAAATATTCGATTTGCTTGTGAAAGATGGTCAAATGGTTTTGCCTCCTAACATTAAAATTCCTCCGTTAGAACAACATAAGAAGAGAGGCTACTGTAAATACCACAATTTTTTGGGCCACAAAACTTCACAGTGTTTTCTTTTCAGGGATCTTATTCAGAATGAGATCAAGGAGGGACGTCTAAAGTTTGCAGACAATGGAAGAAATCAAATGAAGATAGACGCCAATCCCCTCAATATTGCTGACACAAATTACACCGAGCCTGTCAAAATCAACATGGTTGACATGGTTGAAGTTGAGGCAAGAGGGAACCCAGGAGATGAAGAAGATGCCCAAGCTGGAAAACAGGTTATTGATGACCTGAAGGAGGATGTCATGTCTGAAGATTCAGTCGAACCAAAGTCTACTGAAGGTCTTGTAGGAGAGACAACTATGGCTACTGAAGGCTAAGAAAGAAATTTGAAGAAATGTAGATTACCCATGGCGCCAACTTAGACACCAACATGGTCAATCTGGACCATTCAACCCCAGAGGTGGCAGCACGCTAAAACTCATAGGAACTGGAGAAAAGAAGGTGAATTTCTGGGAGTGTATCCTAAGCCTGGAGAAAGCCTATTAGGTTTTTTTGTTCGCTACCACAAAGACGAAACTGAATGCTTGATATGTCCCAAGAAGACAGGATAGCCCACATCCAAAATCAAGAAGAGTTACCTTCAAAGTACCATCAAAGGTCTCAGAGCATAAATGGGTTCATGTGGGACCAAAGAAAGACAAGTGGAGGAACTTCGACAATGGATGGAGAACGTCCTGGGCTTATAGAAAGAAGTTTCAAGCATCAGAAAGGGAAGCCGTTATATTGGGGAACTAGGTAAGAACCCTATGTCAAGATCCCAGTGGAGAAGGCACCAAAGACTGAAGAAAGCAGAAAAGGAGACGACTTCGATTGAAATCGGAGAGTTCAGCAACACGAGAACCTTCCCAAACGAAACTCATTCAACCAAACCTCCTGTAGGAAGAAAGATAATCCCTGCTGGGGGAAAATGGATTATAATAAAGCTGAAGAAGAGCAAATGAGAGAAGATGATATACCTACTAATAACTTCGATTCTGATGGAGTCTCGTCTTTACACATGAATTCTTGCAATGTGGTCTCAGTGTTACCACACGAATACAACCAGGAAACAGAGATTGACGAGGATGATGAGGTCGATGCAGCAAAAATGGCAAAGCATAAACCCGTGTGTTACTACGTCCTCAATAATGGCGCCATCGAAGAGCAAAATGCCCAGTTCGAGCGACCGCATCAAGGGATGTAAAATCACCTCAAGCCCCTCTATATAAGGGTCAAAATCGAACAGGTAAAAGTGAATAAAGTACTGGTAGATGGAGGAGTTGCGGTGAATCTCATGCCTCAATTTATACTGAAAAAATTGGGAATGTTCGATACAGACGTAAAACCTCATAACATGGTGTTATCAAACTATGAAGGGAAGATAGGACATACTGTGGGAGTAATTCAAGTTGACTTAACTGTGGGATCAATCACGAGGACTACTATGTTCATGGTGGTACCAGCGAAGGCCAACTACAACTTGCTCCTTGGGAGAGAATGGATCCACGGTGTTGGGGAAGTACCTTTGACCATGCATCAGAGGGTATTGTTGCACCCCAATTTTTGACATCTGAGATCCCACCATAGCTTAAATATTAGGATCATCATTATCATTATAATCATCATGCATTTATCATTTGCTAACCAAAAATACAAAAAATTGTTG
Organism: Vicia villosa; assembly: GCF_029867415.1. Lineage (NCBI taxonomy): Eukaryota > Viridiplantae > Streptophyta > Magnoliopsida > Fabales > Fabaceae > Vicia > Vicia villosa. Next base: position 43,891,265 of record NC_081185.1, read on the forward strand.
TTTGTTGCTTGTGACCTAAGACAAGAGACTGACTAAGAAGAAATTGAGCAAACTAGGGTTTTGAGGACCACAAAGAAATTCAAAATTATTCTATGATTCAAAGGGTTCTTCAATCAAAATCAAAACTCAAGGATAGGTCAATGCAAGATTAATCACCTTCAAGTTCATCAGAAGCTCCAATTAGGGTTTTTGACCTAATTTTTATGGAGGGTTGACTTTTAATCAGGAGATGGTTCCAAGAATCAAAATATGATTCAAGGGCATCCAAATCAACATTATAGTCCATTCATATCATTCATTTGAAGAGGAGATCCTGATTCATAAGGAAATCACAAAACTACAATTCATCTGGAAAAAGTCAACTGTGCAAGTCAACCTTTGACTTTTGAGGGAAATAGTCAACTATGGACTTTAAGGATCCAAATCATCATCATATGGATATTGAAGACATTTGATCAGCGAAAATTCAAAGAATTCATCAAGAATCAAAAAGTCAACAAAAAGTCAAATTAGGGTTTTTAAGTGTATTTTAACCTAATTCATGGATCTCCAAATTTTGCTTACACACTCAAAAATCTCCCAACATGAAAGTTGTAGATCTCGGCAAAACAAACAACTTATCATAATGGAACTTTTTTCAAAAAGTGATTATTTTGAGAGATATGGAATTAAGAAAATAATTTTCAAGTGTTTTTGTAATATCCCATATTATGATCAAGCATGATTATGAAATACTAAGAAAATATTATAGATTAATTATGCATTAAGAAAGATTGGTTGGAGTAGAAGGAAATTGGTTAGGAACTAACCAAGTGGCAATGGTGTAAATATGATTTAGTTGGAGGGCAATTGAGACAATTAACCCTATGCATGTGAACTTAAGGCTTGTTTGGATTGATAGTGATTCATAAATCAGATTTTTGGGAGAAAGAAGAAAGGAATAGCCATTGAAGCAAAGAGAAGGAAGGGAGAACTCATCTTCAAGTTTCTATTTTCGCAACACTTGGTACAGCTCCACTAAATCAGGTATAACTCTTAACTCGTAACTCCTATCGTAACGATTCTGGTCCCATTGGAAAGCTAACGAATTTCTCTTTGATTTGCACCTATGGTTCGCATTTATAACTTCTGTTTTGAAGGAGAAAAACGAGTTTGAAGTTGGGTGGTCAATGTTGAATGTGTATGAAGGTGAGCTACGAATTTCTTGCTAATGGAGATGGAAGTTTGAGCAAGAGGGAGATGCAATAGTAGCAAGAGCACCATCTCAACCTCTATTAATCCAAGGTGAGTCCTTAGTTAGAGACTTGGGGAAAATTTGTGGGAAATTGCATGTTGGGATTTGGGTGTGAGTGATAACTCCATGAACCCATAATGATAAATGTGATTAATTGCTAATTGGTAATTTTATGTAATGCATGCTTGCTTTAATGCTTAGATGGTGTTTTATGTATGTAATGTGTACATTAGATCACTATTGCATGTTGGAAATTAGTTTAGAATTGAATCATGATGCTTGGAATTGATTAGGAGTGCTTGGGACTGGTTTAGAACCCTTAGAAATGCAGAAAATTGATTCTGCTTCAGGGTAATCGGTTATTGGCATTTGGGTAACCGGTTACTCTGTGTAAATTTGTGTTTCTGGACATTTTTTTATGCCAGTAACCGGTTACTGGCTTCTGGGTAACCGGTTACCTTGGGCGCAGAGGGAAAAATCAACAAACTTCGGAAATTCGTAGCTTTCGGCTCGGGTATCGGAATTGCGCAAACTTTATATCATTGGAAAGCTAGCGATGTGTACTTTCTAATAAAATTGGTCCCCAAACCAGAATTTTTGATTTAATAGTAGTGGATCCCCATTTAGTGAATCAATGAATTAGTATGGGAACTTATGTCTTTACCAATTGATTAATAATTATTATGTCATGCATTGAATAGAATGCCTATTGCTACTATGAATAGTATATCCATGTTTGAAAATGTTATGCCATTATGTATGATACATGGAACCTGTGGACACCGTCGTTTTGGTTAAACAAACGGAATTGATTGTATTGTGTGATTGACGCTTGTTATGCGTGTGGTATGCTAGAATCGAAGTGGGCCACTACTAGGTGGTAAGGCACCATTGTATATGGACTAGTTTCCAATTACCATTGCGATGTGCTCGTGAGAGTCTATGAGGCGTGTCTCACTTGCAGTTAACACATTGGCGTTCTTGGTATACACACCTGAACTACCGTTGCAGTGTGCTCGTGAGTTTCCGTACAGGGTTTTACTCACTTGCCGTTAACACACTTGCGTGCTCGGTATGGTGGCGTTATGCGGCTAAGTAAGCCTACGCATAACAGGTAAACCATCTCTAGTGATGCCAAGTAGGCTATATCATTAGGTTCCTACCCGGATGGGCTCATGCGTCGAGACGGCGTGTTGCACTTGCCGTTAACACCACGTGCGTACAGATGGTTAATGGGACGGTGTCGCCTCTTAGGCAAGGTCATCTCGCAGCCATGTAGGCCTGTGCGAACCCATTTAATCACTCTTGCAGGGTGCTTGTGCAAGTCTCTTGGCAAATAGGCATGGGTGAACCCACCGAGGGTGTGTGTGCAGCCTTGGTAGTTTGGTTGTTACCACTTCTGGATTCCCCGTACATGGGTATGGGTCTGCATACATGTTTGAGTACTATTTGTGTACTTGTGATATGATGACTCCTATGGTGGACGAATCATGTGTTTGCTCCGTATTTGTACCGGATGTGAGGACAACCCCGGATCAATGGTGGATTCAGTTTTGATGCATGTACCCTGTAGATCCGAGTGGACCCATAGGATAGGAGGACTTACTGAGATTTAGTAATCTCACCCCAATCAACTTATATTTTTTTCAGGTGCAGTTTAGTAGCGTTTGGTCAGTAAAAGGTTTGGACTGAAGACTTGGAAGTGGTGTTGGCTCGAAGACCTCGTTGGTTTTGACATTCCGCTGTGCGAGATCCATTGAAGACTGATGTATTATGCTTCTTAGTAGAATTTCATGTTGTACTTTATATGGATCTTTCTATAACTATAGCTTTTGTATGTACTCAATATCAATTTTAACGTTTCATGCATAATATACTAGTCAGTTATGTATGGGGTGTTACAGTTGGTATCAGAGCAGGTAGATTCTCGGCCGAGCCATGAGACATCACTAGCAATTCATTTCCTCCTCACATGTGTGCGTCGCTAGCCTGATCTTACTAATATCTCATTCAGTTGTTGAAATTGATCAACTCATCAACCGAGTGTGAGACAGTAGAATTACGACAGAGCCGCCACGAGGACTCGTAAACTTGTAAGTATTGTGAACCCAAGTAGTTGGAGTGGGATGAGTAATGGATTGTTTGGATGGTGTAAGTGGATAATATTGGAGTTGTCAGAATTAAGAGGAGCGTTTGACGCAAAGGAGTAATACCCGAACTACCAAGGTGTGGATGAAGACAGCTAGAACCCCCAGGATTTTGATTGGACGAAGTGAACTTTCTCTAAGTCTTGGTAATAGAAAAGGGAAATCCAAATAGGATTGAGTAGGAGCCTCGTAAGTGAGATTCTCCGAAGGTATTGAGCTGGGAATTAGTGGGATTCAGTATTGATGATGCTGCCGGTGTTAGGTGTGATTGGTGAGCTGATAGAACAGAATAACCTTTGGAAATGCGGATAGGGGAGTCAGACCTTTTTGATTGCGCTGGTACGGACAGTAATTGGATGGGCGGAGTATTAGATCTTGATTTAACTCGAAGTACCCTAAGCGAGAGTAGTTACCTAGTAAATGTTGGTGGAAGGTACGAGTGTGGTAACTTACGATTGGGCGAGGTTTGAATACCCGGTCGATGGAAGAGGATATGTATTTCTGTTCTTATCATTTTATATTTAAGTTCTAGAACTACGCTAGATAGAATATGAAATGATGAAGAAGCGTGAAATGCAGTAACCTAAGTTCTTTGTTAGTTGTTGTTCGTCTGACCCCGAGTGAAGCCATAGAACTACACTTGGCGTTGGGCGTTCAGGCGAGTAGGAACTAAGATCTATCTGGAACGTCAGCAGGATGATCGCAGTTGCATTGGTTGTTAGGAACCATAGTATTCCTATCTGGACTGAATTATCCTTGGAATCTCATGCATGCGTGGGACGAGTGGGTACGCGCACTGCATAGTAATCCGAAGTTGAACTTCAAATCTCCGTGCTTGCCGTTTTGGCTTTCCGAGTAAGTAAACCTTGGTGTGTAGCACTCTCAGGTTTTAGCATCCTGAGGAGTGTGATTCGGAGGACTTGAGGAACGATGAACCTGTTGGAGGCCTGTTCAGACACTTGTCGGTTGCAACTATAGGATATGCGTGGGGATCATTATACACCACTGAGGTAGGTTACCTGGATACATGGCCTCGGAGTTGGACCACCATGTTGGTACTACCAGACGGGTATAATGCCACAGTATCGCTATCGTGCACAAGATGTGTGAGTCATCCTTTTTCCGACGTGTGTGGGACAAGGGTGATCCGAAGCTGAAGGTAGAATTCTGATGTGATACTCATGAGACGCAGGTCTAGACTCTCATAAGAAATGTGGGATGAGGATCCATATGTCATGCTCGATAGTAGAGGAATAACTAGGCAGACGCTGGTGAAATGGATCAAGATCCAATACTATACTTATGGAGACTCTGGGTGATCGTGATTGCGTGAGTTAGTATCAGATTGTACCTTGGGGACGTTCTCGTTTCGTGAAGTGTTAAGTTGGCGATTTTACAAGAGTGTCTAGAGTGGGACTCATGTGCGGTCATGATATCCTGGTCAGCATGGTGAGTGGCTATCGTGTACCATTGGCGACCGGTGATGGAATATGTGAATTTTATTTTGGAATAGTTTGATGTGTGACGTATCTGGTAAAGTGTATGTAGATACTCTGGGTGAAGAAATCTCAATCTTGGTAAAGCATGGACATTTTGGTTTGAGAACTGCTAAGGAGTTTATAAGAGAGATGTTCGAAGTGCAAAGTGAAATTTCTTGCATTGCGGCTACACTCTGACTGTTAGAAGCACCACAATGAAGGATGCAACCGCCGAGGAAGTCAGTTTAGTTCAGAGGTGGAACAAACATTAGATGACTGTGTGAATGGAGTGTGGCTATGGGAGGATTTTATATCAGTAAGTCGCACGAGTTATCAGAGGTGATACCACACTAAGAGAATGAAGGTTTATGGTTGGGTAGAAGTTGTGTAAAACTGCTAGAGTTATCATGAGCTGCAGTACGTCATGAAGGGTTCCATATACCGGTCGAGAAACAAAGATTTGTTAGAATGAAAAGCATAGCAGTTATACGCTGTGGAAATCAGTGACAAGGACGGACCTCTAAGTCAGTGAATTTTTGGGTTTCAATGTCCTGAGATCGAAACGTGTACCTAAGTTGTGGTAGATGAACTATATGAAATGGCAGAGTAAGTAGAAGCTTGATTCTAGAGAGTACGCAACTTCAAAGAGTAGTAGTCGATGATGGATGTATATGGAGTTCTGGCACGTGTTGTAATTGGACACTGTGGAATAGGGATTATTGTGTATTAATGGAAACCAAGTGAATTATGGATATAACGTGATTCAGAGGATTTCAAGGTGTGTGGCTTATTGGAATCAGAGTAGCGCAACGGATCAAGGAAGAATCAGATAAGTCAGAGGTAGAAATGAATGGACTAATTGTAGGATTTTATGTTGGGATGAAAGTATTTTCCTAAGGGAAATTGTCGAAGCGGGGTTTCGTTCATTCCAATCACTCGAGGATCCACCATAAACTCGAGAGGTGTTGTCAATGGGCCAACTTGGAAATACTTTTTGTGGATGGCATGCAGTCCGACGTTCGTAGGTCATCAGTTTAGCTTGCAAGTCACAAGGGTTGGACTGAGTATCAGACCGTCGAAATGCTGAAGGCTAGAAAGGACATTCAGTTGGCGCAAGTTCTTTGTAGTTATACCTTGTGCACTACGATTGTGCAGGAAGGCTTGGACAATGGTTACAGGTCAGCCGTTGAATTTCGCCTCTCCTCAGTAGAATCTTGTGTGAAGTTGTCGAATGTCAAGGCTATAGTTGCAAGATGATTGCACCTTCGCGGTTTACAGTGACAGTTGTTATGTCTAAACTGGAGTAAGAGTTAAAGTAAGGAGATTCAGTTGTATAAGTAAAGGTAAATTTGGGACAATCATCCTAAGACCTTGGGAACCAGAAGTTGAGACCAAGACATTTGGCTAACGCCTAATGACATTGTATGGACTCGAGTGGAGAATAATTTGAAGTGTTGTCGCAGAAGTGATGTTGTGGCGGTAATTCTCAAATGGGAAGTAATTCAAGGAGCTGAGTGAATCAGTAACGTTTGTTGAATAAGGGTGAACACACCAGAGAATGAAACGAAGGAAATCCGACATGAGTGGATTATTAAAGTTTTTGAAGTTTTGGAGATTCAGTGCAGAGCAGTGAAGGTCAAGGACCCTAGAATGATCTTTCCCCAGATATGTCAGAACAAAGTATCTGGATAGACGTGTTGCTTGAGAGTCAAGGTTCTAACCATGCATAGTGGGACGCAGGTGTTTTGGCAGATTATGTTTCTTCGTATGGAATGACCCTCAGACATAGTAGTGAGATTATCAGAAGAGAAATGTAAGGAATATTTCATCCCCTAGTTGGTATAGATTTGGACACGTTGTTTCCGTGGTGATCAGAAAGAATTCGAGGACGAATTCTATTTAAGGGGAGGAGAATGTAATATCCCATATTATGATCAAGCATGATTATGAAATACTAAGAAAATATTATGGATTAATTATGCATTAAGAAAGATTAGTTGGAGTAGAAGGAAATTGGTTAGGAACTAACCAAGTGGCAATGGTGTAAATATGATTTAGTTGGAGGGCAATTGAGACAATTAACCCTATGCATGTGAACTTAAGGCTTGTTTGGATTGATAGTGATTCATAAATCAGATTTTTGGGAGAAAGAAGAAAGGAATAGCCATTGAAGCAAAGAGAAGGAAGGGAGAACTCATCTTCAAGTTTCTATTTTCGCAACACTTGGTACAGCTCCACTAAATCAGGTATAACTCTCAACTCGTAACTCCGATCGTAACGATTCTGGTCCCATTGGAAAGCTAACGAATTTCTCTTCAATTTGCAACTATGGTTCGCATTTATAACTTTTGTTTTGAAGGAGAAAAACGAGTTTGAAGTTGGGTGGTCAATGCTGAATGTGTATGAAGGTGAGCTACGAATTTCTTGCTAATGGAGATGGAAGTTTGAGCAAGAGGGAGATGCAATAGTAGCAAGAGCACCATCTCAACCTCTATTAAGCCAAGGTGAGTCCTTAGTTAGAGACTTGGGGAAAATTTGTGGGAAATTGCATGTTGGGGTTTGGGTGTGAGTGATAACTCCATGAACCCATAATGATAAATGTGATTAATTGCTAATTGGTAATTTTATGTAATGCATGCTTGCTTTAATGCTTAGATGGTGTTTTATGTATGTAATGTGTACATTAGATCACTATTGCATGTTGGAAATTTGTTTAGAATTGAATCATGATGCTTGGAATTGATTAGGAGTGCTTGGGACTGGTTTAGAACCCTTAGAAATGTAGAAAATTGATTCTGCTTCAGGGTAATCGGTTACTGGCATTTGGGTAACCGGTTACTCTGTGTAAATTTGTGTTTCTGGGCTTTTTTTTATGCCAGTAACCGGTTACTGGCTTCTGGGTAACCGGTTACCCTGGGCGCAGAGGGAAAAATCAGCAAACTTCGGAAATTCGTAACTTTCGGCTCGGGTATCGGAATTGCGCAAACTTTATATCGTTGGAAAGCTAGCGATGTGTACTTTCTAATAAATTTGGTCCCCAAACCAGAATGTTTGATTTAATAATAGTGGATCCCCATTTAGTGAATCAATGAATTAGTATGGGAACTTATGTCTTTACCAATTGATTAATAATTATTATGTCATGCATTGAATAAAATGCCTATTGCTACTATGAATAGTATATCCATGTTTGAAAATGTTATGCCATTATGTATGATACATGGAACCTGTGGACACCGTCGTTTTGGTTAAACGAACGGAATTGATTGTATTGTGTGATTGACGCCTGTTAATCGTGTGGTATGCTAGAATCGATGTGGGCCACTACTAGGTGGTAAGGCACCATTGTATATGGACTGGTTTCCAATTACCATTGCGATGTGCTCGTGAGAGTCTATGAGGCGTGTCTCACTTGCAGTTAACACATTGGCGTTCTTGGTATGATTAACACACCTGAACTACCGTTGCAGTGTGCTCGTGAGTTTCCGTACGGGGTTTTACTCACTTGCCGTTAACACACTTGCGTGCTCGGTATGGTGGCGTTATGCGGCTAAGTAAGCCTACGCATAATAGGTAAACCATCTCTAGTGATGCCAAGTAGGCTATATCATTAGGTTCCTACCCGGATGGGCTCATGCGTCGAGACGGCGTGTTGCACTTGCCGTTAACACCACGTGCGTACAGATGGTTAATGGGACGGTGTCGCCTCTTAGGCAAGGTCATCTCGCAGCCATGTAGGCCTGTGCGAACCCATTTAATCACTCTTGCAGGGTGCTTGTGCAAGTCTCTTGGCAAATAGGCATGGGTGAACCCACCGAGGGTGTGTGTGCAGCCTTGGTAGTTTGGCTGTTACCACTTCTGGATTCCCCGTACATGGGTATGGGTCTGCATACATGTTTGAGTACTATTTGTGTACTTGTGATATGATGACTCCTATGGTGGACGAATCATGTGTTTGCTCCGTATTTGTACCGGATGTGAGGACAACCCCGGATCAATGGTGGATTCGGTTTTGATGCATGTACCCTGTAGATCCGAGTGGACCCATAGGATAGGAGGACTCACTGAGATTTAGTAATCTCACCCCAATCAACTTATATTTTTTTCAGGTGCAGTTTAGTAGCGTTTGGTCAGTAAAAGGTTTGGACTGAAGACTTGGAAGTGGTGTTGGCTCGAAGACCTCGTTGGTTTTGACATTCCGCTGTGCGAGATCCATTGAAGACTCATGTATTATGCTTCTTAGTAGAATTTCATGTTGTATTTTATATGGATCTTTCTATAACTATAGCTTTTGTATGTACTCAATATCAATTTTAACGTTTCATGCATAATATACTAGTCAGTTATGTATGGGGTGTTACAGTTTTACTTGGATTTTTTCTTAACTTTATGGCCATTTTCTCAATGATCCAAAAGGATTTTGAGGAAACTTTTAACTACTCATTTGAAGTATGTAGCAAGGGCTTTCCAAAGCTTTAAGTAGAAAATCCATGGCTCCATTCATGAGATATGATTTTGTCAATATGGCACCATGAACACTTGAAAATGAAGAAGAACATGAAGAAAGTGAAGAAGTTACGAACCAAACTTGTTCAAATTTGAAAGATTCCTTTCTTGCAGCCCATATAACTTGTTCAAAGCACCATAATCAGAATATTACACTTTCTTTTGAGCTATAATCCAAGTGTTTAAGCCATTATCCAATTGATCATTCCATTAATGGCACAAAGTTAACACTTCCATTCTAGTAAAGTTAGCTTTATGCACAAAGTCCACTCCTTGAGCCACTACAATGTCTCTTCTGCCTCAAAAGCAAGTCAAAAACCACAAGCAAGCCTCTAAGATCAAATCAAACCCTTGCAAGCATGCTTAAAGCTTTGTACCTCGCCATTGAAACCATAACTTTCTCATTTATTCACAAACAAGCAAGATGGTACACAAGTCACATGTGAACTTTAAACTCTAAACTTTTGCCATCCACAAACCCTAATTCTTGCCTATAAATAGAGGACCTTGCCTCTTGGATCAATTACACCAGAATTCTCCAAGTCATACCTCACTTGAAATTCTCCATTTTTCCATCTTTTCACTTTTATAGTGAATTCTTGTTCTAAGAGTTCTGGGTGTCAACTAATGGTTTAGACAACTTCTAAACATCATTTAGAAGGTGTCTATACCTTCCTTAGCCTTCCAAACACTTCCAAACCAAAAATCACTTTTTAACCTCCATTAAAGCTTTCTTTAAGCTCATTACAAGCCAAAACTCCAACCAAACACTTAGCCACTCAAATAACCTTTCGCATAGCTTCTATATCACATATAGAAATTGTCCATAACACCCAAACAACTACCAAAGGCCTTGAACCAGAAATCACCATTTCAAAACTCCATTAAAGAACCTTTGAACCCAAACTTGCAAAAACCAATTCCACTCATGCGTTTTGAGGCTTTATGGTTTAGATAGCTTCTAAACATCATATAGAAGTTATCCAAACATCTGCATTTGATCTGTAACACCATTTTCCTAGCACACTAACCATAACTTTTTCAGGTTTAAGGTGAAATCGAATTTTGAGTTGCAGGGACTTTCAAGCAAATCTAAGCATTGCAATTGCTTCCTGGTGGTTTGTTGAAGCTAAGTGAATACTTGAGGCATTCCCAGGTCCTCTAACTTGCACTCCAGACCTCCATTTTCAGAGGTATGTAACTCAACTTCGAGCTCCCTCAAAAGGATCTCAATTCATGTGCTTCTTGTTACCAAAATGATCTATTTTACATGATGATTAATAGACCTAAGGTTTTGATCATTGATTGTTCATATTAGGAGTTTAATTTTAAATTTCAATTTAAGGGTTCATAGATTAATTCCATAAATTCTCATGTTTAAATATGTTTAAATGTTTGTTAATCATATGGTTGAGTTCGTGGTTAAATGCTGATCATTTTGATGTCTTGTTTTGTTTAAATTGATTAAGTTTTGATAAAATTCAAACTTGGCGCCATGGTTGTGTTAATGTTGTTCTTCGTGAGTTCAAGGAAGAAGATAAAGTCTGGAAAAATTCCATTCATGACCAAGTTTATCTTATATTTATTGCAAGGCGTGTATTGTTTGAATACATCGTTAGCTCACTTGGTCATCAGCGCGCATTTAGTCCTTTCATGTCCCAGGTCTGGGGTTCGAATCCTCCTCGCCCCAGACCTTTTGTTCCTTTTTTATTTTTAACATTTCTAACTTTTTTTAGTATGTAATGAAATGGGATGGGCCTAATGATCAGAGCGCGCGCTTGGCCCAGTGGTTAAGTTTTGTGTTGCAATGGTGAAGGTCCTGAGTTCAAGCCTTGTGAGGACCATTTCTTATTTTTTTATCACTTGTTTCTTTAGTTTCTTCATAAACTTTGAAAAATCACCAAAAATAGGTAAATTAGTCTTTTTAATCCCTTCTTTTTTGCGTGTTTTACTTACTTTGAGTATTTTCATACCATGTTAAAAAATCACAAAAATATTTATTTTATCATCATTTTAAAATTAATCAAAAACAAGTCTTTTAATATATGAAAAATCAACAAAAATATGTTTCCCTTTGAATATTTTTCTAAAGTGACTTAGTATAATTTTTTTAATACTTATTTAGGGTTAGGTTAGAGTGTCATTCACTTATCTATGTACCCTTATACCATTTCTCTTAAAGAAATTGGTATTTAACAATTAAAATTAATAAGTTTTAGGTGTATGCTTCAAAACCCTAATTTCAAAACCCTAATTTGAAAATCTTTAGGTTTAAAACCCTAACCAAAAAATTTGCAACATGTTGATCTTTGTTTATCCATGTTTATTTGTGCTTGTACATACTTGTTGATTTTAATCCATGCTTTGTACTTAATTGTTATTTAAATATCATCTCTTATTTATTTTGTTTATCTAACCCCATGTTTAATCATCACATTAATCATTCATCATTCATACATGAGTTTGAATCCAAGGGTTTAGATACATCCATCTCTTGCTTGTTAACACTCACTTGTTTGTTCTTGTACATCCATGAGGTATTTATTGTTAATTGTTTAAGCTTGATGTTTTATCCAAAGGATGTGAATGATATTGACTAAATTGTCAAGGTACTTAAATTCTTTTCCAATCTCTTTTATTTTTGTGTCAAGTATTTTAAAGTTTTTCACTTGTTTAGTGTTTAGTATTGTTAAAGAGTAACCAAACCCTTTTTGTTTTGAAACCTTAGTATTAAGAATAGAATTATTCCCGGTGAAACTTCTCTTAACCCATTGACCTTGTATTTTAAAGCTTGGTCCTTCTTTGATTTGTTTTAAAATTGTTAAGTATTTTAAAGCTTAACCTTTCAAACTTATTAGGTATTTTAAAGCCTAATCCCTTTTCCAAAATTGTTAAGTATTTTAGAGCTTAACCTTTTAAACTTATTAGGTATTTTAAAGCCTAATCCCTTTTTTAAAATTGTTAAGTATTTTTAAAGCTTAACCTTTTAAACTTATTAGGTATTTTAAAGCCTAATCTTCTTTTAAACTTGTTAAGTATTTTAAAGCTTAACCCTCTTTTAAAACTTGTGAGTATTTTAAAGATCACACCCAAAAAGATTTTGGCCACTTTGGCCCCCTTTTTTTCTCTTTTTTTAAAAAGAGGAACTACAAAAGCTCTGACTTCCCTATTGCACTTAAGGGGTATGTAGGCCTAAGATGCGATATCTTATCGAGATCACTTTCTATTTCAAACAAGTTTTTCACATAGGTTTTTCACAAAAAAAGGTTATTTATAAACAAAAGATAATAACACAAAACAAAGAGGTTCTCACGGAGTGCCATGGATATGAGGGGTGCTTAAAACCTTCCCCTTGTATAACAAACCCTCCGTAGCAAGAACTCTGATAATTTTATTAGTTTTGATTTTAAAAACTTCTGTGGGTTTTATCCGCTCTTTCACCCATTCCTTTTTGGAAACAATAAAGCCCGATGGAGACTCTGTTTAAAATGAGCTAAGTCTTCCCATGATTCTTGTCTCACCAATTTCACCGCTACAAGTATCTATCTGGAGAACAGATGGCATAGTAGAAAACATAGAAGTTGACCAAAGTTACTTCATGAACGATGTAAACCAGGTGGATAAGGCAAACTTCGACAGGAATATGGGAAATATAAGCCCATGTGGTCCAGCTGAAGATGTTTATTCCCCAAGCAAGAATGCTCTATACTTTCTGACTCTCCACCCAATTGGTTTTCAATGGAATCGTGAGATCATGGGAGACCCTAAAGAAGGATCAACAGAAATACGGCCTTCGGGCTGGAACGAAGATGTTGATTATGTCTGAGTCTTCATTCTTTGAAAATATTTCGGCCTATATGGCTGAAAACAAAAGAATAGCGGCTCTCAAAGCCAAAATTATTGACATGGTTGTTCAGGCCAAAAGTATTATGCTAAATGATACATGAGAGGGGGCAAAATTAATGCTAGAACCTCCTGAAGAACAAGTACACGAAGATATGCAAAACCAAAGGCTAGACGCTATCTACGATGAAGAACCTTTGGGATTTGAGAAATATCCAGGATCATCAAGCGCAAAGATGTTAGCTCAGGACCCTTTAGAAGAGATTGACCTCGGAGATGGAACCGTGAACAGAGTTACATACATTAGTACTAAACTGGATCCCAAGATGAAAAACAGGTTAATTGAATTATTAAAGAAAAATAAAGATTGTTTTTCTTGGGACTATGATGAAATGCCTAGTTTGAAGAGAGATCTGGTCGAACTAAAATTGCCTATTAAGGATGGCAAGAAGCCCATCAAGCAGACACTAAGACGGTTCGCCCCAGAGATCCTTTCGAAGATTAAGAAGGAAGTTGAAAGACTTCTTCGTTGCAATTTCATCCGAACCACCAGGTATGTTGAATGGATTGCAAATATAGTTCCAGTTATTAAGAAAAATGGTTCTTTAAGAGTGTGTATAGATTTTCGTGATCTGAATGCAGCAACTCCTAAGGATGAATATCCTATGCCTGTGGCAGAAATGCTAGTTAACTCGGCTGCAGGATATGAATATCTTAGCATGCTCGATGGTTATTCCGGGTATAATCAAATTTTCATTACAGAAGAGGATGTTTCTAAAACAGCCTTTTGTTGCCTAGGGGCAATAGGCACTTACGAGTGGATCGTTATGCCTTTTGGTCTTAAAAACGCTGGGCCAACATACCAGCATGCAATGAACTCTATTTTTCATGATTACATTGAAACCTTCATGCAGGTTTATATAGATGACATAATAATAAAGTCTATATCAGATGGAGATCATCTAACTCATCTGAGCCAATCATTCAAAAGAATGAGAAAACATGGCTTGAAGATGAATCCTCTTAAATGTGCATTTTGTGTGCAGGCTGGAGATTTTCTAGGCTTTGTGGTCCACAAAAAGGGGATAGAAATTAATCAGAATAAACAAAGGCTATTATGGAGACCAAAGCGCCATTGACTAAGAAAGAATTGTAATCTTAGTTAGGGAAGATAAATTTCCAGAGGAGATTCATTTCAAATTTAAGTGGTCTAATTCAAGCCTTCTCTCCTCTTCTGCGTCTGAAACATGGAAATTTTGAGTGGACAAATGAACACCAAGAGGCATTCGAAAAGATAAAGCAGTATCTAACGAATCTGCCTATCTTGTCATCACCAAACGGAAAGAAGCCCATGAGATTATATATATCAGCTTCAGACACTACTATAGGTAGTATGTTAGCGCAAGAAGATGAAAATGGCATTGAGAGGGCCATATATCATCTAAGTAGGGTGTTAAATGATGCAGAAACTAGATATACTTCGATAGAAAAGTTGTGTCTATGTTTGCATTTTTCATGTACTAAACTCAAATATTATACAAAGTCAATAGATTTGTACGTATCTTCGCATTTTGATGTTATTAAGTACATGTTATCAAAGCCAATAATGCATAGTCGAATTGGAAAATGGGTTCTAGCCCTAATTGAGTACTCTCTAGTCTTTATGCCTTTAAAAGCTATGAAGGGGCAAATAGTTTCAGATTTTATAGTGGATCACGCAGTGGTCGAAACTCCTCAACTCTTAGTTGAGTTGAAACCTTGGAGATTGTTCTTCGACGGTTCCACCCATAAAGATGGTAGTGGAGTTGGGATTCTACTAATTTCTCCTGATGGAATTCCAATAAAACTCAAGTATAGAACCGAAGGACCCTCATGCTCTAACAATGAGGCAGAGTATTAAGCCTTAATAGCATGACTTGAAGCCTTGTTGTAATTGGGGGAAACTAGGGTCGAAATTAAGGGTGACTCAGAATTGGTAATCAAGCAACTGACGAAGGAATATAAGTGCATCAAGGAGAACATGATCATGTATTTCGTTATTGCAAACAGGTTGCTTAAAAAATTCGAGTATGTAGACATAAAGCATGTCCCTAGAATTAAAAATCAAGAAGCTAATGATTTAGCACAAATAGCTTCAGGAAATAAGATCTCAAAGGAGAAGCTAGATGAATTGGTTGAAGAGGAAAAGCAATGGCAACCAAATTATCTCCAAGTGACTTGGAAAGAAATCATTTAGGTACGCTAACAAAGAGGAATTCCAAGTGTTGGCTATTGATACTCTAACAAACACAGATTGGAGAACTCCAGTTATAGAATATCTTAAAGATCCTTCGTGAGCACAGACAAAAAAACCAAGTATAGAGCTTTGTCGTACGTTTTGATGGGTAACGAGTTATTCAAGAAAACTCCTAAGGGCATCTTATTAAAATGTTTAGGTGAGAATGAGGCGTACTTGATATTATCTAGTGTTTATAGTGTAACATGTGGGGCACATCAAGCAGGACATAAATGAAATGGTTGCTTTTCAGATACGAGATGTATTGGCCTACCATGCTAAAGGATTGTATAGAATTTGATAAAGGCTGTCAAGAATGTCAAATACATGCAGGAATCCAACATGCTCCTGCAAGTGAGCTTCACGCAATTATCACGCCATGGCCATTTAGGGGTAGGGATTTAGATTTAATTGGTGAAATTCGACCTACTTCATCTAAAGGTCAAAGGTACATTCATGTTGGAATTGACTATTTTACTAAATGGGTCGAAGCAGTGCCCTTGGTAAATGTAGATTAAGAAACGGTCATAGATTTCATTCAAAAACAGATATTATATAGATTTGGAATCCCAGAAACTATAACAACAGATCAAGGATCAGTATTTACTGGTCTAAAGATGCAAGAATTCTCAAAAGAAATGGGATTCAAGTTGCACATCCACACCTTACTATGCTCAAGCAAATGGACAAGTCGAAGCAGCAAACAAAGTAATCATTGGTTTGATAAAGAAGCATGTAGGAACAAAGCCAAAAAATTGGCATAAGACATTAAATCAAGTGCTTTGGGCTTGCTAAACCTCTCCTAAAGAAGCAACAATAGTACACCTTTCCAGTTAACGTTTGTACATGATGCAGTCTTACCTGTCGAAATCTACTTGCAATCAGTACGGATACAAAAGCAAGGAGAAATCCCATATAACCTATACTGGGAGATGATGATGAATGAGTTGACAGAATTAGACGAAGAAAGGTTGCGCGCGTTAGAAGTCTTGAGGAGGCAGGAGGAGAGAATAGCAAGATCATATAACAAAAAGGTCAAAGGTAAAACTTTTATTATAAATGATTTAGTTTGGAAAGTTATATTACCTATGGATAAAAAGAATAAGGCTTTGGGAAAATGGTCTCCATATTGGGAAGGACCTTTTCGAATTCTAAAAGCATTTTCAAATAATGCTTATGAGATAGAAGAACTAGCAGAGGATCGAAGGAACCTAAAAGTAAATGGGAAGTATTTAAAGAAATATAAGCCATTTATGCATGAGGTTAAGATTGCAACAACGTAGATATCAGAAGTTAACATTATAAGCTTAAATGGCGAATATATATTTCATTCCAAAATATTCATTTTGCCAAAATGGCTACATATTACGCAGAAGTACAAAAAGTGATGCATAGAACCAAGGATGCATCATCAGTAATAAAAGAACCCTAGAAGATAACTTTAGTCACGTCCAAAACGCAACTTCTCTAGATCTATTTTCCCCCACACTCTGTTGCAAGGAAATCTGATAATCCTGCTGCACGCATCTTTTTGATCACACCCGTCTTGATGAAGATGTGAGTCAGAAGCCTTCCGTAAGGGATGAAAATGACTTCACCATAGCGTGAGCTCATGATAACTTCTTTGAGATAATTGAAAATAACAAGAGGTATGTTGATCTTTTCCATGCGAAGGAGTGGGTATAAGAACCTAAGATCTTCAAGCATTATTCTGTCTTGATCTTCCTTCCTGGGACGAAAGTTAAAAACCAAAACTTGATGCCAGATCCTGCCTATAAATGCAGTAAATGCTTTGTTGGGGTCAGTAAACACCACCCTTAGGACGTCAGAGACAAGCTTGCTATCATGTTCAGCAATGCGAGCTCCAATGGCTTCACACTTAATCATTTTTTAAATGATTTTTGTAGTAATGGTGATAGGGAAGCCAAAGACGTTGGAGTGGATAGTTTCTCTGCCTTCACGGTCTCTGTGGACGGTTGCATTTCTCCAAAAGTTGGCAAGAACATATGGATAAATAGGTCCATCCAGGATGGTTAGGTAATACTCTAAGTTCTGCTTTGCGAACATAAGGGTAAGATCAACCTTTTGTTCATCAAAATCAATGGGAGAAAGAATTCTTTCCTTGATGATGTGAGGAATGTTTTCTTTGTTAAAGGAAGACATGATGAAGAAAGCAAAAGAGTTTGTTTTGTTTAGAGAGAGAGAGAGAAGTTATCGTTGGTTTGGAATAACAAAATAAGAAAGATTGAGAGGGTTATATAGGAGTAACCCACGTTGGGGTTAATTACACAAAAGCAGTAATGGTGGACCATGTAACAACCCGAATTTAATTAACTGACTAATTAAACTAAATAAGGATTTATTTACTTAATTTGGATGAAGTTTGATAATTAATTGAATCGTTGGTGTTATTGAGAAACATGTTCGGATTATTAAGTGAAGTTGGAATTTATTCGGTTAATCGAAGAATTAATAAAGTGGAATATGTAGAGAAATAATATTATTATTGGATTTTTATTTAATTGAGATAAAGTCGGATTTAATTGGATTTGTCATACCCCAAAATTTGCCCACTATATTTCAAGCTTTGACTCACAAAAAGCACAGATAGTCAACAGTCGACTAGTTTGACCTAAAAGTCAACTGTGGTCAGAGTACAGTCAAAATTCCTAATTTTTGGTCAACATCCTCATTTTGAAGTATTATTCATCATTTGATCAAGGATTGATCATGATTCATCAAGGAAAGTTCAAGAATCAACAAAACTCAAAATTTCTAAATTAGGGTTTTTTGACCTAAAGTCAACTGAACTTTGACCAGCCATAACATTCACATGGAACATCAGAAATTTTCCATCCAAATCTCAATTTGAAGGAAATTGGATTCTCTATAACTTTGTCTCTCACATGCCAAGGCTATAAATGCTTCATTTGAGAGATATGGACCAAAACATTACAGGTCCTTTTTGAAAGTCAACCAAAAGTAGTTTTTTGTCAAAGCCTATATCATCAAGATAAAATCTTCAAATGAAAAAAATCTTCCAAAGTATCTTTTAGGGGACATCTTGAGGTTTCCAAAAAGTCCTAGAACTCCTCCATATCTTAAAAACTGAGGGAGATATGCCTTGTCAAAGTTGGACAATTTTAAAGGGAAAAATGTGAAAGAAAAGGCCTCAAAATGAATTTTTTGTAAATAGGCCCATATTCTTAGGATCCAATCTCCATACTCATGATATGTAGAGCCCAAAATCCAATTGCCACGAATTTATTTGATTTATTATGGATTTTTATTCATTTAAAAAGTGATTAAATTCAAATAAATCAAGGGAAAAATCAAAGATTTAATTTGGCTCATAATTCTAATCAAATCCAATCAACATTAACTCCAAAAATCAATCAAATTTCGTGCACCAATTCATTGGAAGAAGATTGGATCAAATTGGCCAAATTTAGAAGCTTTTAAAATCATATTTTCAATCAAATTTTTCAAATTGGCAATCATGGATTCAAAGGGATTTGCTTGAGTTTTATTGACCTAAATCCTTCACCTATAAGAGGGCAATCATTCCAGACCCCTAAGGCACGTTTTTGCAGCCTTGGAAGCCCTACTTAAGTGCATAAAAAGTGAAGAATAAACCAAAATCATTCTTGGAGTTGTAGCTTGATTCAAGACGTTTGGAAAATTCTAACACATTCCTGAAGGATCACTGAGCAAATTTTTTTGAGTCCGATTTCATGATTTCGTGCATCATACATAAATTTAAGTTGCATATTATGATTTGTTTTGATGTTTAAAATGATTCTGGGTTATGAATTTGCTTGTTGCGTGATTATACTGTGGATTGCCATTAACGAATGTTAGGGTTTCGAATTGGGTTTTTGTGAGATGGGGACGATTAGGCCAAATTAAGGCCATGGCCGAGTTCGCAAGGATGAATCGAATTGAACCATGGTTTTCCTCTGGATTTTTACGTCAGTATGAATGTTTTTGTGATTAACAAGTGTGATAGATATGAGCTTTTACAGTTAATTTGTAAAAAGCGCTGCAAAAAGTCTGTCTGCAGGTTGTCACGAAGAAGACGATGTGCTCTCCTCACATCACTGGTTCGTATAAATTCGTGCGCGCTGGCCCAGTTCAAAATCCACGCTTCTTTTATTTATTTTTATTTCCGTCTATTGACAATTCAGTGATGCAACCTGAGTGGAGAAACGTGCGTGTTATTGGTTCACACTACATGGGCAGGGGTTCGATCCCTGCCTCTTGCACATTATTTTTGTTGAATTTTCAGGTTTAGTGATCCAGCGCACTACATTCACTCACGCTTATGGTGCACTCTCTCATATCTGCCATTGCTTCTTCACAAACTCAGATCTAACGCACTAAGAAGCGCAGGACCACCATATGTCCTCAGGATCCACTGCACTGGATAATTACGCTAAGTTTTTAATTTTTTTTGTTTTTTTTTCTTTGATGTCAATTGTTTTTATTCTTTTTCTTAAAGAAACCTTTTTTAATTTAATCTCTTTTCTTCCTATTCTTAAAAAAATTTATAATCCTTTTTTTATTATTATTAATCTTATTTTATAATAGTAACTAATGGTAATTAATTTAATTAGATTTTAATTTTAGGATAATTAGATAATTAATTTAGTTAGTAATTTTAGAAAAACTAATTAAATTAATAACCTTTATTTAGTTTTTTAGATAACTAATTTAGATAATTTGATTAAATAATTAATTTAGGTTAAATAATTTGATTTTAATTTAGGGTTAACTAATTTTAGACTGACTTTAGGTTAATCAAATCAGGGTTTCCAGGTCACTTTAGGTCAATGTTATTAGGGTTTGATGATTTTAGGTTTCTATTATTAACATTATTTTCTTGGTGTTAACCTTTTGCCTTCTGACCCTGATTTTATTTTGCCTATTATAAAAAGCTTTCTATCACCATCACTTGATTTTTTGCAGGTTTATCATCTACTTAATTATTTCTTGTGGTTTTTCCACAAAGTTTTTGCCTTATTTTGTAAGTGCTCACAGGATGTAATAGTTAATTAGGGTTTTATTTTTCTGCTTTATTTTCTGTATAATTAATTGCGTGGTTAGTAATTTAGGGAGTGAAAACCTTGAATTGAACTTAGAGTCACTAATTACAAGATAATATATCTGAAATTAATCACCTGATTGTGCCACACACACACCTTTAATAGTAACCCTTCTTGTTGCCTGTTGCCTGTTGCCTGTTTCCTCTAATTATACTTCAAAAATAGTCAAGTCCCTCGGATACGAGGATACCTTAGCAAATGTTGCCCTCAGTTCATTATCATCACTAAAGATCATAAGTCCCTTTGATGTTGCCTTCGGTTATATGATCTTGTCCCTCGAGGTTGCCTAGGATATGATGATGATAGTTCCTTTCGATTGCTGAGGTATCCTCACTGGTTGCCTAAAAATGACTATTATATCCTTCCCTTATACTACCTGCCCTCTTTATGGTAGGGACAGTCTGTGGCGAACGATAATCTTGATGACCCTTTACATCCAATAAAAGGGCTTCCTACCCTCCTATGGTATGGATAGCCCTGCAAAGCTAAAAGAACGAATTTTTATAACTTAAGGGTAATTACCTCTTAATTGCTTGCTCTGGTTTAAATTCAAACTCCCACTCATTTTCAAATACTTTAAAAAACAAGGCTACGCTTATTTACAAGCTAAAGTCCTTAAACAAAGTCTTTTTCTATTCACACACTACACTTCAAACATTTTGAAAACAAAAAGTGAGCTAAGCAATTAAGAGTGTTAGAACAAGATTTGTTCTGATCAATATTCTTGTTTTGATGATAACAATATATATGAATTTTGTATAAGACAATATGGTACTCTAATCCTTTGCATTTTCCATTTCAGGAAATATATAAAGAGTATGCACAATTCAGCGCTAAGAAGCACTGACTCAGAAGGTTCAGGATTGCAACATCAAAACATGCTCTCGCAAGACATCAGAAGATGGTCAAGCAGAATCAGAACATGGTCTATGAAGCATCAGAAGAACATGAAGTCAGAAGCAGAAGCACTAAAGTTCTTATGGTATCACGCTCAAGCACTTCAAAGTCAGAAGACAAGAAGATGCTCAACACCAAGCTGAATGACTCTGATATTCAAACATTGTATTCACAAATCTGAGATCAGAAGCAAGTACAAGATGACAGGCTATTAAGTCTAATCTCTGACTGACAAAAGGAACGTTATAAGCTACAAAAGGCAAAGTCAATAAAAGCAGCAAAAGCATGGCTCGAGGTAGTTGACAAAAGTGTGAAACATTAAATGCAGCGTTGTACTATTCACGCAATGCATTAAATGCAACCCAACGGTCATCTTCTCAAACACCTATAAATATGGAAGTTCTGATTAGAAGCAGCAACCAACTATTGTGAAATATACCAAAGCACTGTCAAAATCAAATCTCACGAACTTCATCTTCAACCTCACAAACTCTTGTAATATTTAGTGAGTGTTAAGCTTAGAACTTAAGAGAAATATCACAGTTGTGATTATAGCTTTCTAAGAAGCAAATTCATACTCTTGTAAACTTTATTTTACATTGATTGTAAAAGGTTCCTAGAGTGATCAGTTAGATCAGTAGACTTTAGAAGACTTAGAGGTTATCTAAGTGGTGATTTCCTAGAGTGATCAAGTTATGATCAGTATACTCTAGAAGACTTAGAGGGTATCTAAGTGGAAAACCATTGTAATCAAGATTGATTAGTGGATTAAATCCTCAGTTGAGGTAAATCACTCTAAGGGGGTGGACTGGAGTAGTTTCGTTAACAACGAACCAGGATAAAAATAATTGTGTTCATTGTTTTTATCTTAAGAGTTTTTAAAGTCACACTTATTCAAACCCCTCCTTTCTAAGTGTTTTTCTATCCTTCAATTGGCATCAGAGCGCCAGTTCTAGGTGCAAGCACCTAACCGTGTTAGATAAAAGATTCAGGGAGAAAAACACTAAGTCAATATGGTTGATCCATCAACAGCTGCATCAACTGCTACACCTGTTTCTAATGATCAAAACAACAATGGAAATGGATATTCTAGACCACCAGTATTTGATGGTGAAAACTTTGAATACTGGAAAGATAGACTTGAAAGTTACTTTCTTGGTCTAGAGGGTGACTTATGGGATCTACTTGTGGATGGTTACAGACATCCTGTAAATACTAGAGGAGTAAAGATGTCAAGACAAGAAATGAATGATGATAAAAAGAAACAATTCAAAAATCATCACAAGTCAAGGACTATTCTGCTGAATACTATTTCTCATGCTGAATATGAGAAGATATCAAACAGAGAAACTGCCCATGACATCTTTGAATCCTTGAAGATGACTCATGAAGGGAATGCCCAAGTCAAGGAGACAAAAGCTCTTGCTTTAATCCAGAAGTATGAAGCTTTCAAGATGGAGGATGATGAAAACATTGAAGCAATGTTCTCAAGATTCCAGACTCTGACTGCTGGATTAAGGGTGCTTGACAAGGGATACACAAAGGCTGATCATGTCAAGAAAATCATCAGAAGCTTACCCAGAAGATGGGGCCCTATGGTGACTGCATTCAAAATTGCAAGGAATCTGAATGAAGTCTCTCTGGAAGAGCTGATCAGCGCCCTGAGGAGTCATGAAATAGAGCTGGATGCTAATGAACCTCAGAAGAAAGGTAAGTCTATTGCTTTAAAATCAAATAATAAAAAATGCACTAACGCTTTTCAGGCTGAAGAAGAAGATTCTGAAGAGTCAGAATCAGAAGATGAACTGTCCATGATCTCCAGAAGGGTAAACCAACTCTGGAAGAGTAAACAAAGGAAGTTCAATAACTTTAGAAGTTCCAAAAGGCCTGAAAGAGGAGAATCTTCTGGACTCAGAAGATCTGACAAAAAGAAGGTCACGTGCTTTGAATGCAAGGAGCCAGGTCATTACAAGAGTGAGTGTCCAAAGCTTCAGAGGGAAAAGCCCAAGAAGAAGTTTCAAAAGAAGAAAGGCCTTATGGCAACTTGGGATGATTCAGATTCATCAGAATCAGAACTCTGAAGATGAGCAGGCAAATATTGCGCTCATGGCCACTGTTGATGATAGATCAGAATCTACATTTGAACCAGACTCAGACTCTGAAGAGGTATTTTCTGAACTTTCTAGAGATGAGCTAGTTTCCAGCTTAACTGAAATTCTGGAAATCAAGGCTAAGCTTAGTATCAAATACAAAAAGCTGAGAAAGCTCTTTGCATCTGAAACTAAGAAGCTTGAATTAGAAAATTCTGAACTTAAGGAAAAAGTTTTAAAATTATCCAAAGATGTTGAATCATCTTCTAGTTCAGAAAAGTCTATTCCAAGCATGAACAATATTCTCAAGGAATATGACTTGAGTTTCAGAAAATTTCTATCTAGAGGTAATGGAAGAAGTCAACTTGCCTCTATGATATATTCAGTTAGTGGAAACAAGAGATTTGGCATAGGCTATGAGGGTGAAACCCCATACAAACTTGAATCTGTTGATGATATGAAAATCACATACAAACCTTTGTATGATCAGTTCAAGTATGGCCACTCCCATGATATTAGGCTTACATCACATGCTAAGAGTTTTCACATTACACACACACTAAGAAGCATGTGACACAAAATAGAAAATATCATGTTGCTCAAACTAAGGAATATCATGTTGTACCTCCTGTTAATTATCATGCTAAACCCAAGTTCAATCATAACTTGAGGAGAACTAGCAAGAAAGGACCCAAGAAATTGTGGGTACCTAAGGAGAAGATAATTTCTGTTGTAGATATCCTTGGCAGCAAAGAAGACAAAGCAAAACATGTCATGGTACCTGAACTCTGGGTGCTCGCGGCACATGACGGGAAAACGGTCTATGTTCCAAGACCTGGTGCTTAAATCTGCTGGAGAAGTTAAGTTCGGAGGGAACCAGAAGGGCAAGATCATTGGCTCTGGAACCATAAGTATTGGTAACTCTCCCTCCATAACTAATGTTCTGCTAGTAGATCGATTAGCTCATAACTTATTGTCCATAAGTCAATTAAGTGACAATGGTTATGACATAATCTTTAATCAAAAGTCTTGTAAAGTTATTAGTCAGAAGGATGGCTCAATCCTATTTACAGGCAAGAGAAAGAATAACATTTACAAGATTGATCTTCAAGATCTTAAGAATCAGAAGGTAACTTGTCTTATGTCTGTTAGTGAAGAGTAATGGGTCTGGCACAGAAGATTAGGTCATGCTAGTTTGAGAAAGATTTCTCAGATTAACAAACTTAATCTGGTCAGAGGGCTCCCTAATCTGAAATATAAATCAGATGCTCTTTGCGAAGCATTTCAGAAAGGGAAGTTTTCCAAACCTGCATTCAAGTCTAAGAATGTTGTCTCTTCCTCTAGGCCGCTAGAACTTCTGCACATTGATCTGTTTGGCCGAGTCAAAACAACATCTGTCAGAGGGAAGAAATATGGATTAGTCATCGTAGATGATTATAGCATATGGACGTGGGTAAAGTTCTTGAAACACAAGGATGAGTCTCATACAGTGTTCTTTGACTTCTGCACTCAGACCCAATCTGAGAAAGAGTGTAAAATCATAAAGGTCAGAAGTGATCATGGTGGCGAATTTGAGAACATATTCTTTGAGATTTATTTCAAAGAAAATGGTATTGCCCATGATTTATCTTGTCCTAGAACTCCACAACAAAATGGAGTTGTAGAACGAAAGATTAGGACTCTACAAGAAATGGCCAGAACCATGATCAATGAAACCAATATGGCTAAGCATTTATGGGCAGAAGCAATTAACACTGCATGTTATATTCAGAATAGAATCTCCATAAGACCTATTCTAAATAAGACTCCTTATGAATTGTGGAAGAACAGAAAGCCCAACATTTCTTATTTCCATCCATTTGGATGTATATGTTATATTCTGAACACTAAACATCATTTGCATAAGTTTGATTTTAAGGCACAGAAGTGTTTCCTTCTTGGATATTCCGAACGCTCAAAAGGCTACAGAGTATACAATACTGAAACATTGATTGTTGAAGAATCAATCAATATCAGATTTGATGATAAGCTTGGTCTTGAAAAGCCAAAGCAGTTTGAGAATTTTGCAGATATAGAAACCTCTAATTCAGACGCTGAAGAACCCAGAAGCAAAGTATCAGAAGATCAAGTTGCTGCTTTATTAGAGAATCTCAGAATTTCTGAAGAGTCAACTATCAGAAGATCTTTTAGACTCAACTCCGCTCACTCAGAAGATGTTATCATTTGGAAGAAACAAGATCCTATCAGAACAAGAGCATTCCTTAAGAACAATGCAGAATGTCAATTTGGTCTAGTATCTCTTGTTGAGCCAACTTCTGTTGATCAAGCTCTGGAGGATGCTGACTGGATAATTGCCATGCAAGAAGAACTAAATCAGTTTACAAGGAATGATGTTTGGGATCTTGTTCCAAGACCAAAAGGATTTAACATCATTGGAACTAAGTGGGTTTTCAGAAACAAGTTAAGTGAAAAAGGAGATGTTGTAAGAAACAAAGCCAGAATGGTTGCTCAGGGCTATAGTCAGCAAGAAGGTATTGACTATACTGAAACCTTTGCACCTGTGGCCAAGTTAGAATCTATTCGCTTAGTAATTTCTTTTGCCACTCAGAATAACATCACTCTGTATCAGATGGATGTTAAGAGTGCCTTCTTAAATGGTTATATAGATGAGGAAGTATATGTCCACAAACCTCCTGGTTTTGAAGACTCTAAGTCTCCAGAACATGTTTTCAAATTAAAGAAATCATTATATGGCCTGAAGCAAGCTCCTAGAGCTTGGTATGAAAGATTAAGTTCTTTCCTTCTGGATAATGGTTTCACTAGAGGAAAAGTGGATACTACTCTCTTTTGTAAAACCTTTAAAAAGGATATTTTAATTTGCCAAATTTATGTTGATGATATTATCTTTGGAACCTCTAATGCTACACTTGGAAATGAGTTTGCTAAGTCTATGCAGGCTGACTTTGAAATGAGCATGATGGGAGAACTCAAGTACTTCCTCGGGATCCAGATCAATCAAACTTCTGAAGGAACTTATGTTCATCAGACCAAGTATGTGAAAGAACTTTTGAAGAAGTTTAATCTTTCAGAAAGCAAAGAAGCAAAGACTCCTATGCATCCAACGTGTGTTTTAGGTAAGGATGAGGTAAGTAAGAAGGTAGATCATAAGCTTTACAGAGGTATGATTGGATCTCTTCTATATCTTACTGCTTCTAGACCTGATATTTTATTCAGTGTTTGTCTGTGTGCAAGATTCCAATCAGATCCTAGAGAATCTCACTTAACAGCTGTTAAGAGAATTCTGAGGTATCTGAAAGGTACTACTAATGTTGGTTTAGTCTACAGAAGATCTGAAGAATACAACTTAGTAGGATTTTGTGATGCTGATTACGCTGGAGATAGAGTTGAAAGGAAAAGTACTTCTGGAAGTTGTCAATTTCTTGGAAGTCACCTGATCTCCTGGTACAGCAAGAAGCAAGCTACAATTGCCCTCTCTACAATAGAAGCAGAATATGTTGCTGCTGCTGGATGTAGTACACAGATGCTCTGGATGAAGAGTCAGCTAGAAGATTATCAGATATATGAGAGTAACATTCCTATCTTCTGTGATAATACTTCTGCTATTTGTTTATCTAAGAATCCAATCTTACATTCCAAAGCTAAACATATTGAGATTAAACATCATTTCATTAGGGACTATGTTCAGAAGGGTGTCCTATCTTTAAACTTTGTTGATATAGACCATCAATGGGCTGATATCTTTACAAAGCCCCTTGCTGAAGATAGGTTTAAGTTCATTCAGAAGAATATCAGTATGGATTTATGTCCAGAATGAAAGGATGAGAAGTTCTGATATTTGGATTAGATTTGAAATGATCAGTTTTATTTTCTTATAAGAAGTTCTGAATGTTGATCAGTTAGATATTTTGATTCTGTTATTGCTAACGTTTCATATGTCTAAGTTGATTCAGAATCTCTTTTAAAGAAAAACAGCTGTCACCAGCTATTCCAGAAGATGAACACGTGTTCACTCTAATTGGACAAGCATGCGTGCAATTGATGAGACGCCGCCCTAGGTAACTGTGCAAATCATTTCAAATATCACGTTTTACCCTAACGTCACTAAACATTAAATGCATTTGATTTTCTGCATTCTGTAATTGTTCATTCTCAGAATTTAATTGAATTTGTTTTTCAAATCCGTGTCTATTTAAACCGCCCTCATCATATCATTTTCTCTTTTCACGCATTCATTCTCTCTTTTGTGTATGCATTTCTGCAACCTCTTTGCTCTTTTCTCAAACCCTAAAAAGAAACCCAGAAATCTTAGTAAAGTGTCAATGGTTGCTTCTTCATCTCAAAATGTTGGTTCTTCGTCTCAACAACGACAACAACAAGAACAACAACTCATTCCTAAGGTTACATGTTCGATTCCCCTGGATCAGTTGGAAGTTATTTATGAACTGATGGTGGATGTTGATAATCTGGAACAACATCAAATTCATATCAAAGATAACTTGGTATTTCAAGGATGGTCGTTTTTGTTCCTTGAATTCTGTGGACCAGTCTATCTAGACTTAGTGAAGGAGTTCTGGATTCATGCTTTTGTCATCCCTAAAGACATTGTTTCGTTTGTTCATGGAAGATTCTTTCTCATCATTGAAAACACATTGAGAATGTTGTTTGATTTGATGAACGTTGAAGGAGAGATTGAAGCAACTCCAAGAACAGATTGGGATGCAGTCTACGCTGAAATCTTTTCTGATGGAAAGAAATCAACAAGAGTTAAGGATCTGAAGAACATATACAAGATATGGACAAAGATTCTTCTAGGTTGTTTCTACCACAAGAAATCAACCAGTTCTTCTGACTTCGTCAACAGAGACCAACAATACATCCTGTATTGCCTTGGTACGCAGAAGAAGGTAGATTTCCCTTACATCATTTTCAATCATATGTGGAATGCTGTAAAGGATTATAGAGATGAAAATAGAATGAAGCATAAGAGGAACGTTATTCCTTTTGGGAGGATCATCACCAATCTTCTGGTTCAAACCAAGGTGGTTGAAGAGTTGGAAAAAGCTGGAGTAATCAAGGATCCTTACACCATCATTGGGAGTACTTTGAATGCTCTCACTTTGAGGAAAATATGTCTAATTCAAGCTATTGGTACTGCTCCTCAACCAGATCCAAATGTCAGAAACAGAAGAGGTCCAATTCTTGCTGATTTTGAGATGTTTTTTCTCAATGAACAAACAGAAGTTAAGCTTCATTACCTTAATATTCTCAAACAAGATGGTTTGGTGGATGCTCATATTGGGAAAAGCAAGCAGCAGCTTCCTACTTCCAAGGATGGAGAGTTAGAAGTCTTTCCAGAAGCTGCTTCTCAAAAAGAAAGAAGAACAAAGCGAAAGCTAGATCTTCCTTCTATCAGTGAGGAGAAGAGAACTGAAGAGAAAGATGCTGAAGAGAAGAAAGAAGCTGAAGTGGAAAAGGAGAAAGAGGATAAAGAAGATGTTGAAAAGAAAAGACAGAAGAAGGATGATGAGAAGGACGCTGAAAAGAAGAAGAAGAAAAAGAAAGATAAGAAAAGGAAAAAGAAAGAAGAAGAAAAGAAAGAAGAAAAGAAGGTTGTTGAGAAGCCAGAAGAAGAGGAGAAAATGGAATAAGAAAGACAGAAGGAAGATGTAAAAGGAAAGAAGAAGATGGTGTATCAGAAGAAGAGGAAGTTTGTTGAAGCTGAATCTGAGAGGCCTCGCAAGAAGAAATCTTCAGGTGTGTTTATTTTTGAACCTGATTCTGTATTTGTTTTGAATTTAAAATCTGTACCAACAGAAGTTCCCCCCATCTCTCAACCAGAAAAGCCTCATCACCTCCAACCACAAAAGTTCTCACCCCTCCTTCTTCACCCAAGACTCAAGGCACTGTGCCTGATCTTGTTTTTGACCATCCCATTTCTGAACCTATCCTAGAAACTTTACCCCTTCAAACCCTCTTTCCTCCTCACACATCTATCCCTCTTTCTCAACCCCCTCCTCATGCAAACTACTCACCTGTTGCCTCCCCTGTTCCCAACAACCCCACTGCATCAGAATCTCCAAATTCTGATTCTTTACATGAACTCTTTCGCCCCTGCAACTATACACCCAAACCTCGTCCTGACCCAGCTTTTGTTGACTTGGATTCTGAGGATGAAGCAGAATCATTGCTTTCTCTTGATAGAGAACCTGAACCCTACTTCATTTTGAACCCAGATTCCTCATCCACCAAATTCAAAACCCCTAACCCTGAACTTTCTGTTGGTGTAAGTTTTGAATTTCTAAAGCTGAAGGTACAGACAGGACTAGAAGCCTTGAAGGTTGCACATAATGCCAGGACGGATTATGTTGCTACTAGGTGTCTTTGGAGAGCTTTCAAAAGGGAGATAAATTATGACTTTCTGAAGCTTCAGAAAGCATGTGAAGCAGAAGCTCCTGGTCCTTCTGGTTTTCTCAGGGATTTTGAAGACGTCTATTTCTTTCCCATCAGGAGCTGGAAATCTCTTGAGGAAAAAGAATTAGTTGATGAGCTTGAAGAAGTTCACCCTCTTGCTATGGTCGTGTGGAAGCCTCATTACCATGTTCTGACTGGAGACTTTCAGTCCATATTCAACTGGTTAAGGGAGAATCCCTCTGCTAAAGCACCAAGTATGGTATATCCAGAAGTTGAATACCCATTAGAACCAGGTGCTCCTACACCTCCTCAGAATTTGGCTGACATTCTTCTGGCTCTAGAGAATCCAGATGCTGCAATCCCTTCTCCTGTATATGCTGAAAATGCTTCTGAATCAGAAGCTGATGCTGAGAATCAAGATGCTGAGAATCATCCTGCTAAGCAATCTCCTATTAAGGAAAATCAAGCTGATGTTCTCATGGTTGATGCACATGCTGAGAATCCTCCGGTCATGGACAATAGCTTTGAAGTTTCTTCTGCTGGACCTTCTGTGCTGATAAACACCATGAAGGCTCTTCAACAGAATCAAGCTGATCTAGCTTCTCGTTTGGACAAGCATGAGGATACTCACAATGAGTTCATATCTTTCATGAAGACGCAGACAGAAGACACTACTGAGATTAAAAACCTTCTGGCCATGTTAGCTAATAAGCTAGGCTAGTCGTAGTCTGTCTTGGTCTTGGTTGTTTTCTTGTTTTATGCATCTGTTTCTTGCATCTGCTTCTATCTCGCTTGTACTTCTGATATTTTGTTAATCAATGAAATCATTATCTTCTTCACTTTATGTGTCTTTTATCATCTGAATCTTTTAATGCTTTTTGATGTTATGACAAAAAGGGAGAGAAACATGATAATTGATTTGGTTTATTATATCAGTTGCTGGGATTAAGTCTCAACATTTCCTAACATTATTTGCAAGTTCTATGTCTTTGAGATTTTTTGCAGGATTGAATATATTCTGAAAAAGCTCAACATGAGAAGCAAATACATGAGGAAAAGCAATTCCATAAAGAAGCATGTTCTTGGAAAATTGAAGCAAGCTTAGTGCTGTGAAGCTTCAAGATCAGAAGCAAGAAGAATGTTCTGATATTCTCTTTGTAGAATATGCTCTGATACATTTTCTTCTCTTGAATGCTCTGATACATTTTCTTTCTTAAGAATGTTCTGATACATTCATGCTCTGATATTTTTGTCTAGTATGTTCTGAAACATTTCAGGATGTAAAGATGCTCTTATGATGATCTAATACATTCAAGAATGTTCTGATACAATCAAGCATGCTATGACAACAAAGAAGAAATTCAAAGCACTGAAGTTGTCCTATGGAAGCAAGAAGCAGAAGCTCTGAATATTCTGAAGTTCTAGGCAAAGTGAAAGTCTTTGCTGAAATGAAAAATACTCAGGGAAGTATTTTATTTATAAATTCTTCTAGTATTTATTTCAGGGGAGATTGTTAATCTCAGGGGGAGACATATTCACACACTCTAATTATATGCTTTATGCTATATTTGTGTAATTGTCTTTTGTCATCTGATATTCTGATTGCAAATTCATATCAATTATATATGTTTTTGTCATCATCAAAAAGGGGGAGATTGTTAGAACAAGATTTGTTCTGATCAATATTCTTGTTTTGATGATAACAATATATATGTGTCATACCCCAAAATTTACCTCCCACACTTTTCTCATAACAAAAGCAAGGCTCAAATCTCAAAGCATGGCTCATTCACATAATCCAGATAATTCACAGTCAATTGATCCAAATTGAAAGGTCAATCATAATCAAGGCATGATCCAAACTTTAACCATTGGGCAAATATCAAGTATGGGGTGCATAACCATCATTTGATCAAGAATTGATCATGATTCCATTAATAGAAACTCAGAGATGAACAAAGATGGAAAGGTTCAAATTAGGGTTTCTTAGGAGAAAGTCAACCCAACTTTGACTGGGCATAACTTTCACATGGAACATCAGAAATTCCCCACTCAAAGCCTATTGTGAAGGAAATTGAATTCTCTACAACTTTGTGTCTCACAAGCCAAGGCTAAAAATGCTTCATTTAAGAGATACAAGGCAAAAGATTACAGGTCATTTTCAGGCATCCTTCAGAAACAGTTTTTTCCCAAAGAGAATATGGTCAAGATAAAAGCTTCAAATGAAAAATATGTTCCAAAATGGCTTGTAGAGGACCTCTTGAGGTTTCTAAAAAGTATTAGATCTCCCTCATAGCTTAAAAATTGAAGGAGATATGCTTGATCAAAGTCAGGTGATTTTGAGGGACCAAATGTGAAAAAGGAGGGTTCAAAATTGAGATTCTTGCAAATGGGCCCACATTCTATGACCCAAACTTGGTCCACAAGCTATCCAAAACATATGCCATAAATTATATCATTTTATTTGATTTTACATAATTTTATTTCATTTAAAATTAATTTTTAATGATTTAATTAAATGAAAAATCAAATATTTGATAGAAAGTATATTTTGGGTGATTCTCAATCAGAGTTTATGACCAAATGTAATCATATTTTCGTGCATAAATTAAATGGAAAGAATTGATACAAAACAAGCCAAGTTTAGTAACTTAAAAATCAAGAAATCAAATCAATTTCTCAAACATGGAAAGATTTGATTCAAAGGCTTTTTGATTCTTTTCTTGACCTAATTCTATTCTCCTATAAATATACAACATAAGCCAGTGGACTAGGGGTCGAAAATCTGCAGAAGAGAGCACTTGCAAGAACACAAAAATTCTCCAAGAAACTCAAGATCGGTTTCCGGGAATTAGGTCGTTTCATTCCAATTTGAAAGTTGCAACAGCTTCGTTGAGGGATTAGGAACGTGTCTGGATAGGTGCACTACATCAACAACCCCAGAATACCCTCCGATTTGTCAAAGTAAGTCGTTTCATATCTTGGTTCGATTGGCATCATATACTCATGTTCATGTTGTTTTGATTGTATGTTTGGTTTCTCCTGATTGCTATGATTGATTCTGGACCGTTTGGTTGAGTTTTGCGCGCTATAGGGTGATCGGCCATTAGAGGCCGATCCAAGCTTTTAGGGTTCGTTTTGGGGGTTTCTTATGGGGATAAAATTAGGTCAAAATAAATATATGATCGAATTCGCATGGCTGGGACGAAGCGATTGCAAGTGTCGCGAAATATTTATGTGAGGGTATGGCCTGTTCGTTATTTTCGTGGTTTGGTTTGCTGCGTAGAAAAACATAGCAAAATCGTAGCTAATTTTACCAGGGTTCAAGGTCTGTTCGAGGAAGATGATGAGGTGTCCTCATCCTATTAGCTTGTTTGAAATTTCGCGCGCACGTTTTCAGTTGTTCATCTGTTTTTTTATTTATGTTATTGCACGCGTATATTAAACAGCATAAGCGCGCAGCTGGGTTGGTTTGGGGACGTTGGTTAAGCCTAAGGGTGTGGGTTCGATCCCTGCACCCTCACATATATTTTTCTGAATTTTCAAACTCTGATCCTATGCGCCTCATCACCATACTGCCACCATACGACCTCAGATCTCATCCTTTAATCCTCCACTAACTCAGATCCCACACCCAGAATTTAGTCCCTATACCATGGTTCCTATTAACAACCTCATATAATCAAAACCTAATTAACTAATTCAATTTAATTAATATAATTGTTTTTTTATTAATTCTTTTATATAATTAATTATGTATAAAAATTATTTTCTAAATAAAAATACATGGCAATTTATAAAAAAAAATTTATAATTTGTTATTCGTGCCGATTAAATCGATTAATCGCTATGGTTAACAATATTTTTTAATTAAAATGTTATTTAATTAAATAAAATTGGCTTCTATTATTCGGTTAAATGGTTGCAACTATTTTATTAGTTGTGATGATTAACCGTCTTCTCTTCGATCTAATTTGTTATTCTTTTTAATCGAATCAATCGATTACGAGGGGTAACAATGCATATAAAAATTCTATAAAAATAATAAAATACAATAAGTTGTTATTAGTGATAATCGAATTAATCGATTTGAATTGGTAACAATGCAAATCATTAATCTTTTAACTATGATGATCAAACCTATTGATCATTGCGGTTAATTGTGCCAAATCAGGGTTGTACGCCCAAACCCTAAAAAATCATTCTAAAATCCATTCAAATTACAAAACAAACTGCGATAGGCTAACTAAAAAGCCTCTCTAAAAAACCATACCAAATCAAATTCCAACTCTAAATGGCGTACAACCCTTCCCGAACTACGTAGACTCTGATCCTCCCTAAGGAGGTACGTAGGCACTTGGCAACAAGGCGAGTCCCCCTCTTCAAAATCTCAATCATGTCCTTATAATTCTGTTTGCCACATTTCTTTACAAACCCTGCCATGTAACCCTAATCTTTGATTGTTAGCCTTTAGGAAAGGGCTGAGGGTGCCTCACACCTTCCCTCAGCCTGATTATAATAACTTACCCTCAATCTCTTACCTGTGTAGGGTTTCCTATTCGCCCTTCAGAATAGGTGGCGACTCTCTAAGTATAATTTTTAGGCAGGTTGCTACAGCTGGCGACTCTGCTGGGGACAACACTTTTAGTGAATTATTATGCTCCTAAGGCTTGAGTGGGTTTAGGTTTATGGTTCGTGGTTTGTGGTTTAGGGTTTGTGGCGCATTTTAGGGTTGGCAAGTTGCCACATTTAGGGTTTGGGGGAGGTTCATCTTTTAATGTACATTAAATTATTTCTTTGTTTATTTGTTTTATGTTTGTTTATCTGCCTAAAAATATCTGCTTTGTTATTGTATATTTTGCTCTATTTTATGTCAGTTAAACCTTAAATGTGGGAGTTAACTTTGAGATCAATAGGGGAGTACGAATCTCCTACGAATCTCACTGATAACTCCACTCGGAGTGGGTTGAGTGTTCGGAAAGGTCCAAAACGAGGCTTGACTTTGTTGAGGGCTGGACTGGATACTTAGCTGATCTCTCCGAGAACCTACCCCAAAAATTCGAACCTCATGGATAAAATGAGTCGTTTTAAAATCCGAAGAGACAAAGAGTCTCGGAGGCTACGAATGACCCCATGAGACCTTCTAGAACCCCCCATAAAAGGTTGGCTCCCTAGAGCCCCCTACGTCGAACCTATGAACTTGGGTTTCTTAAAATATTGTGTTATATATGTTTGATTTGTTTTATATATATATATATTTGTTTTGTTACTATGATTTCCTTTTTTGTGTGTTTGCATGCATCATCTCTCATTTGCATCCTCATCATGTTTTATCCACAAAAAAAATAGTAAATAAAAAATATGATATAAATGTAAAAAATATATTCTATTTGGTGAATGTGTAGGAAGGATGAGCACCAAGAAGACCATTGTTCACCTTTCCGTTTCCACTCCGGATATCAAGAAGCTGAAAATAATCAAGGAGAAATTACCATCAAGTGCCTTGGATAGGTTTGTAATCCGCTATGGGAATATTTTGGACTTGCTAAGGGTGAGAGTACAAGAAGAAGCAATTACTGCTTTGGTTCAATTTTATGACCCTCCGCTTAGGTGCTTCACTTTTCAAGACTTTCAGTTGGCTCCAACTTTGGAAGAAATGGATGCTACTTTGGGGTTCTCAAAAATTAAAAAAGAATTCTATACTGGTGCGGGTAAAGAAGTTGACTTTTCAGATTTGGCAAAAGCTTTGGGGTTATCTGCTACGGAATTGAAGACTAATTATAAAACTGACGGGGATGTGCATGGGATCAAAAGATCTTACTTAGAAAATCAAGCTTTAATGTATGCTCAAAAGAAACAATGGGACATTTGTGGACATTTATTAGCTCTTTTGATTTTTGGAGTTGTCTTATTGCCAAAAAATGTTGATTATGTTGATCCCACCGCTATTCATGCTTTCACTTCCTTTAAGGTTCACGGAAAAGATCCTACTCCGACTATCCTCGCTAATATTTACTATGCTATCCATACAAAGTACGAAAAGAAGAGAGGAATGCTATTTTGTTGTGTCCACTGGCTATATTCTTGGTTGACTTCTCATCTCTACAAATCTAGTTGCTTTATCAAAGAGCTTGCTAGGAACGAGTGGTCTCAAAGGCTAAGGGCTCTTAAAGCTGATTCTATCCTATGGTATGCAAAGAAATTAAAATCTGATAGGATCATTTACAAATGCGGAGATTTCGACAATGTGCCATTAATGGGGACTCTTGGTTGTATTAATTATAACCCCGTTTTAGCATTACGTCAATTAGGACATTCTATGGATAGTGAACCTTCCAAACAACAAATAGAAGAATTGATCTTGCACGATAATGGGAAAGGTGAACCAAGAACATTGAAGAAAGTAATTCAAGCTTGGAGTCAGGTTCAAAGAAAATATTTTGGGCCAAAGAATGCAATTGCAAAAGCACCTTACACCACATGGGTTCAAGAAAGAGTTGGAAAGATTTTGCTTCCTTTTGTTGTGGATCCCGCATACAAGCCTGATTCTCCTGATCTTGTTCCTCTATCCATCGAAGAGATAGAAGGGATCAAGGCTGCCCTAGAGGCGTCCCGAAAAGAAAAAGAGAAGTTAGAACTTGATTTGCATCAACTTACCAACGAAAGGAGCCAACTACGCTTCGACCTTAAGGATAAGAACCAAGAACTTCAAGCAATGAAGGAAGAGAATGATAGACAAAGGAGTAA
Organism: Vicia villosa; assembly: GCF_029867415.1. Taxonomy (NCBI): domain Eukaryota; kingdom Viridiplantae; phylum Streptophyta; class Magnoliopsida; order Fabales; family Fabaceae; genus Vicia; species Vicia villosa. The sequence goes on from NC_081185.1 coordinate 43,928,019, forward strand.
AAGGAAGCGTGCAACTGAAGGGTATCTAAGTGCTAATTTTAATTTGGAAGCACATAATGAGAGGTTGGAACAAGCGGATAGGGAAATTGCAAGGTGGAGAAGGCGTTACGAAAAGGCTTCCCATGACAAAACAGAATCTGAGAAGAATCTGGAAGCTGTGATCTTTGAATTAACCGATAGGACTAAAGATCAAGAGGATGAAATAAGAGGTCTCAAATATGATCTTCAAGAAGCCCTCAATGCTGGACAACAAGAACATGCAAAAAGATTAACCACGGAGGAAGAGCTTTTACAGCGCACTGGTGAGTACGAAAGAGCATTTCAAGCTATGGTATCACTTCGGGAAGTGTTCATGAGAGAAAAAGAGATACACGAGGCAGCCTTGAACGAGAGAGACTATTGGAAAAGACAATACACAATCGTTTCTACAGCTTACGAGCATGTGAGCATGGTTCCTAAGATGCTTGAAGATTATGAGAAATGTCGCGATGATTATGATAAGCTAGTCTTCTTGTGTAATGATCTAATCCTGGATATTCCAAAAAGTTTGGAAAGAGCAGAATCCTCTCCCATCATCCTTCCTAAAGTCGTCAAAGAGTTTATGGAGCTTTGTAGGAGCATGGTGGACAAGTTCAAAGAAGACATCCAAAGGCGCTCTTAGTTTTATGTTATTTCCTTGTTGCTTTTATTCCAAGTACTTTTGATTCAAGTTATTTTAAGTATTGTTAATTTTCAGTTTCCTTTCTTTTTTGCAAACCAACAATGAAGTGATGTTTCCTTTCAATTAATAAAGTGTGTTTATTTTCGCATTTACTTGTTGTTCCTATAATATTCACCAAATAAATATATGCAAGAAAAAAAAAGGGGAAGAGAAAAAAATAATAAAAAAGAAAGAATGTATATTTACTATAATAATGTGGATAAAACATGAACATAGCATAAGCATAACATCCATATCATGCATGCCATATTTCATTACCAAAGCATTAAAGAAAAACTATCTTCATCTCCAGTCACACCATTGCAACTCAACCGCTAATTCAGACAAGATCTCAAAAGAAAAGGGCAATGGAACAATTGGAACAGAACCAGGCTGCCCTTCGTGAGGAAATGACCCAACTAAAGGGTACTGTTGAAGACCTCCAAGGAGGAATGGCCCAAGTGCTGAGCTTCATGAAAGAACTCAAAGATAAGCAAGATAAAGCTAAGGAAGTTCATGATCAGTATGAAGAGACACCTAAAGATGGCAACCCATTGCTAGGATATGTTAAGGGTCATGACCCTCACAAGGCAAAAGCCCACTCCTCAAAAAGGACTATCACAACTCATGAAGAGAGAGAGGCTTCTCAAGAAGGATTTATCCCTACTATTCAGAAAGAAGGGGCGTC